>NW_023270469.1:22722107-22842284 GCF_011800145.1 Mirounga leonina | reverse complement strand
TTCTTTCTTTCTTTCTTTCTTTCTTTCTTTCTTTCTTTCTTTCTTTCGTAGGGGCCCAAAAAATATTTGGCAGCTTTGAGATTCTCATTTGACATGTGAGTTATAGGCAATAAATTTGTTGTGCTGCTTGAATGGTATGTCCCATCTCTCACCCCCCAAAATAAATATATTGCAAAAATTTTTTTTTAAAAAAGTATCTTGGGTGATCTCATTAGATGGGGTATAGAGGTAAATGACCACAGGCTAAGTTGACTGTAGGAGGGTCAGGATGAAGCAAGAGAAAAATAAGAAAGAGATGCCAGAGGAAGAGTTTTAGGTTAAAAGGAAGGAAGGAAGGAAGGAAGGAAGGAAGGAAGGAAGGAAGGAAGGAAGGAAGGAAGGAAGGAAGGAAGGGAGGGAGGGAAGGAGGGAGGGAGGGAAGGAAGGAGGGAGGGAAGGAAGGAGGAAGGAAAGAAGGAGGTCTGAAAAACCAGTATAGAGATTAGTGTTAGGGAAATCACTGAAAGATTTGGCAATATCTCACCATCTGGCCAAAGAAACTTTATCTTAAAATGGGAATTAAGAAATACTGGAATGAGAGGATGTATACCCTATAACTGACCTTAAAAGATATTTCAGAGTCAGCTCACAGATACACAGTCCACTGTAGAACCCAAGCTACAGATAGAAAAGAAAATGGGTCTTTTTTGAAAAACAAGGGAAGGAGAGTCTGTGACAGGAGTGATCTAAAATGTTGCTCTAATAGAAGAGACTAAATATCTATATAGACATATATGTACTCAAAATTTTATTGCTGGATGATCTTGGGAGTGGCTGGCAAATAAAGACTTCACTTTATGTGAATGGATCCTACAAATTCTACCGATGATGTTTGATATTTTGAGTAACCACAAGTTTTATATGTATTTTATACCACTCTGAGCAACGAATCTGGAAGCACTTTGACTGATTTTTATGTTTTAAAATAGCACTGTATTAGTTTTCTATTGCCACTGTAACAAATTATTACAAACTTAGTGGATTAAAACAATGCAAATTATAGTTTGGAAGGTCAGAAATTTTTTTTTTTAAAGATTTATTTATTTATTTGAGAGAGAGAATGAGAGAGAGCACACGAGAGAGGGGAGGGTCAGAGGGAGAAGCAGACTCCCTGCCGAGCAGGGAGCCCGATGCGGGACTCGATCCAGGGACTCCAGGATCATGACCTGAGCCGAAGGCAGTCGCTTAACCAACTGAGCCACCCAGGCGCCCTGGAAGGTCGGAAATTTGACACAGGTCTCGGTGGGCTAAAACCAAGGTGTCTGCAGGGCTGTATTTTCTTTCCTTCCTTCTTTCCTTCCTTTCCTTTCTTCCTTCCTTCCTTCCTTCCTTCCTTCCTTCCTTCCTCCCTTCCTTCCTTCCTTCCTCCCTCCCTCCCTTCCTTTTCTTTTCTTTCTTTCTAGATTTTTATTTATTTATTTGAGAGAGAGAGAGCATGAGCAGAAAGAGAGGGACAAGGAGACTCCCTGATGAGTGCAGGGATGGAGGTGGGGCTCCACATGGGGTTGGATTGGGGGCGGGGCTAGATCCCAGGACCCTGAGATTTTGACCCAAGCAGAAGTCAGACACTTAACCAACTGAGCTACCCAGGTGGCCCCTTTCTGGAGGTTCTAGGGGAAATTCTGTTTCTTTGCTTTTTAGCTTCTAGAGGCTTTCTAAATTCCTCGGCCCCCTCCCCTTGTTGTCCATCTTGAAAGCCTGAAAAATTGAATCTTTCTTATTCTTCTGTAGTCATATTCTCCTCTGACCAAAGCTGGGAAAGGTTTTCTGATTTTAAGGATTCATTTGATTACATTTTGCCCATTTGGATAATCCATAATAATCTTCCCACTTCAAGGTCTTTAATTTTAATCACATCTGGAAAGTCCCTGATGCCACATAAACTAGCATATTTAGAGGTTCTGGAGACTAGGTCATAGGTATCTTTTGTGGGCCATTATTCTGCCTACCACCGTTTCTGAAATAAGACTTAATGTTTTGGGTTACCACTCATATTTTCACCTTTAAATATTCTCATTATCAAGAAGATCAATAACATGGTTACTTATTAATTTATAATCTTATTTCTTGTTTGGATTTTTCAGATATCATGATCTGCTTATAAATTTCTTACCAGTAAGTGACATATTTGACTGACTGAAGATAATTGAATACATTTTGTTAATGTTTTTAATTTAGATGATGAACAAAACAGGCTTACTTTATTCTGACTATTCTATCCCATTTATGGGCTATCCAAATACTTGGAATACTAAATCCAGGTAAAGTACTGTCTTGCCTCTATACAGGTGCTCATGATTTTCTCCCTATTTTGAAAGCCCCTCTTCAATTTCTCATGCCTCCATTTACCCTCTTACTTCTGAATAGGCCTGTAACAAGTAAAGAAACTGAATTAGGAATTCAATATCTACTTACAGAAAAAAGCCCAGGCTGGATGATTTCACTGGGGGGGTTCTTCAAAACGTCTGAAAAATAAATAATATTAGCCCTTCACTAAATCTTTTAGGAAATAACATTTACCTACTCACTCTATGAGGCCAATGTTACCCTGATACCAAATTCAGACAAAGCCATCACAAAGAAACTACAAACTGATATTTCTAATGACACAGATGCAAAAATCTTTCTTAGATATGTACAAATAATAAGTGTTGATAAGGATGTGGATAAACAGGAACCTTCACGCATGACTCTTGAGAATGTAAAATGGTGCAGATACTTTGAAAAAGAGTTTCATACTTTCTTCAAAAGCTAAACATGATTTTACCGTATGACTCAACAATTCCATGCTTAGACTATAAACAAGAGAAAAAACACTCTTAAGTCCACACAAAGACATGTATGCAAGTATTCATAGCAGCATCATTCATAACAGTCAAAAAATGGAAACAACCCAAATGTCCACCAGCTAAAGATTAGATAGGCATAATGTGGTATATTCATACAATGGAATATGATTTGCCAATACAAATAAATAAGCTACTAACACATTCTACAAATGGATGAACTTCAAAAATATGCTAACTGAAAAAGCCAGACAGTAAAGGAACACTATACTATAAACTTCAGTTTATAAGAAATGTCCAGAAAACCCATCAATGATTTTCTGAGGCTGGGATCAATGGTTATCTGAGGCTGGGAGAATGAATGGATATAGACTCTATGGAGGCTTGGAGAACTTGTGGAATGATAGAAATATTTCAAAACTGGAGTGTTGTTAGGGTTGTACATTTGTATAAATGTACTAAAACTCACCAGATTATATACTTCCAACAAATTAATTCATGGTACTTACATTATACTTCAGAAGAGAAGCTAGGAATATTCTTCCTCTAAATAAAAATGTATTGTGCATGAAACACATTCACACAAATACATTTTCAGCATGCCTTTTGATGATAATTATTTGTTGGAACATTTTTTTAAAAAACCAAATGGATCTTTTAAAATAGAAGAATGGATACATGTTCCCCATCTTTGTATCAGCTTTTTTTTTTTTTTTTTTTCCCTAATGTGTTCCTGGGTCATCACAGCTTGTTATTTCTTTGCCTACCTTCAATGATGGGGATAGACATACTTAGAATCATGACTCACTTTAATAAAATGGTTTTACTGGGAGAAGCAGGTGACAGATTGTAATGGATGTGTATGCTCTCTGATCATAGCACCTCACACTCTTTCCTATTAGGAAGTGGTTCCACACTAATGTACCAGATTTGATGATTTGAAAAGACATGTCTCTCAGGTTGCCATTATGTATAAATCTCATATTTATAGGTGTGGTGGAAAAGCTATGGGTATTTTGACACAATAGGTCTAGATCTTAATGGCACCACAGTTATTTGATGCATTTTGGTCAAGGTGTTTAACCTCCCTGAGATTCAGTTAATGTTTGCCAGTGGAGATAATGCTGACTCCAAAAATGGTGGTAGAAGATCAAATAATTATGTGCAGTGCCTATCATACAGTAGGAACTCAGTAAGTTATGTTTTTTTTTTTCCATTTTTTGGTGCTTCCCCCCCCATATAGTTGTATATAGTTACATATATAGTTTTATAAGTTTTATATATGTAGTTATATATATATATATATATATACATAGTTACATACAGTTATATATGTGACTATATTTATAGTTATATATATATAGTTGCATATATATATACATGTAGTTATATATAAGTATTTCATTGAATATGCTTCAAAAATACTAATTCAGTAGCAACAGGTGTAATGCCATGCTTTCAGTCAGTATTATGACATTTAGGAGATGAACACACCGAATGATCATAATATGCTCTAATTTCATATAGGTAAAATAAGAATTAAAAAGTACAAAATATGCCATGATGGATTATTATCTATGTAAAATTATCAAGTTATTATTTTTTTTTCTATACCCATGTTAACTGATATCACAAATATGTGGCTAGTTTGTATCTTCAGTAACCAGTCTTAGATGCACACAATTCATCCTCCAGATGAATTGCCAAACAAAGTATCATAATCAGATCTATTGGATAAGCATTGAACACTTCTTGGCTGTGCACTGATTATTTCAGTCTCTGTGTCATTCCTTGTCCTACTTTATTTAGATATGTTAATACATTTGATATAATTATAATCAAATCGTGTTGATCTGAGAGTCACCACTCCCTCATAACATACCACAATATGGCTTTACATGACTTCATTTAAACATATCATATGCATATTTTATAGTTTCATTATTGGAGAACAACCTTATTACTACAATTTTTCTTTTTTCACTTATAGGCTCCTGGTGGCTATTTCAATTAATCTATCAGTTTTAAGGTTTGCAAGGCTATTTACGATATGGGAAAAGTACAATTATAAGTAAAAAAAAAAAAAAAAGCTAAAAAACTATACATATAAGTAATCAAAGATTATTATAGAAATTGAATATGTAAATAATCAAGGGTGACATTTAAAAATTATATAATGCTAATAGAGCTATTATTTGTTGAGTCATTTATTTATCTCTTTAGTTATTGTATTAGTCAACTTTGCTGGAGTAATGGAGGTTTTTAAAAAAAACCTTAGTGATGTATAAAATATTTATTTCATACTCTTTTTTTTTTTTTTTTGGTCTGAAATGGACTTGAGCCAAAGTAGCCATCCCTATCTTAGCCATGCCATTATCACAGCAGAGGGATAAATACAGAAGAGTTGGAATAAACACACAATGACTTCCAAGGTCCTGTTCACATTTCATTGGCCAAAACAAGGTCCGATGGGTGGGGTAACATTGCCTTCCCTCGGGAGATAAGAAAAGACACTGCAGGGAGAGGGGATGAATAATGTTCTTCTCAAAATCAGGAGTGAATAGTTAGAATAGTTGGAAGTGGTACTGTCATCTACCATATCTACTATTATTTTCATTATTTTTATTATGTTTAGCAGATATTTTTATCGTTCTTACAACATGCTTGTCACTGTTCCAAGTTTCAAAATATTAGCTTACTTAGCCTTCATAACAGTCCTTTGAGACAGGCACTGTTATTACCCATGGTTTCCAGATCAGAAAATTCTGACACGGTGAGGTTTTAGTAAAGCTTCCCAAGGTTAGTAAGTTTGCAAGTAAGTGACTGAGCTTCCCCTCCAACCTAGGTATCCTGACTCCAAGGTCTACTATGCTTTGCAGGTTCCACCTACAGACAGCCACAGAGGCAATGCATTAGAGGCCGTAACACAGAATTTTTTCTTTTTTATAATTTTCTCTAATTGCAGAATTCTTCATAAAGATTTTTTTTCTTTACTCTTCTAAAATAAATGACGCAATAAAGACTGTGAGAACCTACCACCTGTTAAAATCTCCTAATTCTTATAAAATGTCTCATGAGAAACCATTTTTGGTTATTTGAGTCAATCTTCTGATAGCATCACACAATCTCTCCTTCCCTCGATGACCCTGCAATTTACAAGGTGGCTCTGTCTTTTCCCTTCTCGTGTTACCATGGAAAGAAACAAAGCTCTGATTCTCACTGTACTGAACTGAATCATTTAACCTAACTACCTAACATCAAAACTGATAGATAATTATACTTGTTTAGGCCAGATGCTTACAGAAAGCTAAGATGAATGCACTATGAACGTGTCTCCTCTTTTTCAGACATGGTACGTGCCAACGTCAATAATGTGGGACTTCAGTGGTGTGTAATAGTTCACATTGTGTAGTCTAATCCGTATTATTCTTGTGGCTGTTATGGGAACAATTTGTTATTATGTATCTTTTTTTTTTCTTTTTTCTACTAATATTACTTCACTTTTATTGCCCTGATTTTAACTTTCTGGAGATGGAGTACTATGCAATCTAAAAGTCATTTCACTCAGTGATATGTTGGCTTTATTTTATTTACAGTGATAATTCCAAGACAAGTGTGATTTTTTGCAAGTACTGTCTTGGTCAAAGAAGAGTGATTTGATCCAAATGCTTCCTATGAGCATAAGCTAATAACTCAGAAACAAATTCGTGGTTGCCAGAGGGAAGGAGGGGGATGGGGAAAATGGGTGGAGGGGGATGGGAGATACAGGTTTCCAATTATGGAATGAGTAAGTCACAGGATGAAAGGTACAGCACAGAGAATATAATCAAGGATTTGTAATAGTGTTCATTGTATGATGATAGATGGTAGTTATACTTGTGGTGAGCACAGCATAACATATAGACTTGCTGGATCACTGTGTTTGAGTAAGGGACAGACAGGGCTAGGTAGGGAGAGATAGGTGGGGGCTACAGGACCAGGCTCACAGAAATCCCAGGTGTGGAAAATGTTACAGAGGAGATAGTAAGCAGAGAGAAGGGAACATAAAATCCAACTTGTTTATCCTAAATATAGATAAAATATTTACATGATAGTTAACAAATCTACCTTGTTTGTCCTAAACATAGCTGAGATACTTACATGATAGTTACAAATCCACCTTGTTTGTATTAAGTGTTATAGATGAGATATTTACCAAGTTCCCTGATCAAGACAACCATAAAATCCCTCAGTAGCAACCCATTTGGGACCCCTCTTACTCTAGAGAGCTTTCTTTTCTTTCCTTTATGTTCTCACTTTCACTTAATAAACTTTCACTTCACTTCACCCTTTCCTGTCCATGAGATTCATTCTTCCACTCCACTGGACAAGAACCCTGAACCCCTGCAACATGTTGTCTACTTGAAACCAATGTAACACTGTGTGTCAACTATATATCAATTAGAAGAAAAAAAAAAAAAAGGAAAAGAGTATTTGCCCACCTCTGGGGACATGCTTCACCCAGTTTAATAATCCCTTTTGAGAAGGTAAATAAGTTATCACTATTTTTTTAACTTTTTTTTTTTAGACTTTATTTATTTATTTGAGAGAGAGAGACAGAGATAGTGAGAGAGAGCACATGTGGGGAGGAGAAGGAGAAGCAGGCTCCCCGCAGAGCAAGGAGCCCGATGCAGGACTCGACCCCAGGACCCTGGGATCATGATCTGAGCCGAAGGCAGATGCTTAAGTGACTGAGCCACCCAGGTGCCCAGTTATCACTATTCTTTATCTATTTCCTTATCTGTGAATAGAGATAAGCATATTTGTTCTCCTCATGAATTTTTATAATAGTATAATATATCTACAAGCATACTGTAAATAATTAAGCACAAGAAAGTACTGCCATACTGATACTAATAACAAACTAGTAATTATTTTTATTCCATTATATGATACAAAAGAATAATTGAATCAATGTCCTCAAATGGATACACATATCAACTGCATGCAACAGTCCTCTTAACACTCATATACTTCTAAAAGTAAAATCCTTTGGTAACTGCATTGTCCATAATGCTCTTAGGGAGACACTGTGATAGAAATAATTCCAAATTATACATGTTCATTTCAGTGGTTGACTTTGCACTCTAATCATATCGCCAATTTCAGGTTTACTTAGGACAATGAATTAAAATTCAACAGGATGGATAACTCAGTCATTGCTCACTCTACCAACCAATTTTCTCAGAATTTGATTATGCTTGAAATAAATGTATTGAAATAGTAGTCAAGAATCTGGTTGAGCCTGTGTATAAAAGACATTTATATTATAATGAAGGTTCATTTTCTTCTAGAGACCATAGCATTCTAAAATTCTGGGTGGCATTAAAATATTGTTATTAACCACAACTCAGACTTGGATTCACTATTACATGTGAACAATCAGAGGAGGGTTGGAGGACAAATGTCAGCACGGAGCTTAATGAGCACCGAGTAGGATATTTGAGCTTGTCATGGGAATAACATTGGGAGGGCAGACATTAATCTTTTCAAGTTATCAAACTTCTGAGTTCTCTTTTTTTCTTCATTTATAGCAATACTCTGGAGAGTTTTAAAAAGAGCTTAGCAAATAGAAGTCTCTATGAACTATTCTTTTCCTTTTATGAACCAGAGAATCATTAACAATTTTTGAAAGAGTATTTCTCTGATTTTAATCCTCAACCTTCTACTGGGTTTTTGCTTTCCAGTTTGAGAGTTTGATCAGGTAAATATATCCTTGTTCTTTTTATAGAGTAAGAATGTCTATTGATACTTAACTGATGAGTGAAGACGTAACTAATTATAACTTCCAATTATCAATCTCCTAAAATGTGTCAGGCACAGGGCACAAGGTGCTCTGTAAATATTTTTTCATCCTTTTAAACATATTCTCTCAAAAAAATCTTCATTGACTTTTTTATAAAATAAATGTAATGGTACTTACGTTAAAAGATTATTTGAATTTCCCAAGGTCACAGAGTCATTAGAAATGAAAGAATCGGGGTTGATCTCCCAAGTTTTTTCCATAAACTTACAACTTTCCCCTAAGAAAATGGGTAGTTTTGCTGTCCATACTTAATACTCATGTCTTGCCCCATTCAGTTTATCATAGGAATTGTATACATTCAGACACCAATTTGACCAATGTATTTCCAACAAGCAGAGAGAATGTGTTTCTTTTTTTTTTTTTAAAGATTTATTTATTTTGAGAGTGTGTTGTTGTTGTTTTTTTCTTTAAGATTTTTTATTTACTTTTTTGACAGAGAGAGAGAGATGGTGAGAGAGGGAACACAAGCAGGGGGAGTGGGACAGGGAGAAGCAGGTTTCCTGCTGAGCAGGGAGCCCGATGTGGGGCTGGATCCCAGGACTCTGGGATCATGACCTGAGCCGAAGGCAGACACTTAATGACTGAGCCACCCAGGAGCCCCGAGAGAGAGTGTGTTTTAAGCAGACGCCAGCCCTACGCAGGGCTTGATCTCACAACTCTGAGATTATGACCTGAGTGGAAACCAAGAGTTGGATACTTTACCATCTGCGCCATCCAGGTGCCCAGAGAATGTATTTCTTTTTAACCGAAAGTCACTGTAAATCACAATGAATGTCTTGGACGAAGGCTGTAGAGCAAATACTCATTGGAAATAAAAGGGAAAAGAAGGATATGTCTACAATGTGTGGGTCTATATTTAGCAGTCCCTATTATGTATCATATCAAGTAAATAAAAACCATAGCTAGGCTCCTGAGGACCAGAGAGATAAGATAAAGATATGTATTAAAAGGTAAACATGTTAATACCAGAATGAGAAGATTTTAAGCAGACAAAAGTGGGCTGAAACACCAAGATAATGATCATGACAGCAAAGTCAAGGTACCAAGAGAACACCTATAACCTGAGATATTCTTACTGTGGCTGGGAAACCCTTCAGCTCTCTGCTGAACAAGGATGCAATGGGAGCCTGAAGCCGACTCAAATTTTGAGAATTGAGGAAGGCGAGTCATCTTCCTTAGAAGACAAAATAAATAACTCACCCTAAGGATGTGAAGATAAGAGATGACCTGGCAAAATTCAATGAGTTTATATTTAGCCAAACTCAATGGCTAGAGATTGTAACAAGAAAAAAACAATTTATGTAAATATTCTGTGTATACTATCACAAGGACTTAGAAGATTTCAGGCCAAATACAAGTAATTTTTAATGCCTTCATCAAGCATCAACTGAGGGACTTGTTAGAAATCAAACATGAGGTTACCTAATGCAGATTTCAAAAGATGAAATACATCAACGTGAAACTGAAGACATTTAGAGCATAACCCTCATTTTGAAGGGTGGTTACCATACTTCCTTCTTGCTTTTAACTGGCTTTCACTTTTATTCAGTAGTTCACAAACTTATCGTAGAAATCTTTAGAATTAACATGTGTTAACTAAATTGTGATAATATCTAATGTTGCTTCATATTCATCAGTGATTTCCTTTTAGTTTTGAGATAAAGCTCAGGAATCCCACCAGGCCCAGGGCCAGTACAGGATTTGGCCCATTCTGGAGTCTCTAACGGCTCGGACACATTCTCCTGCTTATTCCAACCCCCTAATAGCATTATGCTGTCCTTCACCATTTTTTTAATAACCGATTTCTTCACTGTTTATGTTACTTTCCTTTTCTAGACTATCCATTTCCTCACATCGACCCACAAACTACTAGTCATTCTTCAAGATGCAGGTCAAGTATGACCTTTTTTTGTGTGTGACACTCTTCCTGACTTTTTGCACCTACCACACCTGAGCGTTGTCCAACCTATTCTGCGAGGACCTCATGCATCTCTCTGGTATGGTGATGATGACTGTTCTGTTCTTGCTTCTTTGCTTGCCTCCATCTCTCACTACATGGTGAGGTTACTGAAGGCACAGTCTGTATTTTATGAAGTATTAAGCTCCAGGCCCTTTGGAACACATCCTAATAGATGTATAGTGTTTGTTGGCTCACACTCTGTCCAAATTCCATTATTCCATAAATGAAGAAATTAAGGCCTAAGAGGGTTAAAAGACTTGCCCAGGGTTACACAGGTGGGTTATTATACCTAATAGCTGTTAAATAGAAAGTTCTAAAAGACAATACACAAAGTCTGTATTAAGATAAATTATTTGTGCAGGTGCAAAACATGCAAGGAATTCAAAATCACAGCGGCTTCTATGTGGAATGGAAACATAATCATCATTTGTAAAGCAAACAACAAAATCACTGGGAAGCAACCAGTTCTTTCTCATCCAAAACTCCCATAAGTATGACAACAAACATAAAAACACCTGTTCTGTGGTCACTGCTTCTAGACTGCCTTCTTAAAATGAAATGCATTTTTTCCCAATGAGCTCACTAGGAGATCTCGAAACAAATTCATTTTAAAACTGCTACAAAATAAGGCCTCCTTTCTTTTTGACACAATACAACCATTACCAAGAAATAAAATAAATTCAGTGAAATAAATCAGAGAAATAGGTTGGTTGGTGCTACAAAAGCAGTATTTTCTTTATAACAAAGAGGATGAATTGTTTCTGTGAGTTAACTCAGTCTTGTTCATCTTTAAATTTTATAATGTATATGTATGTTTTCAGAAGTAGTAGATTTATCTCTGGTCCACCAGTTTCCTCCTTTCAAGCCACTGAAAAAATGGGAAGGTCTGCCGAGCAGTTTAGTTTTCAGGGCTGATGTCATTGAACTTTGGGGTAGGGTTCCTGGAAAGTACATAAGAGATGGGGAACCAAAATTAGGCTGACTCTCCTTCTCTCTTTAGAAAGAAACTTAAGGATATGTGGAAAAGAACGTACCTCTCCTATAGCAATAGGAAAACAGTCTGCAGAAAACACAGACTAGATACTTCTGCAGTTGAAAGTTTTCTGAATAGCTCTGATTGAGAAATCAATTAATAAACTGCATTGTAAACAGGAAGACGGGAGACCCTCAGCTGTCCCATTTGGACTGAGGGAAGCTCTCAGACACAGACCTGTCAATGCCCATGACACCAGTTTCTCCAGGACTTAAAGATCAAACCCCAATCCATTCATAATTTATTTTCATCTGTACATAGAGTACTTTCGCTTTCCCCGTTTTCATTTGTAACCACTGCCTTATTACATCATCAAAATATTGGTATCAAGTAAATGTTATGATCACCATTTGAAAAATAAACAAAAGTAGGCTTAGAGAAGAGATGACTGGGCCACAGAGATTTTCTTATTTTTCATCTGATTTATACAACATAATATGGACTTGGGAGACAGAAAGACAAGGGCCCAACTCCAGGTTTAGCTACTAGGTCATTGTGTGATCACATGCAGGTAACTTCACTTCTTTGAGCCTCAGTTTATTCTCTGAGAAATGGAAATATCAATACAGCCAAATTGTTAATAAGGGTCAAGTCAAATAAAATCTGAAAAAAAATCTTAGTATAAAATAGATAAGACTCAATAAATTTAAATTCCTTTTTTTCCAGCTTGCCACCAGGCAAAGATGTTTGTTGTTCAAGGCACTGGAAGATAGAGTGCCACACTCACAAAGTTTGTAAAAACTTAAGAATTATTTACCAGGGAGACATTTTGAGATTTTAAACCTGGATTTCCCAGTGGCAAATAACTTTATGTTAAAAGAATATTCAAAATAAATGTACTAGTACACTTGGCATCTGTTTTCTCTGAAGAAAAAAAAAATGTCAAATGTTAATAGTCAAGATCTCCCCAAATGTTGGAACATCTACCAAGTATTGACATACCTGGCTTTCTCTGGTAGAATTAGATCTCAAAGGGGAATTTGCTTCACAAATACTTGACAAAAAAATGTGCAGATATAAAATACTTACAGTACATATATCTCTATGGTGGCTAATTCAAAATGTCATAAAAGTAAATTTAAAGAAGCAGGTAAATTAATTCATTTGCAGCCCAAAGCCAACTTTCAATCTTGTTTTCCCTGGATATTTCTATCTGAAAACCCTCTGAGATTTCCAGCAGCAGAAAGTCTATTAATTTTCCATGCACTTGTTGATGCAAAAACTATCAGGATTATGGGTTGAATATTTCTAGTGTATGGAAAGTACGGGATGCAATTAATCTCTGTGAACTAAAATATACCTCTTTTTATTAATCTTTATTGTAAATGAGCAAAGTAATTGAACCAGTACCACACTGTCAGAATGAATGTAATGCCGGTGGGATATGCTTGAGAGAGCACATCCTGATTGAGTATTAAATATCTAACAGCAATAATTTATGGTTCATTACCTCTTTTGGAGTTTCTTAGTTGCATAGGGCTTGAATTCTGAATAGTCAGACTTTTAGTAGAAAACGGCTTTCAGATGCTGAAGGCAGTGAGGGCACACAACTCACAGACAATCCCCTTAATTTGGACTTGTTCATACTTAGTTGAACCACATTCTGAGAATACTTCCAAGCTGGGCTCATTGTTTTAAAGACAGAAAGTTGTCATCTCCTCATCCCCAAATGCTCTCTTGCTTGCCCTGCCATGGTGCATTCATCAAAGTGTCAGGCGACGTAGACACAGATTTGGGAATAGGGATATAACAGAAGCATAGGTCCTGCACCTTCCTGCATATTATGTAAATCTCCTTCCAGCTATCTGGCGGTTGAGACACCTCAGCTTTTGGCTTCAACTGACACTAGCTTCCTGAATTGTATTTTACCATCCCCCATGGCACAATTTCACTGCACATGGAAATGGAAGCTTTTTCCCCCACTGGTAACAAAATACGATCAACCCGAAGCAATATTTATAGAAATATGTGTTTTGGATTTGAAGATTGGGTCTATTCAGACTTCATGCTGTTTGAAAACAAACACTGTTGAAGGAAAACAATATGAGCCCTGTATCTAAGGTAAAGAGATCCTGTAGCTATATGTTCAGTTGTTGGCTTTTAAACAAATTCCTTTATTCCAGTTTTACCGCAGCATCCTATGGAGCAGTTAATGTTCTAGTTGGATTCCATTTTTCTTTTTCAGAGCACAGGTCTGTCTTTTTCGATTTATAGTATTTGCTCAATATACAATGTTTCTTTTTTTTTTTTTAAAGATTTATTTATTTATTTGAGAGAGTGAGAATGAGAGAGAGAGAGAGAGTACATGAGACCGGGGAGGGTTAGAGGGAGAAGCAGGCTCCTCGCCGAGCAGGGAGCCCGATGCGGGACTCGATCCAGGGACTCCAGGATCATGACCTGAGCCGAAGGCAGTCGCTTAACCAACTGAGCCACCCAGGCGCCCTACAATATTTCTTAAATGCAATTTCAAATAAAAGAATATGGACTTTGGATACGATTTGGACATAGGTATATAATCATGTGTGAAAATGTCTAACTTTTTATAGTACCCCTTTACCCTTTACTCATATCAAATAATGGTTTAAGAAGGGCTTTTGAAATAATCGTATACCCTCTTTGCTCCTGAAACATAAGTCTCTCTCTCTCTCCTGTTTCTGTTAGAGTTTTTATTCAAAGAACGTGTTATTTTTATTGCGTTATTTAAAAAAGAACCCAGAAAACCCTATAACTGCTTTTTAAATAGTCTCATGCAGAGAACAAATGACAGAGAAGGAAAAAAAAACTGCAACAGTAGAAAAGATAAATCTCATAAATAATAATCAAAGGTCAAATCTAGCAAAGATCAAGAAGCTTTGAAAAAATATATCTTGGAAAATGTCTACGGATTCCAGATGATAACATTTCATCGGGCAATTAAATTTGGTGACTAATGCCCAAACATCTTTACACAATGATAGGAAGAATTTGTTTTGTGCTCCTAGATAGTTTCACATTTTCACAAAGGAAAATTAAAGTTAACTGATAGGAAATCAATCATATTATTAGTGGATAATGATCAGCAGCCTTGATCCCAACACACTAGACAGAGTTAAATTTATGTAGCTAAGCAATGCCTGCTATTTCAGGAAGGAAGTATAGTCGAAAAAATGATGGCTTCCACAATGGCCTGTAAGAGAAGAGGAAGATGATAAAGTAGGTGACCTTAAGAGTGTGATGGGACCCATAGAAACAGAATGACAAGAGAAAGGAAAAAGGAAGATGATTGTATGCCCACCACACTTCCTCAAACCCAGTAAGATTGGTTCTGGGGTAAAAAGAATCCGACATGAAAAACAATGAAGACCTGAAAGAAACAGGAAAAGATAGATGATATCCTTTCAAGGGGTTAAATCACAGGGCATTATACATTTAAGAAAGGAATATTGATAACTAATAAAAACATCTAGGCATTTACCAGGATGATATTTCTAATAAGGGAAATGGTAGTAAGTGGCCTAATTACTGCACAAATGTGATTGTCTAGCCAGGAAGGCCTATTTAAAGAAACATGCACTTTATTTATTTATTTTTTTAAAGATTTTATTTATTTGGCAGAGAGAGACACAGCGAGAGATGGAACACAAGCAGGGGGAGTGGGAGAGGGAGAAGCAGGCTCCCCGCAGAGCAGGGAGCCCGATGCGGAGCTCGATCCCAGGACCCTGGGATCATAACCTGAGCTGAAGGCAGACACTTAATGACTGAGCCACCCAGGCGCCCCAAAACATGCACTTTAAAATACACAAAGATGAGTATGTTGCTAGTGAAATAAATTATGGTATATTCATTTAATAAAAGAACCTATGCAGCTGTGAAAAAGAATGAGATATTTTTGTATAGAAATATGGAAAATATCTGAAGTATCCAATACTGTATAACAAGAGCAAAGTGCAGAACAGAATTATGGTGTGCTGGTTCATGTTAAAAATAAAACTGTGTCTCTGTGCATGCATGAAACATTGTGGCAGGCCAAATAATAGTCCCCAAAGTTGTCCATACTCTAATTGTTCTTGAAACCAGTTTCAAGAACAAGAAATTTTCAGATGTAATAAGATTAATGGCCTTCAGATGGGGAGATTATTTTGGATTATCTAGATGTGCCCAATAAAATCATACAAATCCTTAAAAGGAGGACCTTCGTTGGCTGTTGAACCAAAGAAATGGCAGCATGAGGAAGACTCAATCCAGCATTGCTGGCTTTGAAGATGATAGGAGACCACAAATCTAGGAATGTGGATGGTCTCTAATAGCTTGAAAAGGCAATGAAATGGATGCTTCCCGGAGCCTTCAGAAAGGAACACAGCCCTGCAGTCATCTTCATTTATTAGCTTAGTGTGCCCCATGTCAAACTTAGACCTAAGGAACTGTAAGATAATAAACAGATGTTGTTTTAACCTTGGTTTTATTTGTTACAGCAGCAATAGAAAATGAATAAACTGTATAAAAAATGTATGCATATGTTTGCTTTCGTTTGCACAGACTACCTCTATAAATATACAAAATATATTGGGAACATTGCTTTCTATGGAGCAAGTACTGAGTGGCAGGAGACAGATATGGATAGGTGACTTTTACAGTATATCTCTTTGTACACCTCAGATTTTGAACCATCTAAATTTATCTATTCCAAAAATAAGTATACATAATTTAAAATAAATATATTAACACTGCCCTTCCTTCCTGTATTTTGAAGGGCATGGACGATAATATCAAATTGGTGTGCAATGAGGCAACACATTCTTAAAGAAGTTAGAATTTTGAGAAGAGATATATTTGATTATTGGCCAATCAGGATAGTTTTGTTGAGATATGGGTATGAACAAATGAAGGCTTACTTAGTTCATTTAATTTACATTTTCTTGTGACTCATTTCTTTTTCTAAACCAAATGCCAGGTAATTTTCTATTTATTTCAAGTAAATTTCAAGGTTACTTAACTCATTAAAACCTATCCAATCATTCAACATATATCAATGTCCATTGGGGACAGGAACTGAAGATTCAGAGATGAATCTGACATAGTCTTTGATGTTAAGAAACTACCCAAGAGGGGCGCCTGGGTGGCTCAGTCGTTAAGGGCCTGCCTTTGGCTCAGGTCATGGTCCCAGGGTCCTGGAATCGAGCCCCACGTCGGGCTCCCCGCTCCGCGGGAAGCCTGCTTCTCCCTCTCCCACTCCCCCTGCTTGTGTTCCCTCTCTTGCTGTGTCTCTCTCTGTCAAATAAATAAAAAATCTTAAAAAAAAAAAAAAAGAAACTCCCCAAGAGATACATCCTTAAGCAAATAATTACAGGAGGTATATTTATTCTATATGAGGAATGTTATGGGACTACAGAAGAGTCATCCAGGAACACTATCTTGGGAGGAAAATTACAGTTTAGAATAATTTTAGCAATAACGAAATCATGGAAATTAGTAAAAAAAAAAAAACCTGAGACGCTCCCTCAAGATTTTTTATAATCATCTGTTTAAAAATGTTGTAATAAGTGTACAATTTTTTTTTTAAAAAGAGTTTTTATTTATTTATTTGACAGGGAGACACAGAGAGAGCACAGATAGGCAGAGAGGCAGGCAGAGGGAGAGGGAGAAGCAGGCTCTCACTGAGCAGGGAGCCTGATGTGGAGCTCGATCCCAGGACCCTGGGATCATGACCTGAGCCGAAGGCAGATGCTTAACCGAATGAGCCACCCAGGTGCCCCATAAGTGTGCAGTTCTATAGACAGGGACCCCTAGACTTAGGAAGTACACACATGGCAATCCTGCTTGTAAGAAGCAGTAATATTTCCCTTTAGGATCCATCTGGATATCCAGCAGGCCTCTCATCTCTCACTTTCAGAGTCTTTTTTTTTTTTTTGTAAGATTTGATTTATTTATTTGTGAGATAGAGCACGAGCCAGGGTGGGGGTGGAGGCAGAGGGAGAAGCAGACTCCCGCTGAGCAGGGAGCCCTATGCGGGGCTCCATCCCAGGACCCTGGGATCAGGACCTGAGCTGAAGGCAGATGCTTAACCGACTGAGCCACCCAGGCACCCCACCTTTTCAGAGTCTTCTTATAAACATCTTTTTAAAAGACAAAAGTACAAGGGCGCCTGGGTGGCTCAGTCGTTAAGCGTCTGCCTTCGGCTCAGGTCATGATCCCGGGGTCCTGGGATCGAGCCCTGCATCGGGCTCTCTGCTCGGTGGGCAGCCTGCTTATCCCTCTCCCACTACCCCTGCTTGTGTTCCTGCTCTCGCTATCTCTCTCTCTGTCAAATAAATAAATAAATCTTTAAAAAAAATAATAAAAGACAAAAGTACTAAAAGATAAGTCAGGGTATTTCACTTTCAAAAACGTAGCTTTTCTCTTCTTAAGGGGAATATTAAGTGATGCTATTCTATAAATATGATGACTCAGTGACCCAAACTGTGACTGTGGTCCTAAATATTTTCTTACACTCCATGTCTCCTATAATTGGAATATGTGCCAACCACCAATGGAAAAGAAGACTTTAGTCACATAGACAGCTTGACTGAAGACAATCTGATTGATGGCTAATACTGAATTGACTATAAAAAATGGTCTCATTACAACTGCTCCAACCGAGGACCTTCAGTGTAGAAGTAGATTCAGATCTGGTTCCAGTTGGGCATCAGGATGGAGGAAGGGCGAGACAGAGTTCCCCAGGTCAAGAGAGACTCATACATATGGATTTGGCATTTAACACTGTGATTTTCAAATCGAAAATATGAACTTTATTTTTTTTATCTCTTCTTGGATCCTGTTTTCTGAAGATGTGCAAATGTGTTTTCTGTATTGCAAGTAAAGTCAGAGCTTATTTCCTCACTCTCCCCAATTTTTGGTTATTTCAGGAAAGAGTGTATTTGGATCTGAATTATACAGATAAGAATCAATCAGTCAGTCTCTCTTTCTCTCTCTCTCCCTTTTGTGTACAGCACTAGCCCCAAGGGACTGTAAATTCTTGTTTTCTGCACTCCTTTCAGTGTACTGACAGCTCATGCATATACGCAATGGGCAGGAAGATGTGTTTTCTAATTACAAATCTATATTATAAGTTCATCTTCTTTTCAGCTATTAGGATTTCCCTTCCCCAGACTTCATCAGACATTTATTTAAGTCAACACTCTGAATAAATGGTTAACCTATGTAAAAGTGTTACATAGATACTCATTAAAAAAAAAAAAACCAAAAAGATTCATTGAATCTCTACTGTTTGCCAGGCGTAGAGTTGATTCTTAGATTGCAGGATGCTGACAGTTCTTTTTTTTTTTTTTTTTTTTGATGCTGACAGTTCTAAAAAGACAACAAAGTGTGTCTGGCTTGAGATCAATCCCTTCTGTGTAAGACTCAGTTTTCTTACTTTTAAAATGGGGGGAAAAGAAAGAAGAAGAAGAAGAAGGTAGCGGGAGGGGAAGAATGAAGCGGGGGAAATCGGAGGGGTAGACGAACCATGAGAGATGATGGACTCTGAAAAACAAACTGAGGGTTCTAGAGGGGAGGGGGGTGGGAGGATGGGTTAGCCTGGTGGTGGGTATTGAGGAGGGCACATTCTGCATGGAGCACTGGGTGTTGTGCACAAACAATGAATCATGGAACATTTCATCTAGAACTAATGATGTAATGTATGGGGATTAACATAAGAATAAAAAATAAAAAATAAATAAAATGGGGGGAAAAGGACATGATTGACTTCCAGGTTGCCATTTTGTACACTACCTAATAAGAGGGAAATGTGTGATTGTGTTATTAAATACTTTTTATCTACAACTGGTGTTATGGGACCTGGTATCAGGGAAGGACTACCTCTTTGTGTGCAAAATCAAGGATCTGTGTCTCCTTTGATAGCATTTCATCCTCAGACCATGGGAACCTGAATGAATATCATGTCCCTTAATATATGTGAGGCTAAAACTTAAAATTCACCCATTTATGTTTCAGTCAAAATGGCTAAAGAAGTGACTTTTGGATGATTTTGAAAGGTCAGTGCATCGTATTTCCCCACCAGTACATAACATGTGGGAATGTGCTTCTTATTCCATTTAACACAGAATGACCTTGTCTATTGATTTAATGAGGAAATTATACATGCTGTACTTTCCTATTTAGCAAAGGTTTTTGTGCTGAAGGTATATCGAAGGAGCATTTTATCAGGAGGAGTTGGGTGCAGCATAGCCATATGGCAGAGAAAAGGCCACAGCAATAGAGCAGATGACCTGTGGTGTCTCAGACGAGGCATCTAGAAGGACATTCTGGGAAAGTGGTAAAGGGGTTAGCCACCGGGCAGCAGACATGTGTCCAGTAAATGGTGGCCTTGATAACTCAAATCCATTTACAGTGCCTATTATTTGACACTCTGTTAAAAATCCAGGAAATTTCATCTAAGCCCAATGCCCTTTTCTCTAGGCTTAGATGAAAATGAGGGAAAGCTAAAAGAGTAACTATTAACGTAATTACAAAAAGACCTGTTTGATCCACACTTCATATGCCCATATGGCTGAGTACTCAGTGGACTTCAGTAGTTACCACTCTCCTAATAAGCCCTGTTAATTAGGTAATAGGAACATTTCCTCATTGTGACAACAGAGTTTTCTAACTCCCTCGAATTAAACCAAGCTAATTTTGCGAAGCGTTGAGATACCAGATGGCCCCCAAGGTACACTCTGGTAAGCAGGCTGAGGAATCAGTGCTTTTGTGATCCGTCATCTACTTTTGGGGGCTGGGAAAACAGCTTCTGGGGAAGTCTTTCGGAAACCAAGGAACTTAGTACTCACCGTCTTATTTCCAGTCCAACAAAATTAGATAATAAGATATTTATATGCCATGTGGAAACACACATTTGCAGGTCTATATGCACACTTAAGGATGCCAAAAGGGGCTCAGCCTCTAAACTCTGAGCTTACTAAAGTGTGTGCTTCAGGTTCAGAGCAATACAATGATGGGACAGTACTCACCTTCTTTTCTCTCCATCTCTGCTGAAGTCGGCATTTTTAAAAGGCAGCATGTAAGAACTGGAGGCAGTCTGAGAATTTCAGCTAATGGACACACTCGATTTATATACAGAAGATTAAGAACTAGAGAAAACTGGCCTATATCAGGTCAAAAAGGGAGTTAGTGTCAGAAGCAGGAGCTAATCACGTTTCTCCCTCTGAAGAGGGAAATTTCTACTTAAAAAAAAATAAGAGCTTTATTAAGATACAATTTACAAAGGATAAAATTTACCCTTCTAAAGTGCACAATTCACTAGTTTTAACTGTCCCTTCCTAGCCATATTGGAATCTATGACCCCTGCTTATCAGCACCTTTCTCATCCACAAGCTATATTTAAAATATGACAACAAAAGCCTCCATCAGAAGCCCTGATCATAATAAAAATTCTTTAACTAGGAGCTATCAGTAGGTGCCAGTAACTATGTTCCATTCCTGTTCCTGCATTCAACAAATACTTTTGAGCACCTGCCATGTGCAAGACACTGTTTAGGCACTTTTTGTAAATCAGTAAATCAACCAAAAAAATATCACGCTTTTATGAAGCTACAGTCCACAAAGGGATGTGAAAAGGTGCACAATATGTCAATTAGACGTTTTAGAGAATGCTAAATGCTGTAGGAAAAAAAAATAGAAGTCAGGACAGAGTAAAAGAAACAGATGTGTGGATATATATGGATAGTAGTAGGAGGGGAGATTGGAATTTTGAAAAGGAAAGTCAGTGTAGACCCCACTGAGGAGGTGACATTATACATTTAAATACAGAGACCAATCCTTTAAGAGTTGTATTTACATATGTATTATTAATCTCTTTTTAAAATTAATTCTGCTACAATTTAGCACACACATCAAGTGCACACAGCTCAATGCCTGCTAAAATTCATATTTTTATATGACAACACTTATGAGAGAGAGAGTGAGGAATGAGTCTAAGACCGTACCACTCACAGGTGCCAGAGCCTAAATGCGGACTCATGTGACTCAGGCACCTTAACACTGTGCTATTGCTCATGTTTCTGCAAAGAAGAGGACCCAAGAGCTAGACTCCAGATTGGAACACTGGATTGGGAGGGAAGTGGGTATAGAGTAGCTGCGCTGCTCACTGAATGGGGAAATTTTACTTTCTTGAACAACAGAAGAAGGGAATTAAGAAGAAACTTGCCAGGGCATCCTTGTCTCTAGAAATAGAGAGAATGCTGCTATGTCTCAGAGTTACCACAGAGTGGCAGTGTCTTAGAGCTTAACTAAAGTTAGGAGTTACATTAAAAAATGCCCAATTCAATCTTCCTTTAGAACTTAAATAGGTCTTTTTTTTTTCTCCACACACTATGTCACAGATCATAGGATTTTACATAGCCAAACATACTTGTATGAAATTTACTTTTGTGTGGAAAATAATATAAACACAAACTATAAAGACTATTGCATGTATAATAGCTATCTCATTTATTATATGAAATAAAGTATAAGAATTGCACAAGATTTGCAATTAAAGCTATACCATATGACAAATATTGTGATTATTTTGTAACAAATACAGATATCAAATCATTACATTGTACACTTGAAACTAATATATTGTTATGTCAATTATATTTCAAGAAAAAATAAAAAAGAAGCTATACCATAGACTTCTTTGTTTGTCTACTCTGGACTACCTGGTAAGATTAACATTTCAACTGGGAAAATGTGAAAGACCAGATTAAAGAAAAACTGTCTGAAGACACTGGGGACACCCACAATTTGAGAGGTGAACGTCTAAGAGAGAAGGGAGACTCACAGAGTTAACGGTTGCATTGCTGTCATTCATTCTTTCTCAGGTTCCACCTGGAGACATTTCTTATTCTTTAGCTGCACTGGGCAGCAGGAATGGAAACCAAGCCAAGAATTGCTGAAATATGCAATGGAGCTTTTGGTTGATCTCAGTGTGCTGGGACAATCATTGGAGTTCAAGTTCTGTCAATGAAGGGGGATCCAGATAAATGCACTGAGAGTGGGAACAAATCAGTGGTCGACAGGCGTGTTTTCTTTATAAGTTTGAATTACTGCTGTACATCTGCTAAGTCCCTTGTTAGACTGTATCAATTTTCCCCCTTACTACTTGCCAGAGAAGAGTCAAGAATAATAAAATCCTTTGTAGAAAGATGACATTCAAATCCTATACAACATTTTAAACATGATGTCTGGCATTCAATCAAAACTCACAAGGTTTAAGAAAACAGGACCATGATTTAACAACAATAACAACAAGATGGATGGCTAGCTGACCCAGATAATGGACTTGTCACATGAACTATAAAAGGAGATTAATTAATATATTAAAGACAAGGAAGAGATAAGATGAAAAATTTTACCAAAGTACTGGAGTCTTAAAAAAAAAAAAAGAAGACTCAAAGTGAATTTTTACAACTGAACAAATGATTATTGATAATAAGAACCACCACAACAAAATCAGTTACAGCATACTGGGCCCAAGTGAAGAGGGAATGAGTAAACGCAAAGAAAACTAGTAGAATATACATATACTAAAGCTCACACAGACAGAACAAAAGTGGAAAAGCAAATACTCAGAAATGAATAAAGTCATGCTATTTTCCAAAATTGATTAAAGACATCACTTCACAGGTTCAAGAAACTCAGAGAATCTAAGCAGAATAAATAGGAGAAGAAACGCTTCCCATCACACCATAGTCCTACTGCTGAGCACCAAAGACAAAGAGGAAATCTTAAAAGTGGTACAGGAAGGAGGACAAGAGAAATGTGTAGAGAAAAAAAAAAAAAGACTGACATTTGACTTCTAAATAGAAAAATGAAGCCACCATTTGAGGGGATGCCATATTTTAAGTGCTGAAGGAAAATAACTGGCAAACTAGAATTTTGTATACAGATACGTCTTTCAGACATAAAGGAAAACATTTAAAAAAATTCCCAAACATATAAAAACATAGAATTTATTGCCAGAGACCTGAAAGAAATACTAATGGATATCCTTTGGTCAGAAGTGGAGACATAGGCAAATGCATGAAGAGTGGAGAGAGACAGAAAGAGTAAATATACAGTGAAATCTCCATGACTATTGGCTTTAAAAATAATAATAACAATAATCAGAGTAATAGAGTTACTACTATATAGTCAATAGTTATGGAGATTTCACTATATATTTTTATATGTAAATAACATGAGTTCTAAGATTTATATTTCTTAAAGAAGACATGAAAAGAACTAACTAAAATGTAAAGACTGGTAAACTGTACAAAATTTACATTAATAGCACCGCCTTATAAAAAGATTCCACCAAGAGAGTAGAAAGACAACCCAAAGAGTGAGACAAAACACAACACACAAACACACACAGGACTTTTATTCTTCTTATATCTGTAAGAAAGAACTGCATTTAATAAAACAAAATAGACAATTCAGTAAAAAGCAAAACAAAACCACAAAAAGCTTGGCAAATGACTTCCATAGGCAAGTTCCCCAAAACAATATCCAATAACCACCAATATTTGAAAAAGGACTCCACATTAACATCAGCGATATAACACTACATGTCAACAAGGGTGGCTAAAATAATAACATAAAAACTAGAAGATAACAAGCATTGATGATTCTGTGAAAAAGGAGAACTCTCACATAATACAGGTAGGAGTATAAATTGGTACACCTATTTTAGAAAACCCTTTGATAATATTTACTGATGTTGAACATATACATCCACTATGACCCAGTATTTCCATTCCTAGGAATATAACCAACATAAATGTGTATATATGTGCACTAAAAATATTACTACAAAATTTAGATAGCAATACCTTATTCATAATAGTCCTAACCTGAAAATGTCTGAGATGCCCATCAGCAATAGAACAGATATGTAAATTATCGAATATTCACACTGGTACACTATACAAAAAGGATAATGAACAAAGTATGGTTTTCTCCAATAATATGCACAGATCTAATAAAAGAAAATTGAAAAGAAGAAGCCAAAGCCAAAAATAGCAAGTACTGTATTAGTCCCTGGGTATCAAGCGAAAATCATTTATGGTATAAGTAGTTAGAAAGACAGTTATTGTTAAAGAGAGGTGATGATGACCAGGGGTGGGAAGCAGAGATGTGGAGCATGATAACATTCTACTTTTTGTTCAGGGTGCTATTTATACAGATGTTTGCCCTTTGTGAAACAGTCCCAAAGATAGACACTTAAGATTTTGCACTTCTCTGTATTCATGCTTCACTTTAATAACTGGTTTATTTCTCAAAGGATATTATAATCAGAGTAATATACCACCACAACTTTATTTATTTATTGTTTTAACCAATTATCAATATTGAGTACTAAAAAGTATGTAAGTTTAGGCTTATAGTTTACTGTTGATGCCAAGTGGGCTGTGAAAGCAGGATTTCTGCTGCTCCTCCAACTTTGGCCTCAGTTACTATGAAATTGGAATACTACTCATTCCTTTCTCAAAAGGTAGTTTTGAACTAAATGAAATTATCTTTGCCAAGGACTTTGTAAAGTGTTAAGCACTGCATCAACAATGGTGGTTAATAATTACGGAAAAGCACAGACTATGATACCAGTTTTACTAGTAAGTTGAATGACTTTCATTGAGTCATACTCTGAGCTCTTATAACTTCATTAATTCAGCAGTAGTAGTGATCTATTAAGCTTACAGTGTCTGAGGATTAAACTTGATGCCATATAAGAAAATACTTTATAATATGTAAAGCCCTATAAAAAAGGGAAATACTATATTGAAATAATATTTTAGTACAAGGATCAATAAAAATATAAGGCAATTAAAAAATAGGAAGAACTAATGTCATTATCTAATATTTTGGTGAATGTTCTGTGTAACTGTCGATGTTTTCTGATGATAAGGTCTGTGATATCCAACAGATAAAAAATTGGCATAAAAGATGAGGGAAACATGCACAGGAATGGAAATTATAGAAAAGGCTGATACAATAACAAAAATGATCACTGTGGAATATCCAGACAGTGCAATTCATTACTTGTATTTTACAACCACTTTAAGTTGAAGATAATTAAATATAAGAATAAGATGAATGCGGGGCGCCTGGGTGGCTCAGTTGGTTAAGCGACGGCCTTCGGCTCAGGTCATGATCCTGGAGTCCTGGGATCGAGTCCCGCATCGGGCTCCCTGCTCGGCGGGGAGTCTGCTTCTCCCTCTGACCCTCCTCCCTCATGCTCTCTATCTCATTCTCTCTCTCAAATAAATAAATAAAATCTTTAAAGAAAAAAAAAAAGAATAAGATGAATGCATAAACAGGGGCGCCTGGGTGGCTCAGTAGTTAAGAATAAGATGAATGAATAAACACACACACAGAAAGTGGAGTTGGTACTTTCCATGATTTTCAATTGTCAGTAGTGCTTAGTTGGTCCTTATACTACTCACTACAGCACAAGATGACACAACTGAGGGGAAATTGAGTTTTCTCCTGCTACATACAAAGCCAGGAGGAGTTCTATGGACTCATTAATTTAAACTGATGGCTATTGGCATGTGCTAATCTCCAGGGTAAATCCAATGCATGGTTTATGACATAAAACTTAAAATACTCAGCTCTCTTGCTTCTAATTTTTTTCTTAAGAACTGCAGAAGTAGGGAGATAAGCACACCTCCCCTATAAATTACATCTTCCTACAAACACTATACATTACTTTTTTATTCAAAACCTAATGTTCCCTTCCAAAATGAGGTTCCTTATAAGCTCTAGCCTACAATTGAGAAATTGGATGACAGAGTGTGTATGCACACAGAATTCCCAAATATACACTTTATTTTCAATTGATAAATATTTATTCAATGCAAAAAAAAAATTGAAATGCTACCATATGCAAGTAGTGGTGAGTCAGGAATAACTAAGAAAGATAATCCCTGAAATGTTCTAAAAAGGAAGAAAACCATAAAGGCAATTAAGTAATAAAGCAGAGGGAAAACTATTTTCTCTTTCATATCCACTATAGAATAACTAATGTTAATGATAAAAGATCTCAGAATTTATCTGTGTGTGTGTGTGTGTGTGTGTATAAAACACATGATTCTCATAAACAGGGTTAGTCTAATGTACTATTTTATGTCTTATATATATAGTCTACAATATAGATTGAATTTAAATTAGCAGGCTGTAACTAGCTATAGCATCTATTTTTATCTGCATAGCACTCCATTGGATTTATGTATAAAGGTTTATTGAGTGCCCTACTAATGACCATATATATTTCAATAATATATACTGCAGTTTATTTAGCTGTTGTAATTCCTACAGTCATTTTAATGTCAGGTATAAAAATGAATGATAAATCAGTAGTGAAGATTAATGTGTTCCAATTTATAAGTTAGTAGACATGGAGGAGGTATTTCTCTTCTTTGGGCTTTAGGTTTCTGATTTATTTAATGGGTATCTATGTCAAAATTAGAAGAAATGACTTAAGCATTCTCCTTTGGGAACAATCTATGAATCTAAGGGACAGATTATTCTTTTAATAAAAATATGTTTCAAATTATTTGTAATATTCATTTATTTAATTGTGACCCATTTTTTACATAAGTTATTTGAAGATGTCTAAGGATATACACAATCAATTCCACATCTATATATACTAACTTAAAAAGTCATAAATAGGGAATACAAATAATTAGAATGGATGGTGAAAGCCCCAAGAATATCAGATTTTAAGAATGCATGTCAGAATGTGTTGCACTAAAATACAAATTTTACTTTTCATTTCTCGGAAGCAAGAACAACAAAGAAACACAAGCAGCATAGAATACTTCCAAAAATAGAGTATCTTAAGAAATTTCACAAATATTCAAAGATATACACATATATATACTACCAGATCTTAAAAAAGAGATCTCTAAATCACTAAAGGTTGAATTTGCTCTCCTTCTCAGTCACCAATTCTAACTAAAGTGGTTTATTCATCTAACTATACACAGCTCAGCTTCATTCAGATTAAATCAGTCCATTAAAGAATAACTTGGAAATGACCCTCAATTCTGTGACTTCACAGAAGTGCCAGCTAACATTATAAGGACAATCATACTGCAACATAGAAATTACATCAATATGTTATATACCTTATACAATGTTCCAGGTCAAATATATTTCAATGAAAAGAATGAGAGAGAGAGAATCTTGGATGGCTTACATGTAAATGGAAGGGTTTGTGAAAGCTGTGAGCACCGGTCATGGGTAAGTGAAGACTACAGGTGAGGATTTAAAATTAACGTGTATGTGAATGTCCTTTGGTCATTATGGTTCTTAGAAATCTGTGAGATGACCATAATGAGCTAGGACATTGTGCTGACTGCTCTGGATGGCTTGTGAGAGCATGTCATTTACCTGAGGAGTGGCTGCCTGAATGAGCTGAGCCAACACATGCTGAAGTGTGCATACCATTTAGAAAAGAAGGCCGTCTTTGGTGACAAGGGTTCCTAAGAAGTGGTTTCTCAAAGAGATATGGTTGCCACCAAGGCTAGAATGATGGCTAAAGTGGAAGTGGGTTTAGAAGGAACAACTGGGAAATGATGCAACTATTTTTAAAATTTGAATATTGTAAAAGTTACCTGAAAGAGCAGTCTTACCCTCATACCAGGAGAGATGACTAGTCACATTAGTAGGCGCTTGACATAAAGAATTCACAAAAAGATCATGCTTGACCACAGTATTAGCAAAGATAAAAAAAAATGATATTTCTTTGATGGAATATCAATGTACATTTTCATTCTAGATGCAAGTTAGATAGTTGTTAATGGTTGCAGTTCAACTATCCACAGACACACACAAAGAAATAAGTCATCTGGCTTTCCAAGATCCATGGCATCTTTATTCTGTAAGATTTCTATTCTGAGAACTGAGGCTACTCTTCAACATGTTCCAACAACATTGAAGTGAGATGAAAGGATTAAAAACACATCAAATTTCTTTATTTCTTAAACATTCTAGATCACTAAGATCTAAGATTTACTTCAGTGTAAAAAAGGAAAAGAAATGTTTAGCATAAAAATTAATGTAGAGTTCCAAAAGTGAAAGAAAAATATAATCATTAAAAAAGGGTCTGCAGGGAATTGAAGTGTATTTCAGCCATGTCTATTTTCTTTACTACATAAAATATAAAGAAAACATGGTTTAATTGAATTAAAAGATAATATACAGTAAGATAGCTTAGAGATTAAAAAAAGAGCCTCATGAGAGGTATACAGATTAAAAAGACATCAAGGCATTAAATATCATATTTTCTGTATATTAACATGTTTACAGGTAGCACAAATTCTACAGATAATTGATTTTGGAACATGGAGAAAAAGTTTGAGGAACCATTTCAGATAGAGTGAAAATAATCAGAAATGAAAACAGAAGAAACAGTTTTTAGTTTATGTCACTTAGTAACTGAATAAAATATATTCACTTAAACTCACTGATTGAACACAAGGTAGCTACACAAGTGGTGAGTATAACCTAAGTCTAGAGAAGTGGAATCAGTATGTTGCATACCTGAGACTAATGTGACATTCTGTGTTGATTATACTCAAATAGAAAAAAATGAAAATAATTTTAAAAAGAAAACCCTCACCGTTTGGAAGGGTAGTTAGTGGCCAGTCAACGTTCGCACAGAGTATCATCCTTTGCTACAGCAAACTCAAATAGACAGACTGAAAGATCCCACAGGCTATCTCCCAACACTACTGAAACAAGACTATTAAGTGTATCTCTCTCTCTCTCTTTTTAAGATTTATTTATTTATTTGAGAGAGAGAAAAAGAGAGTTTGCTCGGGCCTGTGCCCACACGCCAGTTGGGGGAGGGGCGGAAGAAGAGAATCCCAGGCAGACTCCCTGCTGAGTGTGGAGTCCCACTCAGGCTAGATCCCACAACCCATGAGATCTTCACCTGAGCCAAAACCAAGAGAGGTTGCCTAACCGACAAAGACATCCAGGTGCCCCTAAGTGTGTATCTCTTAAGGAAAACTGCCAAGTTGTAGAAGAAATTATCTGAAATCAACTATGTAGAAAATATTAGACATCAAAAATTAAAAAAACAAAAAGTCTTGGCTCAGACTTTCCATCTGCACCACTACATGTCACAATATAATGGAGTAACTATTTTGATTACCGTGGTGCAAAAGATATGGACTCCAAGTTTTATCATAGCTAAATTTTCAATTCACACACAGTAGTGATACAAAGATATTTCTAAGCCCTTCAAAAACTCAGAAAACCTAATCAGTATGTGCTTTTCAGGAAAAAAAAATAAACTAACAAATGAACAAATAATTGAAATATTTAATCCAGCTAACTGATGGATGAGTCCAATTCAAGACCCCCAAAATAGGTAGGGACTTCTGTATGAATAAGTGACAATCCAGAATGAAGTAATAATGACTACTTAATTATGTCATTGAACATTTTGTTAAAAAGAAGGACAAAAATATGTTGTGAAAAATACATGGCTTTTAAATAAAATAATAATAATAATGGCTACCCATTTCTTATTCTTTCTTTTTCCCCCTTCTTTCATATTATAAAAATTATGACAGATCTATGGGGAGAAGGTGGTGTGTGGGCCGTTTTTATAGTTTATCTTTCCTGGGGCCATATCTTAATCATATCAGTATGAAATAGTACCTCTAAACACTATTTCAGGAAACTCAGCCTCTTTGAAAATCAAGATGTTAATCTTGGTTCTAAAAGGTTTTGTGTCTGGTTCTAGGTCCCTTATCAGAGTATGTTTATGGATAAAAGTGAAAAAGACATAAAGAGTTACTTTAAATCAATGGATGATAAGAACTTAAGCCAAAGCCAGGACTTTTAAGTAATTCTGTCTAAAATATAGATCCTATCTCAGTTTTTTTATGGGAGAAATTGTAAAGTTTTCTACTTCTGTGGTATAGGAATCTCTATTCTTCTTTTTATTAAGGAACATTTTCTAATAGAAAGAAAATGTAAATAACCTAAATTCCCACAGTAGAATAATGATTTTTTGATAGAATTTTGCTGCATGCATACGTCAGTTATCTCTCCTGGAAATTGCCGTTGTGTTTGAACAATGGGTCTTGGGTGTCTCACATGATCAGAGTGTATGTGTGGTAGGACAAGTGGGGAGACAGGGAGTGCAGCAAAAAGAAATGGAAGAAACTGGGTAAAATTCAACCAAGAAGGTGATCTCCATCTAAGACTTGGATTTTCCAAATAAAAAAAATAAAAAGAGAAGTGGGCATAAAATGAGAAACAGGGGAATGTATACTTACTTTAGTGCTTATGTCTGGAGAAATGAGAGACAAATTTAGAAACATAGATGGAGCTGGAGTTCAAAAGACTTTAGATAAAAGCTAATGAATTTGGATTTTTATCAATTCTATGCCAATGTTCCCTAACAATATTTCCCTCCTCTACCCTGGAAACGCACCTGCTGTATAATGTCCCATGTTTGCCTTACATCTATGAACATATAATGACAGATTTTTTTAATAAATTAAAAATTATAATAGATGTGGTTATTCCCACTTCATTGTTTACTATCTGTGACCCTCCCTCTTTTCCTTTCCAGCTCATCTTGACCATTTGATGGCAATACTGTAGAGAACAGCTGCTGTAGGGAATGTAAAACTTTTGTAAATCACTCCATTCTTTTTTTTTTTTTTAAGATTTTTTTTTTTTTTTTTGAGACAGAGAGAATGAGAGAGAAAGAGCACATGAGAGGGGGGAGGGTCAGAGGCAGAAGCAGGCTCCCTGCTGAGCAGGGAGCCCGATGCGGGACTCGATCCCGGGACTCCAGGATCATGACCTGAGCCGAAGGCAGTCGCTTAACCAACTGAGCCACCCAGGCGCCCCAGTCACTCCATTCTTAAAAGGCATCTTTTTCATTAAAAAAAAAAATGTTGACTGTATTACTGTATTTTTCAAATGAAATGAGTCAATGGGTGGCCAAAATGACCCTTTATGGCTTTTCAATTATTTGCTTTCTTACATTGAAAAATCATGGAACACTACATCAAAAACTAATGATGTAATGTATGGTGATTAACATAACATAATAAAATTAAGAAAAAAAAAAAAGAAAGAAAAATAGCAACACCAGAAAGCAAAGGTCATGATAGGGGTTTTTTGGCAAGTGTGAAAGAGATCATTCCTAATGGTTTGCCTGGGATAGTTCTGATTTATGTCTATTTTCGTGGTGTAATTAATGACTGGGTCCCTTTTCCCTCATAATTTCTGGACTATAAATTATGTAGTCACCCTAATAAAACTATCTTCCTGATATCTCAGGAATGTTTTGATGTAGACTCTAAAAATATGGTGTAAAAAAACTACACATATGTATATTTAGATAACTATTAAAGCCCCAAATAAGAGGATAAAATATACAAAGACATATATGGAAACCTAATTCAGAAGGAATTTTCAGTTCACATTTGTTTTCCTCATTCAACATTTATCTTTAAAATGATCATTTTTCCTTTGAAATGATTATAAACAGCAATAGTGCTGTTGCTAATACAACAACAGCCACGTAAGCAGTAACCGCCTGTGGCATAGAGCTCTGTGTCTAGAATTTCAACTGAAGGAACAAAACAGAGCCACACACCAAGAATTTTCTGAGGGAAGGTGAATCACAGTGAATGTTTTCTAAAAGGAACAAAATAAAGGACGGGAAAAATGACAGGAAAGAAGAGAGAGAGAAGAAAGTGAATGCATTGGGATACTTAGTAAAAACTTCCTATGTCTCCATACAGCACGATTCTACCTATATGAGGTACCTGGAGTAAGTCAAAATCCAAATCCTATAATAGAATTGTGGGTACCAAGTTCTGGATGGGGATGGGGAGTTTGGTTCAAGGGGCATAGCATTTCAGTTTTGTGAGATGAAAAACACTGAAGATCTCTGACATAACAAGGTGTGTATAGTTAATACCACTGATCTGTTAAGGTGGTAAATTTTATGTTATGTGGGTTTTTTTTTTTATCACATTAGAAATGGAGAGAATAAATTCCTCACAATCTTAGCACCTCAACAAATCACTGCTCCTTTTGCCCACTTGCTATTTTAGTTTGCCCTATGCATAAAAAATAGATTGACATAGTTATATTCACAGTCTACATTTACATCTGTGCCTATGTTTTTTCTTAACATTGTATCTCCTACATTTTCACAGACCGTTTTGCAATTTTCATGACCATTTAATTGCACAGACTAAATAAAATAATGAATGTAAACATATCCTTAATAATTTTTATATTTATTACATGATGGAATGCTGTTTTGGATGTACTGGTTAAAAAGAACATATTATTAAATAAAAAACAAACTTTGTCTCAAGTAGGAAAAGTACTGAATAAATTTATGCTAGTAAATCATTAAATCTTACGTTTATGAATAGTGAAAATTACTGAAAAAGTAGTAATAACAACTATCTTTGCTTACGCAAAGTTAATATGAAAAAATAAATTTCCAGGGGAAATCGGAGGGGGAGACGAACCATGAGAGACTATGGACTCTGAGAAACAAACTGAGGGGTCTAGAGGGGAATGGGGTGGGGGGATGGGTTAGCCTGGTGATGGGTATTAAGGAGGGCACGTATTGAATGGAGCACTGGGGGTTATACGCAAACAATGAATCATGGAACACTACATCAAAAACTAATGATGTAATGTATGGTGATTAACATAATAAAAATAATAATAATAAATTTCCATTTTCTGTATACTGACTTCTAAGAATTTTCAAGTTTTCTATAATGAACATTAGCTTCACAGTAAACACTTCTAAATATTATTTGCAACACAGGTATTTTTAATAATAAAACTCTATAAAGAAGTGACATTTTATTGTCCCAGATATTTATTGTAAACCAGCCTACCATTTACAACTTAAATGCAGGGAAAATATTCCATCCTGTTGAGTTCAGCACGACTGAGTTCAGCTGTGTGATATAAAATGCATTTTCTATTAGTTTGTGTGGCTATAAAGTCAATAAAAGGAACAGTGGTCTTCCCCATAGAATGCTCACCTACTGTAGTTTTCAGCTGATTATATAGCAAAGAGGAACAAAATACTCATAGTAACAATGTATTTTTAATAGGTTCTCAAGCTGTCCCTTTCACAAAGAGTTGTGGCTGAATACAGATGTGGCTGCTGTGAGGTTTTATATCGGTGGACGGGCTGAACAAAAACCAGGTAGGGAGACATTTATCTAACACAAATGCATGGGCTTCTCAGCCATAAAGCCTACTGATTCTGCCACTGGGTTACTACCTCTGTTTTCCCTGAATGCAGCTCAAATTTCATGGACAAAATGATTTCTGGAAAGCAACACAAAGATTATTAAACATAAGTGTTAGAAATAAAGGAGGATATGTAGGGGAATTGACTAATTCACAAAAAACATTGCAGATACAAATGATAAACATCACCACAGACTCAGATGAGGTAAGTACTCATGAATTTAAATTTAACATTTAAAATGTAAAGTTAAGTTTAAAAGGAGCTATAATAACATACAATTACATTTGGAAAGCAGTTTTCCTTCTCCTAGTGGCTGAATATAAGATTGAAACAGCTCCTTTGTCTCACTCAAACCGTACAATCACCAGAGCTTATTCCGATATTTTCTTTGACTTGATGATACAGAGTTCTTAAATCCAATTAAAGAATGGCTTTAGGTAAAATAAAAAGTTGCCAACCAATGTAAATGTCTAAGGTCAGGAGGCGACTAACAAAACCAAAGGACGAGGACTTCAAGTCTGCTGGTGGCAATTCCCACTTCCTGATTTCCCACTTCCATTAAGTACAGGAAAAAAAAAATCTCCACTATAAGGAAACAACACTTTTAGTGGGGTATTTAATGGTAATAAACTCTTTTAATATATGGGAGACAACAGAGAGTGACAGGGATACCGGAAAATTAGGATTTCTATCTAAGGGCAGGTAGGGAGGTAACTATCCAGCCCCAGCGGATTGTAGCTATGAAAGAATGTGAGAACGGTGTCTTAGATATTTCTAGAGCCTTAGATATTTCAAATATTGATAATTCTTAAGCATACGTCCATATCGAGAATAAGGAGCTTTTCCATTGAAATATGACATAAAAATGGATTTTTACATTGCCAACAAAATATAGCATGGTGTGTGGGACATCCATTTGTATTATCTGATTCGCAGCTAAACATAGAACTTAAATAGGGATCCTTCAAAGGCAGAATATATTGTGGTTAAAAACATGAACTCTGGAGCCCAAGTGCCTGTGATGGAATTTAAACTTTGCCAGGTACAAGTGGGTTGACCTTGGGGATTTTAACAGTAGTTATTTCATAATTTATTCTGAGGATTAAATAAATTAATGTATGCAAAGCTCTTAAAAGAGCACACAGTAAGCATTAGGGATTATTTAATCACTGATTAAGTAAAGAGGAATCTGCTAATTTTTTTTTGCTCCTGGAAGGCAAGGAAAAGCATTATGCATTTCTTTAGCTCTAGATTATAGTACAGCATAGGTAGGTGTTCATAAAGGTTTTGTTGATTGTGCAATCGTGAAAAAAGCAGTAGCATTAGAACTGAAAAGACCTGGGGTCGAACCATTGCTATGGTACTTAATAATTGCGTTACCTTGGATCTTTCTGAAAATTGGGAATAGTGATACTTAATTTAACAGTGTAGTGATAAAGACTAGAGTTAAAATGTGTGTGGTTGTCAGTAATCTATATGGCTTTTACCCTCTGGTGTTACCCCTGTGATTATGTTACCTAACATGGTGAAGGGATTTTGCAGATGTAATTAAGGTTACTAATGAGTTGTTCTTAAAATAGGAAGATCACTGAGGGGTGAGGAGGGGAGTCTAATCTACTCACATGAGCTCCTTAAAAAGCAGAGTTTTCTCCAGCTGGTGGCAGGAGAAATCTGACAGATTTGAGTCTTGAGATGGGTTTGAAACCCTACTGTAGGTTTTGAAGACAGGAAGATGAACAGGATCCTTTAGGAAGGAGTTCAAGAGTCCTCTAGGAGCAGAGAAAAGCCTTCAGCCATAAGCCAGTATAAGAAAGTAGGGACCTTAAATCGACAGCCACATGGGAAGAACTGGGTTCGGCCCACAGCCTGAAAGAAACTGGAAGTGGATCCTTCCCTAGGTTTGAGTTCAGATTGTGAGAATCCCAAGTGGAGAACACAGTTGAGTCTGCCCAGACTTCTGACCTACAGAACTGTGAGCTGATATATGGGTTGTTCTTTAAGCCACTAAGTTTATGGCAATTTTTTACACAGCAGTAGAAAACTAATATAGCATGTAAATTGTGTGACACTTAGTAACTACATATTAAATGTTAGCTATTATTATAACTAAATATTTGTTCAGTGGATCAAGATTAAAAGTTTGGTGTTGAGATTCTTCCAACAGGCAAATTACCCTGAAATAGTCTCATATTTCTTTTTTCCTCTTAACCTTCTGAAGGCTGAGATTAAAAATAGATATGTTGTTACAGCAGTGAGAACATCAAGACAGGAGAAAGGATTAGGAAAAAAGGGGGGTAAATAAACTATACCTAGGATCGAGTCACTCAAGACACCCTATTCCTGGAGACTGTTAGTGGCAGAACTCATCAGTACTTTTCTGGGATCATTTTTCACATATGTAGTCCTGAATTGATTTGGGGAATGTGTGATTTCAGAATTTTATGCTGCATTTCTCTTTTGAAAATGCCCATGCCCTTTAAAACTGGGGGTGATCCATAGGATACCTAATTAAAGCAAAAATTCTCAGATATTGTGTGTGGGTTCAAATATGTTGTACCTTCTTTTGCCTAAAACATAGTAGGTGCTCAGTAAACACTTATGAAAAGAATGTGACCTGTGGCTGATAGTAGACATGATTTTGGCAAACTTTTAAGACCACCTAAATTTAATGTCTCACAAAGAATGTCCTCAATAATCTTGAATGAATGAATGAATGAAAGAATGAATAAGATGACATTTTCCTGTTGCCTCTTAAAACCATCATTCTCTCCCCTTCTTCATCTACACTCCATTTTCCTCTCCCCTCTACTTCTAGTTTCCCAAACTATGTCTCTCCCAAAATAGCTGAAAGCCCTGCTTAGAATGGTTCCCTATGATCTCTCTGTTATTTTTAAAATTTTCTTCTATCTTTCCATGTTACAGGAAGTAGTTTAAACACTACTGGGCATCTTTACTGTCAACAAAGTTACAGGCGTGTGATCCTTCAGCAAAAGGTGTGAATGACTGGTAAAAAATGACCCGAAACTGTATCTTTTTGCTAATTTTTGATGAAGTATTAAGAATTTTGGTAAAATTTGTCACAAGTACAAAAATATGCTTCCCCTGAATACTGTTCAGAATCTTCAGATTCAGGGGAAATAAGGATATAACCAAAGACACATAAGGAGAACAGGGACTGCATGGGTAAAACCAACGTCATAGTATATGCTGAGCAATTACTTAAAATCCAACGTGTGCCCTTTAAGCACGCTGTTAATATTTTTGAACCAGAAGAACTAATAAATTAGATCTTTGCTTCAAGGAATTTGAAATCAAAACACTATTAAAAACAATGTTTTCATGTTAATACATATGGGAGGGATGCGTGGGTGGCTCAGTCCAGTAAGCGCCTGCCTTCGGCTCAGGTCATGATCCCAGGGTCCTGGGATCTAGTCCTGCATCCGGCTCCCTGCTTTGCGGGGAGCCTGCTTCTCCCTCCCTCTCCCTCCTTGTGCTCTCTCTCTCTCTGACAAATAAATAAAATCTTTTTTATTATTTATTTATTTTATTACTTATTTATTTGACAGAGAGAGACAACACAAGCAGGGGGAGAGGGAGAGAGAGAAGCAGGCTTCCCGCGAAGCAGGGAGCCCGATGTGGGACTAGATCCCAGGACCCTGGGATCATGAGCTGAGCCGAAGGCAGACGCTTAACAACTGAGCCACCCAGGGGCCCCAAGTAAAATCTTTTTTCAAAAATACATATGGGAGCCAAGATTTAACCAAAAGTAGTGTTTGAAAGAATAAATGGAAATACTTATTATTCTACATGTGTATTGATGTTTTGTGTATGGGGGCATGTGGCCGTGGGGTATAAGCAAGTGTGTTTGTGTTGATGTATGCATATGAAAGACAGAAGGAGAGAGGGTGTGTATTTGTGTGGGTGAATGTGCCGTTTGTGAAAGACAGGAGAGAGTGAGAAGGAAGGGGACCTTGAGACTGGGTGTGTGCATCTTTTCTTTGGTCTTTGAGATAAGTTGGAGGAATAGTTATAAAATCCTGGCACACATTTGCTTTCACCTGTCTGTGTTGTCAATGCTGATGCTTTATATAACTAAATATAAAATTAAATAGGTATGTATATTAAGGTTCTCCAGAAAAAGCATAACCAATAGGGTATATATATGCATATATTTCTATCTCTATATAGATATATATACACATATATTTATATATATGTGTATATATTGAAACTATGTAAAACAATTATTTTTCTTTCCTCCTTCAGATATTTAACTTTATTGCTCCAAGAGGACTTGTTAAAACTTTATGCTCGTGACATAACAATTCCTTTTAGAACTATTTTTTGTTCTACTCAATGTTTCATACAAAAGAGGAAGAATTATAATGTGGAGCGGCTACTGTTTTAAACTTAAATGATAACCTAGGGCTCCTGGGTTGCTTAGTTGTTAAGTGTCTGCCTTCCGCTCAGGTCATGATCCCAGGGTCCTGCTCAGCGGGGAGCCTGCTTCTCACTCTCCCACTCCTGCTTGTGTTCCCTCTCTCCCTGTCTCTCTCTCTGTCAAATAAATAAATAAAATCTTAAAAAAAAATAAATTTAATGATAACCTTTCTTAAATGAATGGCCTCCCTCCCTCATTCCACTTGGCCAGACCTACCCTAATCCCAATTAGAACTCATTCACACTCATTTTGAAGTATTTATCTCTAGAACCTACTGTTTAATTGAATCATTCTATTTTTTTAGTATATTAATAGCCTTTGGATAGTGTTGAGAGCAATGTTTTGCCACACTGAGAACACTTTGGAATAACTTGGGGAGGTTAAAAGAAGCAATGCTTGAGTTCCACATCAGACTAAATATATTAGAATCTCTCTGGGTGGGATTTGAGCATCAGTAACTTTTAAAATTGGTGGTTTAACATGAAGTCAAGTTTGAGAATCACTGCTTTGTAAATGGTTAATGATGTATCCTTTGAAAGTCCCAAGTAGGGGCACCTACTTGGCTCCTATGGTTAAGCATCTGCCTTCAGCTCAGGTCATGATCTCCAGGTCTGGGATAGAGGCCTGCCCTCTCCTGTCGGGCTCCCAGCTCACTGGGGAGTCTGCTTCTCCCTCTCCCTCTGCTTCTCGCCCTGCTTGTGCTCTCTCCCTCTCTTGCTCTGCTCTCTTGAATGAATAAATAAAATTAAAAAAAAAAAAAAAAGTCCTGGGATGTATGACTTGTGTGGATATTTTCCTACAATACCTAAATGCTCTGAAAAAAAAAAAAAATGAGGTAGTGAATTTGATTTTTATATCACGGAAAAATGTTCTGGAGATAGCTTCCAAAGATGAAACCAATGGGCTTTTTTTTCTCTCTAAAACTTTACTATGAAAATCATCAAACATACAGAAATAATCACCAAAAAATACCCATAGCCCACCTACTAAATCGAAAGTTGTAGTATTTTGTTAAATGTGCTTTTCTTTATCTACCTACCTACCTACCTACCTACCTACCTACCGATTTATCTACCTATCTACCCATCTACCTACTTACCCACCTACATAAATAGCTCTGTAGGTATCTAGGCTTTTGGACAACAGAATAATAGTAGAAAGGTGTGCACTCTTATGTTTATTCTTTGAAGGAGGTAATATTCATTTGGGTGATTAATTTGTAATCTATGTAAGTGTGTATATGTAAATATATCTATTTTCACATATATATCCTCATTTATCTATAGTTACATTTTTCTTGGGTATTTCTCTACATAATAAAACATGATATACATGCTATATGTAATATGATACATGTAAAATAATTTATCAATATAGTACTTACGGAAATATCATTTAGAGAGGTTTGAATCAAGGATTTCTGTTTACAGTATCAGCTTCCACTCTAGCAAAAGCCAAATAAAGTAGTCGTATTTTGCAGATGAGGAATGGGAGGAGACACTCAATTTATAGTCATATATTCCCTGCCTTTTGAACATCTCCTATCCCAGGGGCTCTCATATGTTATTCTGTATTATCACTAGTAGAACATGTTAGTGCACAGATTGCTAGTACCCACTCCCAGAATTTTCTCAATCAACAGGTCCTGGGTGGAACCTAAGACCTGGCATTTCTAGTGAGTTCCCTGTAAATGCCACTGCTATTTCTGGGTCACACTTTGAGATTCATGCCACTTGAATTCCAAGACTCAGCCTAGAGTTATTTTCTCCCCCAAAGTCTTCTGTGCCCCTCAATGTCTCTGTACCTCTATTTTTTTCCCCTCACTGTTTGATTAGCTTCAAATGCCGTTTCCCCATTTCTGCATCACCTTTTAAGAAAGAGATAATTACAATTGTGATATTGTGATTTCTGTATTTGGTCTCTGCCCTCATTTTGGCCCAGTTTCCAAAACCCTTGAAATTTTCTAGGTGTTAAGAGTGATAAAGGTGTTATGTTAATGAGGTGATTTAGGAAACCGCCTAAGGTTGGGGGCTGGTCACAAGTGGAGTCTGCCATGTGATTAGAAGATTGGAAATTTCAGTCCCATCCCCCTACCTTCTTGGAGGGAGAGGGGTTAAACATTGAGTTCAATCATCAGTGGCCAATGATTTAATCAATCATGCCTTTATAATGAAGCCTCCATAATAACTCAAAAGGACTGGGTTTGGAGAGCTTCCAAGTTGGTGAACATGTGGAGATTTGGGAGAATGGTACACTTGGGGAAGACACAGAAGCTCTGTGGCCCTTCCCCATACCTTGCCCTAGATGGCTCTTCGATCTGGCTGTTGCAGAGTTATATCTTCTTCTAATAAACCAGTAATTTAGTCAATAAAATGTTTCTCTGAGTTCTGTGAGCCACTCTAGCAAATTAATTCAACCAAGGAGGGGGTCCTAGGAACCTCTGATTTATAGCCCGTTGATCAGAAGTACAGGTAACAACCTGAACTTCCAGTTGGCATCCTGAGTTAGAGGGGGTTGTTGGAACTGCCAATTTGTAGCTGGTAGGTCAGAATCACAGGTGACAACCTGGGCTTGCAAATGGCATCTGGAGTGGGGTGGAGGGCAGCCTTGTGGGACTGAGCCTTTAATTTGTGGGATCTGATGCTGTCTCCAGGTAGAGTGTGAAAACTGAGGCAAATTCTCAGACACATTGCAGGAGTCCAGGAACTGCTTGGTGGTAGGTAGGGACCCCCGCCCCCCCTGCACATTTGGAATTGGGTCCATGAACTCAAAAATAATAGTATAGTATAATGTTTCAGCTACGAACATATCAATCCCTTTCCCAACACACACACATACACACATTACAAAATATATCTCTAGCTCCTCCAGGTAAGGAAACATACCTGATACCCTATATAACCAATATAACACTGTATAGTCCTATAATTGTCACCTATGAAGCATTCATTCAAAGTTTGTGGGTTAAATAAATAAATGACTCCCTTACATTATGTTTCACACACAGATGATTGCTATAATGAGGACATTAGAAACTATATCTGGTCAGTTTTTACCACAACTCAGCACATTGATTGGCATGTAAAGAACATTCGGGGAATATTTTATGGCAGACAAACAAAAGGCTATAAAGACTCATCTTCAAATGCTTCTTGTCCTTTCAAAAGATCTTTGAAGCAGGATGCGACCACCACCGCCACCCGCCCATGCCTCAGACGCATATCCTCAGAAAGTTGTGTGGGGGAAATAAAAATTACAAACTAGTTTATAAAGTAATGTAAAATATGTGGAGAATACCAAAATGAAGCATGTTAGCTGGTGCTATCTCCTAAGGGTCAAAGATCATTTACATTAGAGATTCCAGAGTTCACCTACTATTGTGGACTTAAAGAATGAAAACCTCCGTAAATTACAGATGATGACGCCAGCAGCCTTGGAAGTTTGTTGTAAGGGTTAAGAGATAACACCTCCAAAGTACTTTGAGAACACTCTGAGATTTTGGAGATGGGGCTGTAACACTCACATAAAGTACATAACATTTATATTATACTTCAACAGGGGTCAGATTTTGTTGTAATGTGGGACTCCCTCTTGAAAATGTCTGCCAAGTTCAGAAAGTAGGAACGATTGCCTCCCGCATTCCCTTTATATTTTTCTTACTCCCCACTTAAATTTTATGAACCATTTGGTGTGGACAGATGGGCCCATTTATCATCCTTGCAAATCGACACCATTAAGCGTGTAAGTGTTTCTTGGGTCTAGTGTAAGAGATGAGAGAATCGGGTTTGATATATATATTTAAAAGACTGCTTATGGCAGTTTAAAATGGCTATTATGGTCTAACATTTCCAAAACATAAAAGATTAAAAATGCAAGCATCTGAGGATGTGGGGTAAAGGGAACCCTCATGTACTATTGGTGGGAATGTAAATTTGGTGAAGCCACTAGGAAAACCATTATGGAAAACAGTGTGGAGGTTCCTCAAAAAATTAAAAAAAATAGAAATACCATGTAATCCAGTAATGCCACTATGGGTATGTACTCAAAGCAAATGCAAACACTAACTTGAAAAGATACCTGCATCCCCACGTGCATTGCAGCATTACTGACAATTTCAACACATGGAAGCAAGCTAAATGTCCACTGATAGATGAATGGATAAAGAAGATGTGGCATATATACACTTAGCCATAAAAAAGAATGAAATCTTACTTTTCGTACCACCGTGGATGAACCCAGAGGGTATTATGCTAAGTCAGTCAGACATCGAAAGACAAATATCGTATGATTTCACTTAAATGTGGTATCTAAACAAAAACAAAACAAATAAAAAAATGAAAAAACAAAAAACAGAAACAGATTCATAAATATAGAAGACAAACTGGTGGTTGCCAAAGGTGAGGTGGGTGTCCAGATGTATGAAAAAGGTGAAGGACATTAAGAGGAACAAACTGCCAGTCATAAAATAAAAAAGTCACAAAGATAAAAAGTACAGCATGAGGAATATAGTCAATACTACTGTAATAACCTCGTGTGATGACAGATGGTGACTACACTCATCAAACTGAGCGTTTCATAATGTATATAATTGTCAAATCACTATATTATACACCTGAAACTAATATAATATTGTATGTCAACTATACTTCAATGACAAAAAAAAGATAAATTCTGGAAATGTAATGTACAGCATGCTGACTATAATTAACAATACTACATTGTATATGAAAGTTGCCAATAGAGTAGATTTTAAAAGTTCTCACCACAAGGGGAAAAAAGTTTGTAAGTATATGATGCAAGGAGTGTTAATTAACTTATTGTGGTAATCAAAGAGCGAGAGAGAGCGAGAGAGAGATGCAAGCATCTGTGTACCAATGAAGGGCAGATGAAACATAGAAACAGAAAAATTCCAACATAGCAGTACCCATATCTTAATATCTCTTCCTCATGTCTGGGCACCTGCTATTATTTATTTTGGCTACTGTGCATCCTTCTTTTTGAAGGGAAAGAAAGAATAGATGAATAACTGATATACATAAAATGAGGTAACCTCCCTAGTCTTCCTGCTAAATAGAAGAAAAAAAATATATACATATATACACACACACCTTGGTTACCAGTACTTAGTGTTTTATCAGATAATACACAAAAACTTGTTCTATGACTAAGAAAACATTGCTATATCACTTCCAGGTGTGTTTCTATGACAAGCTTTCCAGACATGAAATAAACACTACCGTTTTTACTTTATCTTCCCTCTCATTAAGCTCAGTAACCTCAAACAAGTCACTTAGCTTCTTGAAACCTCAATTTCCTTTATCTGCAAAATGAGGATTGGGATCTTGTCCTCCTCCAAAATTAATTTCAAGGATCAAAGCACTTTTGGTATTATATACATGATAGTAATATCCCAGACCTCAGAAATATTACAGTGTAGGGGTGCCAGGGTGACTCAGTCAGTTAAGCGTCTGCCTTTGGCTCATATCATGATTCCGGGGTCCTGGGATTGAGCCCCGCGTTGGGCTCTCTGCTCAGCAGGGACTCTGGTTCTCCCTCTCCCTCTGCTCATGGGCTCTCTCTCTTTCTCTCTCAAATAAATAAATAAAATCTTAAAAAAGAAAGAGAAATATTACAGTGTAGAAGTATACTATCTATTCTCAAATTTTCTTAAATTTGGATGGATCTGGGTGACCATATTCTGAATATTTGACAATACTGTGATTTTCTTTTTAAAAAAAGAAGAAGAAGAAAAAAAAAACAGCTGTAGGGCTACCTGCTCCCATCCCAATCAAGTTAAAACTAAGTTAATATTAGCCATGGTTATGATACATAGCATACTGCCCAGCTGTCATAAATAACATTTCAAAGTTAAGTGCAAGGGTTAAGTAAGCAAGAGCCTGGGACCTTACATGTCAGAGAGCAAAGAAGGTCATACTCATACTCAGACTTGAATGCCAGCTGACTGAAAGATCTTAGATAAGACTTAGAATTTCTCTGAACCAGAAGTTCCTGATTTAATCCATTAACCAAGGGCCATGCCAGTGACCATGACATATAAAAGACAAAGATGTCATGTTTGAGAAAAATAAAGCTAGCTAAATTCTATCACCTGTTCTTTTCTTTTCCATTAACTCAATCTGGTATATGCAGCCCCGTCAGCAACAGAAGATTGCCAAGTGTACCTGCAACATGGCCTTGGGAATTTCTCCAGGTGATTTGCTTTCCAATTTCAGACCCTGTGTTCTCTGATACTTCAGTGCATTGTTTCCAGCCATTTCATGATAGCTATGTGTACCACAAGCACAAAGACCAGATGCTTCATGCAAAATCCCAGAACCCCATCTGAGCAGGATGGAACTGCCAGCTCCCAAGCCAAATCATTTAGAAAGGATGATAATACATTCGGTTACACATTCAACTCTATCTTATAGGCCATTGTTCTCCTGAAGACTAAGAATACTGGTGATGGGAAATAATTCAGCATGAAAGACGTAGGTACAAATTCTAATCCTATCACTTACGGTGCATACAATCCTCCTCATCTATTAAATGGAAACATAATACCTCATAAGATTGTTTGGAAATTTAAATAAGATAAACACAAACACACACAGTTCCTTGTACAGGTAATAATAGCAGTAATAGTTTATTTTATGAAATATTTCCATCTACTCTCATAGGATATTATTGTGCCTTTGGCACCTTAGAATATCCTCTTTATTAGGGAGATTTTCAAATTCCCTTTTAATGCAAGTTAATGCAGTAGTTTCTAAGAAAAAAACTAGTATTTATGAGAATTGTATCTCAAATAAACGGTCCTATCACCTTATTATTTTATAATAACTTTGGGCTATGAATCATACTTATTTCCATTTTACAGATGAGGACACAAACTTGAAGAAGGTACCCGAGATCACAAAATAAGAAACAGTACCAGGATAACAGCATCAGCAGCAACAAGAATAACAATCATAAAAATAGCAACAACAATGAACATTTGGTGTGCTTAGCCCCAGATCTCTTGCTGTAATCTTCATGGGCACTGTCTGCTCGTGTGCTTGTTTCCTCACAAGGACAAGGGTAACATTCAGAATGGTGGTTTTCAACCCTGGTTGCATATTAGAATTACTCTGGGAACAGTAAAAGAATATTGTTACTCTGCACCCATCTCCAGAGATCATGATTTGATTGGTCTATGGTGGGGCCCAGATATTGGTATTTATTTTAAAGCTCCCCAGGTTGATTCCAACTTACAGCCGGCAGAGAAAGCTACTGCCTCAGAGAGTTTAAGTAACCTGTTGAAAATTTTTCAAATGCACGGAACTGGAATCCTTCTCCATACTTGCCACTTATAAGCTCTGCAACTCTCTGCAGTTCTAACTCCTTATATGCTCCTCACTTCACCAGCTACTGTCCCTTCTTTCTCGAGCACATATTGTCTTGGCGTTACTACAGACTTTGGCTTCACGCTGAATTCTTTTAACACCTGTTTCTACTCTCTCCCCTCCCCATTGGGTACAGAGAGAAGGGAATAATTCTGAGCTTCAGCGGAGTTATTAGCACCTCCTTGTCAGACCAAAGCTCACACTTCCTTGCCTATAATATGTCTTTGCTCTTCAACTACAGGGTGCTAGCCTAATACGGAAGCTGGCAGAGAAGAACCAAAGGAGTAGCAAAACATAAGCGCGGTGTTTATGATGATAGCTATTATTAGGCTGACTACTTCTGGAACCTCTACACTTCCTAGCCCATGGTTTGCATAGAGCAGACTTACAACTGGAGATTTTCTGTCTAAAACAGGGCCATTGAGAACACCTACACCAGAATTACCTGAAGGTGAGAAGTGTTGAAAATGTAAATTTCTAGGATGAACCCAAGTGTTTTAAATCAGAATCCCTGGTGGAATCCTGTGTTAATACAATTTTGAGATAATTTCTGGTAAATATAAAAATTTGATAAACTTTTCTGTGTACAGGACCTGCGTCTAACCTAGCATGACAAATCAAAATTGTAAGATGACATATATCAGAGTTTCTCAACAGTGATTCAATTGATATTTTAGACCGGACAATTTTTTTATTTTTTTGCCGCGAGGGTTGATGGCTACTATGTGTGCACTGTAGGATAATTTGCAGAATCCCTGGCTTCTGTCCATTAGAGGTTTAACAGCATCTCCCTAGTCATGACAACCAAAAACATCTCTAGACATTGCCAAATGTCCCCTGGAGGGGAAGGCAGAATTGTTTGCCACTGGGAACCACTGGCATAGATAAAAAGAGGGAACTGTGGTGTCCCTAAACATTCAGACCAGTTTTATACCATAATGATTCTTCCTCAAACCGATTTTGCAGTCTCTTATTCATCCCACGTACAGATTGATTATCACTTTTGTTGTTAATTATATTATACAGAGGACTGGGTGTCCGCCATATGCCAGTAGGGTTACCAGGCAGTCCTATCAATGATCTCATTTAACTCCCTCTGTTCTACAGTGTCATACAATAGTCTTTAGTGCAGGCTGTGACCCCAGACTACTCAGGTTCCAATCCTAGCTTTACAACTACATAATCTTGAGAATGTCACTAAGCCTCAGGTTGAACAACAATGACAACAGAAAGGTCATAAGGTAAAAGACAACAAGGTAAAGAAGGTAAGAAGAAAAGTAGCAAAAAAGTAAAAAGGTAATAATACTCTCTACCTCACAAATAGTTGTGTCAGTTGTATACAGGGTGTTTCTACTTGGGGCAAATATAGTAAATTAGCTAACACCTACTGAACTCTTACTATACTATTAATCCCACTTTACAGATAAAGAAACTGGAACGTATGCATTGAGTAATTAGCTTCAAGTCATAGCAGTACGAAATCTCACAGCTTTGATTCAAATTAAGAATCGTCTCATTCAAGTGCCTTATCATTTTTCTCAACACAACAGTGCCTAAATTGCTAGACAGCGTGAGAATGTCCTTCTCAAGTTTCTTTGTAAATTGTGTTCCTTTCAAATCTTCAATCACCTACCCTTGGCAATAAGGTCTCTCTAGTCTGGTCCAGACTGATGTTGCTTGCCTAGATATTTAAAACAACTCAGGAATATAGTACTTAACAAATTAACCAGTAAATACGTTAAACTCTAATGGAACTTGCCATTTGTTGAATGAAATAAATTGATCAATTTGTGGCATCAAGGTACTAGGGGAAATTCCTGGAAAAGTGCTGGCAAAATGGTTTCCAATCTCGGCTTGGACATTAACTATCTTTGAGCCCCAGATATTTGCAGACAACCTACTGAAGTTCTCTGTCTCTAGTGGTAAGTTCTATCCCATGTTGTCTTGGTGACTCTTGACTCCTGAATGCATCCTTTGTATAGTAGTGTCCAATAAATATCTTTAGAAAGAATAAATGACTTGATCACAAACTCAGGGTATTTTCCACAGCAGATCTTCAAAAGATGACAATCCTTTTTTTTTTCTCATTCCACTGTGTTCATGCTCAAATATTTTGGCATATAAAATAAGTCATTGATAAAAAAAAAAAAAGAACTTTTCAATATCTTTGAAACAGAATATTCAGATTCTAGTTAGGAAAGGATTTTCTCTTTTTAAAACAACAAATTTCAATGTACTTTATTTTTTGCAGGGTTCATCTGGGTTCACTGCAGAAGAGAAAAAAAAGTACTTATTCCAGAAGATAAATAAATTTGGTGGCTTTAAGGTTTAGGATTTATTGTTTTACCTCCTGGGGAAATACAGTAAACAAGGACACACATTATTCTGTCTGAATAATTTGTTTGCTTGATGAAATCCCCAGTCAACAATTAATACTGCAGGTTCTTTGAGAGTTTAATGTATTTATAGATAAATTGTAAGTACTGAATTTCTAAGTGGTTTTAAATATCCAAGTAAGCAATGTGAGCCTGGAATAATCTGCATGTTCATTTACTAAACAATTTATGATAGAAAACATTGCTACATTCTGATCCCATGTTTTTATTCTATTTAAATTTCTAAATGCGGTTCAATATAATAGGGGAATTTCAACCTGTTAATGTCAGTAAATCTCTAGAGAATTATCTTACCAATTTTGAGGGGGGAAATAATTTCCTGATTAACCTGCACTTGATGAAAAGGACCATTAACTTTTTTACTATTAACAGGACTCCTCATCACTATTATTTTAAGTGCCTGTGCATGTTTATTGATTAATGGACTAGAAGAAGAGATGGTGCGTACATCAACCTGTATTCTTGGAGAGAAAAGCATTATAGAGTTACAGTCATAATTGCTATCTTAAAGAGAGTCTGATTTGGGGAATAGATGGGAATACTGGAATAGATTTGATTAATATTTTTAAATGTTAAAAAAGTTCTGATTCTAAAAAAAATTAACAAATCCAAGGCATTAATTTATTTTCCCCATTGAAAACAAGTGAGTACTCCAGATGCCCCTTAAAGTGGATTTATACATGGGAATAGGGATACAGTGTTTTTATTAAGACATATTCTATCTGATGATATTTAAAATATTCCATTTTGGGAGTTATAATACAAACAGAGGAACCTTCTAATAATAACTCATTTTGTAATAATCCCCGATAAGGCAATGCAAATTTGACAGAAGGACAAATTAGTAGCAGAATGAGCAGGGTTATGGAGACAAATCTTCCTGGGTTTACTTGCTGGCTCTGCCATTTCCAAGTGGTGTGTCTTCTGGCAGAGTGTTTATTTATTTTTTCATTGCTCTTTAAATTTATATGCAGTTAAATTCACCCTTTTTGTGTTCAGATCTATGAGTTTTGACAGATGCCTAGTGTGGCTTAACCACCACCACAATCCAATCAACATATATGAAAGTTCCATCACCCAAAAATACCATACTGCCCTCTTTGTAGTCAATGCCTCTCTCATACCTTGGCCACCAATGATCTGTTTTCCATCCATCTCTGTAGTTTTTCCTTTTCCAAAATGTCATTTTTTAAAAATATTTATCCCTTTACTTGAGAAAGAGAGAGAGCATACATGAGCCGGGATGGAGAAGGACAGAGGAAGAGAATCTCAGGAAGACTTTCCACTGAGCATGGAGCCTGATGCGGGGCTCAATCCCAGGACCCCAAAATCATGACCTAAGCCGAAATCAAGAGTCCAATGCTTAACTGACTGAGACACCCAGGTGCCCCTCAAAAATGTCATTTAAATTAAGTTTAGGTTTAAATTAAGTCACATGTAGCCTTTTGAGTTTGGCTTCTTTCACTTAGGAAAAGGCATGCCAAAGAAAAAATGAAAACTCATGTTCATACAAATACTCATGTATTTGAATTTTTATAGCAGTGTCAGCCATAATTGCCAAAAAACTGGAAACAACCCAAACGTCAACTGGTGAATAGATAAGCTAACTCTAGGATATCTAATGGAAAAATACTCAGCGAAAAATGTGGATTCATCTCATGCTTTGGCAAGTTTTTAATCTCTGTGATCCTCAGACTTCTGAGAAACGAAGATAATGCCAACATTGCAAGTTTATGGGAGAGCTGAAACATTAAATGTGAAATAATCTGTATTATATTCAGCTCATGGAAGTTGCTCAAAACTTTGCACTATTATTATAATTTGTCTATGGGTGGTGCTTTGATTAATTGAGATACTAGACATTAGTGGTGACAAAAAAAGGAATGCAACTCCATTCAAAGTCATCCCAGTAGTATAATTGCCAGAATCCTGGTTATGGAAAAAAGGAATGGTATAAAACTTCAGGCTATGAATGCTATTTCCCCGGCTCACTCCCATGGAGGGGAGATAATCTGCATAACCCGAGTCCCCTCTTACGGCTGTAGTTGTCACACTTCAGAAATTAGAAGAGAAGTAATAATAATGATAAAACAACATCAAAACAGTAATAGAAATAATAATGCCACACTCTTATATACCACTTACTCTGTGCTACGCATTACTTTTCAAAAAAAAAGGGTTCCCATCTGAACATTCCCATATTTGGATAGTTAATTATCATCTCTGTTGCTGTTGTTAATAGTTGTAGTAAGATTACATGCAAGGCACTGTGCTAAACCACTCAGCTTCATTACCGCACTCAATACTTAACAGCAGTCTAATAGGCAGATTATTATGGAAACTGAGAGTAGAGAGGCTAAACAATTAAAGGAACTGAATTCACAACCCAACAATTGATATCAGAACACAAGGTATACATATACTTTCTTTGGAATTAAATGACTACATGTATTAAATACAAACATTTTTAGCTCTTTCATATAAAGGGTTTCGGAAATTATATGGGATGAGTGTCCCATTTACACCACACTATTTTACCTTCTAACATCTATTTGCATCCCATCTTTAATTCAAAGAGTTCTAGTTACATAGACACTAGAATTTTGATCTATCAGAGCTAGATGAGAAGTTATACGAGGACACAGATTTCAATAATCTCTATCTTCCTCAAAAACATGTAATTGGGGGTGCCTGGGTGGCTGTTGGTTGAGAGTCTGACTCTTGATTTTAACTGCAGGTCATGACCTCAGGGTCATGGGACAGAGCCCCGCATTGGGCTCCATGCTCAGCACAGACTTTGCTTTAGGTTCTCTTCCCCCTCCCTCTGCCCCTCCCCCTGCTCGGTCTCTCTCTCTCTAAAATCTTTTAAAAAACCCATGTAATTGAATTAAGTGACTTAGTGTGTTTCTTTATCAGATAAAGTATAGCTTCAGATCAATTTGTCAAGATCATTTATGACTGCTACTGCTATATAATTTATAATTTATATAAATTATATATAATTTATATAAAAATATATATAAATCTCTCTATATAAGAACCTTTAATTCTTAGCATATGAGTAGAAGGAAGTGAGAATTAGAAGGAATGCAAGGTACAATTTACTGTATATTTACAATTTACTGGTTTAAATTTTACTCTGCAATGCTTTTACCTGCCTGCCGTGATATAGCCTTTCCTTGAACGTGATGAAAGGTGACTTCCAACCAGCTGCCCCTCACTGCATGTTTTTAAGCACATTTTTTTCAAGTTCAATTGCAGGAAGACTCAAGTGGCTGATATTTACAGAGTTTTTCCCAGTATGTAGAAACACAACCCAGCATGCAATTTTGTGGTTTACCTAGCAAGCTGTATTCCCTCTGAGGCTTAGTTACAGCCTACCAGATAAGAATTAAAGTGCAAAGGAAATTTTGGAAAATAAGTAGGATATAATTTTAAAACCAAACAAGTGTAATTCAGTAAGCAAGCTTTTTCCAGTCTCATTTCTCTTGCTCAGCCATTCAATGCCTTCCATACAGAGTCCATTATTGGGAGAGCAGACAAATTCTTTATGCATACAGAAAACCAAACCAACATCAGCAAGATACTCAGTGGAGTGGGATGTAATGAAACTAAAATCTTTCTAAAAGCCTAGAACTATGAGCTTGGCCAGGCAGGAAATGAATTGTATGTTATTGAGAGGCAGTATGTTAGAAAAAGTCATTATATTCAAAGCAGGAAGGAAGAGTTGAAAAATATGTCATCTTTACACAACAAAAGTCAATTCTAAAGAAAGTCATTTATGGATTTTACTAAGAAGGAACATATGCTCACTCTGTGATACAGCAGTTCTTCCAATGCTTGGTATACACCCCTTGAAAATGTGAACTATTTATTTAATAATATGTCCTAGAATGTTTATAACACCATTCTATAATAGCTAAAAGTTGGAAATCACCAGTATGTCCATCATCTGTATATTGAAATAAATTTATATGGATGTTTAATGGAATACAACAATTAATATAAACATTATACAACTACACAATGATATGGGTGATTCTTGGAATTATAATGTTAAGTGAAAGGAGCCAGACACTGTATGATTCCAATTACATGAAGTACAAAAGCTAGCAGAACTCACATATGCTGTTAGAAGTTAAAAAAAAAACCTTATTGTGGGGATGGGGGAAAATGATGGAAGGGAGCGTAAGGAAGTCTTTTGGAGGACTAGTAATGACTTGTTCCTTGATCTGGATGTTTGACACACAAGTGTGTTAAGTTTATGAAGATATGTCAATTTGTAGATGTCTAACAGATACACTTGTCTATATAAATATTATACTTCAACATAACATCAAAGTATAGTCAAGTCTGATGGCATTGGTGAAGAAGAGAAAATATCATATGCTATGTCATATCTCAACAGAAAAAAATCATAATCTTGACCAAGAGAGGCACAGCAAAGACAGGGACTAGTCTGCTCTGGCCATATGGGTTTCTAGTTCCTAGGGCTGAGTAAATCTTTCCATTTAATTCCTTCATTTACAGTATCTCAGACTGCTATGGCAGCAGAATCCTTCCCAGGCAGTCCTGCTAAGTCAAAGCTGGAGTTCAATCCCTGCTCAACAACTCCCTAGCCAAGTGAACTTGGGTGAAATTTTGAATGACATTCAGTGCTCACAGGAACAGTGCGATGCTGTTATGACATCATGGATTTAAGTATATGAAAATTAACCACTACTTGTAAAGTATCTGGTGAAAAGATGATTGTCCCTTCCTTTCTTCCTCATATATACACATAAATGGGAAAGAGAGAGAGAGGGGAAGATATATTAATATTCATGGTGATATATATTTTTAAAAGATATATCAAGGCTTTCTACTGAAGGTAGCACTAACTTGTTTCATTGTCCTTGAATTTAACAAAGTAACAAGAGGTTTAGAAATATACTGAAACATTCATGCAACAGAAAAGAGCAACTGTAATACTAAGTTTACAGGCTAGGGTGTTCAGGTCATAGCAGGTATGGAAGGAGATGAGCACTCTACAACAATATGATGCAGACATCATTTGGCAAGAGGCTTGAGTCTTTTTTTTTTTTTATTCTTATGTTAATCCCCATACATTACATCATTAGTTTTAGATGAAGTGTTCCATGATTCATTGTTTGTGCATAACACCCACTGCTCCATGCAGAATGTGCGCTCCTCAATACCCACCACCAGCCTAACCCATCCTCCACCCCCCTCCCATCTAGAACCCTGTTTGTTTTTCAGAGTCCATCGTCTCTCATGGTTCGTCTACCCCTCCGATTTCCCCCACTTCAAGAGGCTTGAGTCTTAAGAGAAGCTTTTGAGAGACTTTTGTTTGAATGTTTCCCCAGAATACTATCTCAAAACTCAATCATTGCCATCAGGTAATGAAGAGTAGCTAATTAGGAGAGATCACATTCACCTGGCTTCAGGTATAGACCAAGTAACACATGTTAAGGATGGATCATTCAGAATCCTTCACATCCTCTTGCAATGAAAACAAAATACATAATAGCCAAGATATGGAAACAATCTAAGTATCCATTGATGGATGAGTGGATAAGAAGGGGTGTTATATTTAATATAATAGAAGAGTACTCAGCCATTAAAAAAGGAAAGAAATCTTGCCATTTGTGACAACATGGATGGACCCTGAGGATATTATGCTAAATGAAATAAGTCAGATAGGGAAAGACAATCACACACTTTCACTTATACGTGGAATCTAAATAAAACGCAACAAAACCTGGACTCATAGAGAACAGACTGGAGATTGCCAAAGGGAGGAGGGATTGGGGGTGGTGAAATGGGTGAAGAGGATTAAAGAAGGACAAACTTCCCGTTTCAAAATAAGTCATGGGAATGCAATGCAAAGCATGGGGAATATAGTCAATAACATTGCATTAACTTTGTAAGGTGACAGATAGCAACTAGACTTACTGTGAACATCCTATAATATAGACAAATGTCAAATCACTATGTTGTACAACTGAAACTAATATAATACTGTATGTCAGTTGTAAGTCAATAAAAGCGTACAATGTGCTTTTTTTTTTTTAAACTTACAAAGCTAACTTTAACTTTATTTGTGCACTATGTGGTAAGTTCTATGAGGGCAAAACTCTTGTCTCTGTTGATCTTCTACAATTAGTATAGTGCCTGGCAGGGAAGAGATGCTTAAATACTTTCAAGTAAACAAAAACAAACACATGGCTTTATATGTGAGTCAAATAGTCTAAACAAAGCTTTAAAAGTATAAAATAATGTCAACTCCTCTGTCATGTGCTTAACTATTAACAAATGTTATTTATGCCTCCCTTTCCCTCTTCTCTGTTAGTCATACTTTTGAGGAACCACAGACCAATCTGTTAGTTCATAAATGTACTTAATCCATATTCTGTTGATTGTAAGATGATATTTGATAACTGACCACTAGTTACCCTAATGCATCTGTTTCATATGGAAATTAATTCATTTTCTTTTTCTCTTGATTGTTCATAGGTTTTAAGGTATTCACTTATCACAGGACTGTTCCTACATTCTCTTTTCTGGTTAGAAGTGTGTGTGTGTGTGTGTGTGTGCATTTGTCCCATGTTCCATAGACACGTGTAAAGGAGTTAAATAGATTGCTTTCATTTAACCAATTAGTACCATATAAAAAAGCTCAGCATTTCTGAATATTTTATGCGTGCCATGTAAAAATTCATGTATTAACCACGGGCAATAGACATGGTCACATGACAAACCAACAGACTGGTGAGGAATGGCTCTGCACCACATTAATCCTGTCCACCCCTGACATATTAAAATATCACTGACCTTTTGACATTCACACATGATTCACGACTGCACCTCGTAACACAGACTTACATTTGGAAGGTGGTTCTTCTTGGAGTAATCTATAGCACCTGGTGAATCAGTGTTACTGCTCTGATATAATTTTGAGTAATCATGTTGCTAAATAAAGTTCTCTGATTTAGATTTTTTTAACATGTCAGATAAACAAGGCAAAAGCAGTAACTGTCTAAAGCTGAAATAAGAGTATTGGTGTTTATCACTAGGTGCAGATGTATCTTATAGCTTAGTATATTGGAATAGAACATAATGGAACTTATGTGTTTAAGGATATATTTACCCTATCATGAAGTTGAAGAAAATAATAAAACTGTAATTCCTGGAAGGAATATTCACTGGGGCACATTATCAGATATAATGAATGTCCCCTTTTCTTTGGTGATATTATTATATGTAGGTGGAAACTTCTTTTAGAAATTTGTATGGGGGGGCACGTGGGTGGCTCAGTTGGTTGAGAGACTGCCTTCGGCTCAGGTCATGATCCTGGAGTCCCGGGATCGAGTCCCGCATCGGGCTCCCTGCTCGGCGGGGAGTCTGCTTCTCCCTCTGACCCTTTCATGCTCTATCTCATTCTCTCTCTCAAATAAATAAATAAAATCTTTAAAAAAATAAAAAAAATAAAAAAAAATAAATTTGTATGGGGGACGCCTGGGTGGCTCAGTTGTTAAGCATCTGCCTTCGGCTCAGGTCATGATCCCAAGACCCTGGGATCAAGCCCCGCATCGGGCTCCCAGCTCAGCAGGAAGCCTGTTTCTCCCTCTCTCACTCCCCTCTGCTTATGTTCCCCTCCAACCCTCTCTCTCTCTCTGTTAAATAAATAAAATCTTTAGAAAAAAAAAAAGTTAAACATATCCTTACCATATGACCTAGCGATCTTTTTTTTTTTTTTTTAAAGATTTTATTTATTTATTTGAGACAGAGAGAGCACATGAGAGGGGGGAGGGTCAGAGGGAGAAGCAGACTCCCCGCCGAGCGGGGAGCCCGATGCGGGACTCGATCCAGGGACTCCAGGATCATGATCTGAGCCGAAGGCAGTCGCTTAACCAACTGAGCCACCCAGGCGCCCCTATGACCTAGCAATCTTTACCCTGGAGTATTTAACTAGAAAAATGAATACAATGTTCACAGAGAAACTTGTAAATTAATGCCTACCACAGCTCTATTCATAATTGCCCTGATCTGGAAACAATGCAAATGTTCTTCTATGGGGAAATAAACAAACTGTGGCACATCCATAAAATGAAATACTGTTCAGCAATTAAATAGAACAAATAAGTGAAACACATAAAAATCTGTATGAATCTCAAAGACATCACTGATGAGTGAAGGAAGCCAGTCACAAAAGATTCCATACTTGATAATTCCATTTATGTGATATTCTTGAAAAGACAAACGATAACTACAGAGAACAAATCCGTGCTTGTCAGGGGTTAGGAATAAGGGAAGGGTGTGACTATAAGGGGGTAGTAAGAAGGAGATCTTTGGGAACTACCCTGTATCTGAATTTTGATGGTGGTTACATGAATCTATACATGCATTAAAATTCATGAAGCTATACACCAAAAGAAAACATAGTTAAAAATTATGTTTCATCAAAACATGCACACACACACACACACACACAATGCTGTGTCAATGTAGGTTCATTGACTGCAAAAAAAGGAACTGATACAAGGCAGGATATTGATATTGGGGGGGTTATGCCTGTGTGGGGCCAGTTTCCATATGGAAACTGTACTTCTGACTCAGTTTTGCTATAAAGCTAAAACCACTCTAAAAAAAATAAAGTCCATTAAAAATTTTACCTATTTTACCTTACTCTGTGGCAGACACCAGCATAATTTCCTCAGAACAAAACCATATATGAGAAATAGTCCTGTTTGAAGTTTCCTTCAAGTTGAGGTCCTCAAACACAAATCCTCCTAGACAAGAAGACAAAGGGCAGAGCTGCCTTCATGGGCTGGGAAGGTAAATAAAAATACATTTATCCTCAAAATATAGTTTATGATCTCAATAAATCATCCTGCAGTTCAAGGCATGGGAACCTCCCCTAAATAGTGATACTCAGAGGTGTGTTCTACAAGAAGCACCTACCACTCAATTTTTCTTGTACCTTAGTCATGACAGAAACCAAGGAGGAAGTGACATTACTTATTTCTTATCACTACCGCTGTGGAGTCACCAAGCTCCAGGGCCCAGAATGTTCTTCAACTGGCTGTCAAAATTTGCTTCTTTCTTAAAGTAATCCAGCACCAGCTCTGAATGGTAGAAGAAGAACCAGACTTGGAAAACCCTGCAATGTGTCAGGCAACACCTAGGGTATTTCAAAGTTATCTCTGATCTTTCAACCTGTCAAGGGAGGTGCTTTGGTTGGAAACCAGCATGGAATGCAGGAATTTTGCTGTTTGTGGAATCCTGTTTGGGGCTTAAGCAAGATGTTTGGGGACAAAACTTTATTAGGTAGTAAGGCTGAAATCGTACAGAGCTCCTATTTTTACTCTCTGCTGAGATTTTAGAGCATAGGGTAGTGGTATACACTATAAAACACACTCAAACTGAAAAGGTAACCAAAGTTACTTGCCATTTAGAAACATTTCAGTTCGGGTTCATTTCTTTCCTTCATAGCTTTTTCCATCACCATTATAATACAATTACTTCCCCAGTTGGAGGTTAACATCCCATTCACTAGTTAATTTTTTTAAGCCATAAGCTACATTTTGTCTCTCTCTGTCCATGGAATCTTGCCTATAGCTACCCTCTCGTTCATGAATTAATCCCAACCTCTCCAAATGAGCCAGAGAATCTTTGTTAATATTCTGTTCAACTGCAAGAATTTAATCAATGCTGTCTTTCTTTGCCAAAATACAGATACATCATCATATTTTCTCCTTTCTATGGTCACTCCTGGTATCACCGACCATCTGTGAAAAGTAGACCTGGTGAGTCTCAGCTATCTTTGTGAGCAAGGTCTGTTTACACTTTTAAAACAAAGACAGAATATTGGGGGAAATGTCAGTGTTAGTATTGGAGATTTAGCAACAGTGTTAACAGATATTACTAAAAAAATTTTTTTAAACACCAGGGCCAAGTCCAATCCCTCAAGTATGCTAAGAAAGTAGGACTATTCAACAATTTATTTTAAACTAATTTATTCCATATTTATTTTAAATTTCTCTCTTTTTGTCCTGCTAAGAATCCTCGATGAAAACTCTTCATTTTTGTTTCTGTTTTTCCCTTACCAACTAGTCTTCCAGGATCTAGCTTTACCTCACTCTAATCCATTCTTCATATAAATATCAGACAGATTTTTTTTTTTTTAATTCTGTCTCATGCCATAAACTCTCTAAAAATCCGTGTCACGGTTCCCCCTTCAGAATGAAACCAAGCTATTCAGAATTGGTTCTTCTTCCTATATTTCCAAGTCTCATTTTTCCCCCAACTAGCTGACATATGTTTGCCCTCTAAAACTTTTAAATATTTTGCCAATCTGTCTGTGCTTTTTGTTTTTCTAAGTTTTGTGCATTCACGCACACACACTATATCCTCTGCCATGTTCTGCCTGGAGATCTACATCTTTCTCTCCTCAGCTCTGCCTTTTCTGCCTCCCTGAAAGAGCTCATAACACTTTCCTTTGTATTCCCTCAAAACCAGCCTTTAAAGAGTCACAATTTTACTCTCTCATTTTCCTGTTTGATACAATTACCGTCACAAATCACAACCACCTGTATGCTATCGTTCAGTAACACTTCAACATTTCTCCAACAAATAAAATTCAGGGAGGGGAATGAGGTGTATCCACCTTATGATAACCATTTGTGCCATGATTTGGCATACAGACTCTGTCAAAAGAGAGCTAGCAGCATGTGATGTGGTGAAGGAGATCAGAAGGTAGTCACAACCCAGGCACAGGATTTAGAGCCTTGAGACCAGCAGGTTCAGGTCACATTCCTCCTGTGGATGACCACTGCAGAATAGAGTAAAATGTGAACCCCAGTTTGAGTCAAAGTTAGAAGGCACCTTCCCAAAGACACAGAGACTTGAGAAAGATGCCTTGGATTAGGATAGAGATGGCTTCTCAAACAGTTTGACAGCCGTGCAAGCAATAGAAAGGATCAAATATTATCCATTCAATCTGGCAGGGGGAGAAATGTCTATTTTAAAGCAGTGATCCAGGTGGTAGGATTCTGGATGTCCAGAATATTCACTCAACAGTCCTTTACGTATTACAGGATTGGAAATTGTATTGTCTTCTGCCTCCTACCCCTTACTCCCTTTTTTGCCAGGAACTACTTCAGCACAGATGCTAGGATTAAATGTATGCAGAAGATAGTTTCTGCAAATTAATAAGTATTAAATATATTTTATTTTTTATAACTGATTAGTATTCTGAAGAATACAACCACTAGCCCTTGATTATGAATATTCTATAATGATCAGAAATTATAGTATCCCCCAATGTGACAGCCAAAAGTCTCTCCAGAAATTGCCAGATGTCCCTGGTGGGGCAGAATTTCCCCCAATTGAGAGCCACTATGCCAGTTTAAAGAATTTTGTTTGAATAAAATGAAGTAAGGTCTATTTAGAAATGCTTTGCTCACAATTTTGTGGTTTTCAACTTTGAGAATCAGGTGTTACTTAATTTTCATTCAGAAATAAAGTATGAATCTCACTTACCAAATAAGAGTTTGCCTTCTATTTGGAGGTCTTTTTTTTTTTTTTTTTACTGCTTTCAAGTATTTCAACGGAAGAGGCATATTCTACTCTGATTCCTTGGATGAGACATCTGGGGTTTTCAGATGTCAAATAATTTGCCCAAGGCCACGGACTTCTAAGTGCAGACCTGGAATATTAATCCAGGTTGCAGGAACTTCAAAGACCTTGTTTTATACAGCTACCCTATATCCCTTGGTTTACACAGCCTATGTTTCAGGAATGAATTTAAGCTGATTTTCTCACCAGTTTTCTTATATTTAAGTTTTTTTTTTTTTTTGTCTAATAAAATACTGGGGCTTCGTGAGTTGGGGTTTAATTGGGGACTTCTCGCTCAGTATGAAACTAGGATTTGCATTGTGACTTATTTTTACAATCTACATAACCCTCTCTTCCCCTTTTCATATGTGGGCAAAGCATAGGACAGGAGCACCTCCACCATTTTTAAAAAATATTTTATTTATGTATTTGACAGAGAGAGAGAGATTGAGCATGAGCAGGGGGAGCGAGGGAGAGAGAAAGAGAGAGAGAGAGAGAAGCAGGGAGCTGAGCAGGGAGCCCGATGCGGGGCTCGATCCCAGGACCCTGAGATCCCTGAGATCATGACCAGAGCCAAAGGCAGCCACTCAGCTGACTGAGCTACCCAGGCACCCCCCTCCACCATTCTTTTAAGACAGACCAGGATTCATTGTTAAACAGTCATATTAAAAATGGTTACATTTATTGAGCACTTTCTTATAAATATTCATTATAATAACTTCTACTACCTCACAAGCTCAGTACAATTCACATCCCCACTTTATGGCTGCATGATCTGGGAGGCTGAGTTAAGCACAAGTCACACAGCTCACATGGAGGAGCCAGGGTTCAAACAGAGACCTGTTTGATGGCAAAGCCCATATTCTTCAGCACCTATACAAAGCCAGTCCACAAAGATGCAAAGACCCCTGAGAAATATCAGGTTTGTAATAGTTACACAAACCCAGACTACCAGATGCAAATAAATAAACAAAGGCAATAACTTTATCTTTAGAAGGGGGTTAAAACAGATATGCCATTGTCATCTAAGTCTCTATTTTGTTCTAGTAGTTGATAATTCTTATTTATTTATGTCATAGGGTTCTTCCTTGAGTCAGAGCCCCACTAAGAATTCCTTGATGTGAACAAGTCTGATATATATCCCTGCTAAGTATAAAGAAATGGAAATAATTTAAAAAGGAAAGAAAGAGGCTCCACAGGATTGCCAACAAACACAATTACAATTATGACCCCAAAAAGCATCAGTTCAGAGGAGGACTCTTGAGGAGAAGCTGAACAGGAGAGATTTGAATACATTTTACTGTCAGCTTAGTAAGTTGAGACAGTATATTTCTGCGGAAGGGTAACACACACACACACACACACACACACATATATAATTATTGGGATTAATTTAAAGAAAAAATTACTTATTTAAAAAAAAGAGTAGTTAGAATAAATTCATTTTAAAAATATTATGGATTTACCTTCTAATTTATTCAACTGATGTGATTGAGCACCTACCATCTGCCAGAATCCGTTCCACACCCCAAGAATTTAAAATAAGGCATAACTGCAGATTATTTTTTTTTATTTTTTAGTAATTTAGGGGAGGGGGAGGGAGAGAGGGATAATAATGCCATTAGCATAATTTACAAAAGCAGCTGTGATGACCTTCAGTCAGTTTACTTCATTTCAAAACTATTTCCAATCACAAGGAAAGATTTCTTTAAGATACACTTTTACATTTCACCTGTGGATGTCTATAACCTCATCCCCAGTATGTTCCCAAAATCTGTGCTGGCATTGAAAGGACAAAACAATATACTGGTGGGTTTTTCTATGACTTATTTTTTGAAGCATTGTTTTCCCAACACAAAAGAGCTTTTTTTCTCAAAATAACAAAAAATTGAAAAACCTATGTGTATTGAATAGTAAATAGACAAATTTTATTTTTTATTTCCACTTGAAGAACTACATTTTGTATAAAAGTTTACAATAAGGTTTTCTATTTTGATTTTTTCAGTATAAAAATTACCTTGATGGCATATTATGATGTAACGTTAATTGCTTGTAGGATAGTTAAATGTCAGTATTGAAACCTAATCTTTAGCTGCCATCTTGTAGATATGAATGAATGTTCACCAAGCATGCATTTTGTATTTTGCTTCATTGTACACTGCAACTAATAAGCCAAGGAATCGACATATATTAGGTGTGTGTATTCTTTCTTAAAACCACAAACTAAGAATGATAAATTATCGGTATAGTTTAGTATTTGCTAATTTTACTACATTCTTTTGTTATGTATATGTAGGGAAGTCATAGGGATTATAAATTCAATTTGAGTCAAGTTTAAAACCATATATTTTATGATAAAGGGCCTTTAACTTAAGATGGCCAAAGTACTGATACTATATATTTGCTGTAAAAAGAATTATAAGTTTCATTTTCTGATATTAAAAATTACTTAATAAAGACTTGTTTCCATCAAAAAATAAATAAAATAAAATAAGGCATAAAAGCAAGGAAGCAAAGTGTTAAATTGTATTCTACCCTTTTACTTGTACTTTTTCATTTGAGTGGGATATGGCTATAACACATCTATAATCTTAGGGTAATTTGAGGAATGAATTTGTCCCTTGATTTATGAATGCAGAAACTACTAATGACCTGTTATTATACTTTTAGTCATGATACTTTGGTCATATCAACACATAACTTGGATAGATGGAGCATTTTAGGAAAGCATTTGAACCAGCAATTTGGGAAGTAGGTGGCAGTTGGGAATGAAAAAGAATTAAGCCTTTGCACATAAAAGTGGAATTACTGACATATGAAAACAAGATAATTTCCTTCCACTTTAAGAACACTCCATGAGGGGAAAAATCACCATCCTTAACCCTCTGTCATTTGGTCAACACTTTCTTTATTTTATTTTTATTTTCACTGCAGATATGTCTCTCTCTCTCTCTCAATATATATACAATTAGGAATTGTGTACTTGATGAAGAAATTCTAATAAAGATGAATTTCAACTTCTCTCGAAAAGGTTTTTTGGATTCAATTCTGTTTTCACCGTTGAAAACATTTGCCAAGTTTCTGTCACAAATTAGACATCTGAGAAGCAGGCAGCAAGTTTGTTAATTATTGGGATTAATTTAATGAACTTACTCTCATTAGGCTTTATGAGCCATGCTGTACACAGTAACGTGTGCAAGTCCACAACCACAACACAGTGATGTCAGGAGGTAATTAAGGGCACTGATGAGAATTTTTGCAGGAAAAAAAGGTGCGGCAAATGCTTTGTGTATAACTGCATTATTAAACGGAATTAAGGATTGCTAATTACAGAGAATTAAGAAGAGATCATTTTAGTTGCAACAAATTAAGAGAGAAGTCAGTTTGGCTCCAAAAACAAATGTTGAATATACACATAAATCATAATGTTTCACAGCCGACACTTCATCCTGGGTGCGATGAGCTATATAATAGTGTTTTACTGCTGCATGCTCTGGAAGTAGGCACAGTTTGTCATCAGAAGGATTTTCAAAGTGTTGATCTTTCAGAAAAAGAATCTCACACTTCAAATGTCCTCATGATGGAAAACACATGAAACAGATGTTCTTTTTTTTTTTTTTTTTTCTCTTTTGGCACTTTTTTGTTATGATTCCTGATACAAAGAAAACTGAAGGGGGCGCCTGGGTGGCTCAGTCGTTAAGCGTCTGCCTTCGGCTCAGGTCATGATCCCAGGGTCCTGGGATCGAGCCCCGCATCGGGCTCCCTGCTCGGTGGGAAGCCTGCTTCTCCCTCTCCCACTGCCCCTGCTGGTGTTCCTCTCTCGCTGTGTCTCTCTCTGTCAAATAAATAAAATCTTTAAAAAAAAAAAAAAAGAAAAGAAAACTGAAGATTGACTATAAATAAAATGTAAAAATGCATGTTTGAACATATATTCCATTTCACTGCCACTTCTCCAAATACAGAAAGCTTTGGAGGGTCGTAACGGGTCAGTTTGGCAAGAAACCAAAAATAGAAACTAGTTAAAAAAATCAAACATGGATTGATGATACCCTAGGGAAAATAATCACTGTGTCAACTCTAAGATCAGACCCAGGCCCATCTTGTAGGCACCATATCAGAGCTGGTTAAGTCAAACTTCTATTTCCCATTCAGAATAATGAAGTAAAATGAGAGACTGGAAGACCATTTTTAAAAGGTAGAAGTGTCCTTAACATTGTCCTATATATTAAATGCAGTTTGTAAATTCATACTATGCACATATCATTTTCCTCCAGCTCATAGTTAAAAGAACATCTAAAGATATATAAATATTCTATTGTGAGATAATCAATATTCAAGTTCTTTTAAACAATAATGCATGATATAAATCAGTGCAGTCAGTGATGATAATGGTGATGCTGTTGTTGATAATGATATTATTTTCAATGAAACCTCAAACTGGACATGCATTAAAAAATGTGCCTTGCTTTACCACCCTCCATGACCTTGACGATGACCACCTAATATTATTAATTTAATTTTGTTTCAGCATACTGGAAAGAAGAATCATCTCTTCTTTTCAACTTTAGGGTTGTTTTTCTCTTTCCAATATTTGGATGAAAGGATTTGGCTTAATGCCAGGGCTAATTCCTACACCAGGAAATATGTCTTGGGGTGTACGAGAAGGGGCACTATGTTTCTGCTGCATTGGGGATTTCAATATGGCCTGCAGAAGAAATGGTATGCGTATGCACAAATCATGTTATGTGGAGGCGTGTATCTTCCATGTGGCTCTACTTTACAATTTAAAGTACATTTAGGGGCGCCTGGGTGGCTCAGTTGGTTAAGTGACTGCCTTCGGCTCAGGTCATGATCCTGGAGTCCCGGGATCGAGCCCCGCATCGGGCTCCCTGCTCGGCAGGGAGCCTGCTTCTCCCTCTCCCACTCCCCATTTGTGTTCCTCTCTCGCTGTGTCTTTCTCTGTCAAATAAATAAATAAAATCTTTAAAAAAAAAAAAAAAGTACATTTAAACATTAAAAGCCTTAGGATTCTAATTAGATGCCTCCTTTCATGTATCTTTTCCTAGTTCGTACGGTTTTGCCAGCTCGCTGGGAGGTGGCGCCTGTCAGCTCCTGTGGCTTTTCTGCTTATGTTCCTGTCTTCTATGTTTGATTGGAAGTGATAACACTCAAAACTGGCTTCCTAATTAAACTTCAAGATACTCATACCCCAAGGCTACAGAGATGTATCCAACTAATAAATTAGATATAAATAAATAATAATAAAAAGCATGCTATTTAAATATCAGGCTTGTGGATTTGATGTGAAATAGCTGCAGTGAACAGCTGAAAGCTCCAGTAGTATTAAGGACATGTGATTACTGCTCTTTTGAAATAGAATTTCCAGACTCATGTGACTGTCATTAATGAAAGCCTCTGCTCAAATATCTAGTTTATTCACAGGTGTAAAGAGGAGAAGACAAGAGAGTCATTCTTCAAGATTGCAAATCTCTGGAAACGAATTCCAATCAACACAACTTTATTGCAAAGTGTTTAGGAACGTTGAATGATTAATAGAATAACTTTGAAATTCCAGGAATTGAGTGAGTGATGGATAAGCAATTTGGAAAGCATATACTAGGCCATCAGTTCATTGAAAGTGGGTACCCTAAATACTCACGGACATGATCAATGCAGTGGAGAGTTTATCCCTTAAAAAATGAAACTAGAACTCTATGAAGCCTATTTTGAAACACTCAAATTTTTTTTAAGGTTTATTTATTTAAATCATCTCTACAATGAACATGGGGCTTGAACTCACAACCCAAAGATCAAGAGTTGCAGGCTCTACCAACTGAGCCATGCAGTCGCCCTATATGAAGTCTACTTTGGATGATGCTGATCTATTATAGGCACAGGCAATGAAATCGTGACTACCAAAATAGATGTGTGCAGGCATTTACGGAACAAAGTGGAACAAAAGAGGATTGACATTTTCATTGAGACTTAAGAACAGTTTCATAAGAGTTGTCGGTTGAGATACATTGCGATGAGAGAGTGATACTTTTTTTAGTAGAAAATAACAGTAATGTGAATTGGGCCATTCTGAAGGTAAGAGCGAACCGAAGAGGAGATCCTGGATTTAGAATGTCTGGTGTTGAGTATCAGCCACTATAGTTACCAGCTTTCCCACCATGGGTGAGTTATTTAAATACTTAGTCCTACTTACCTTATTTATGAAAGAGAGATTATAAGAGAGTTGTAAAAATAGCACGAGAAAATCCATATACAACACTGATCCAGTGTCTGGCAGTTAGGAAATACTCAATGGAAGTTTACTATAGTAATACTTTTTTCTCAAGTATGGGGTCTACAGTGTATTGGATACTATTGGTATGTGATACGTAAAAGACTATCTCACCAGTAGTGAGAGATGAATCTGGATATAGGGTGGACAGAGAAATGTTTTATATGGAATCTGCACATTTTCTTAAAATAAGTGAAAATCCCACTGAAGCATTTGCAAGTAGAATCAACATATGTTGTGTACACCTTCAAAGTGGTGAGTGAAGAACTATGAGTAAAAGGGATCATCTAGGGTAACTTTTGGAGGGATGGTGGTACTCTTCATGAAGATGCAAATATGGAATATTAGGTTTATAAGGAGAACATCATGGTCTGTGTTAGAAAATGTGTATTTTATCTAAATACAAATAATATATTTGATGTGTCAGGGGACATGTATTTTTTTTTTTTGAATTTATTCTTTCATTCTCTAGTCACTGACCATCTATTTTGTGTCAGGGACCATGGTAGGCACTGAGGATGTGGTAACTCTACAGGTAAGCTTCCTGCCTTCTCTGATATGTATGTGGAATGGGCAGCAGGCTGTGGGGTGTACCTTACAGAATTATTATGAGGATTAAATAATTTTTCAGAAAATCTAGGAAAGGAACAAAATGTGGGGACAAAATTACCGTTCTAACCCTTATCCACTTTGCCAATTCTGTCTCTTCTGCCTCTAGTTGTGAGGGTTGAAGGAAAGGAAGCGTTCTGTTTGTGTCTCTTCCATCTCTCCAGGATGAGAAAATAAAAATCCTGCACACAACATATTTTCCACTTCAGCTCTAGTTAATCTTATGTTCAACTTAGGTTATTAATACTTAAAGTGACTAAATTGTACCTGTCAATTGATGTAACTTCAAACCTTCCATTTTGGCTTAATCAGTCTGTTAAAAAGATCCGATTGTCACATGTTGGGTGCCCTAGGAAGTTGATAGTGAGAAACAAATTAGCATGTGGGGGGTGTATTAGGGAGTGCTCTTGGGAGACACACAGAATTGGACAGAGGCAAAAATATGGCTCTGAAGAAATGTCACTGAAGGCCTCAGCCAACATCCCAAAGACTTCTATAGCAGGACAGACCTTTTTCGGCCTGAGGGGACAGGGACTTTATATATGTGTGTTACCTGGTCACTGAATTCAGGCTGCCTCATGACGAAGCATGACCTCAGTTAAGGAGGTAATCAAAATTAGAATCGGAGAAGTTTACGTAAAAGAATTCTGTGGTATAGGGAAGGGAAGGGAAGTACCACTTGTTCCCAAGATACATCATATGTTTTATCGCATTCAATATTTGACAAGAATATGAGGTGAGGGGTGGCTGGGTGGCTCAGTTGGTTAAGTGTCTGACTCTTGATTTCTGCTCAGGTCATGATCTCAGGGTCATAGGATCCAGCCCCAAGTCGGGCGCCACGCTCAGTGGGGAGTCTAAGATTTTCTCTTTCCTCTCCTTCTGTCCCTCCCCCTTTCTCTCCTTCTAAAATAAATAAATAAATCTCTAAAAAAAAATTAAAAGAGTGTGAGGTGGGCTTTACTATCCCTGTTATGTAGATGAGCAAGCCGGGTAAATAACTTGGTAAAATTCATATAGCTAGCATTCTATTCTGGGATTTTCTTGTTTCCAGAAACATTAACATGCTCAAACGTATTCAAGGGGTGCTGGCAACCCAAATTAGAGTCTCTTCTCATCGACAAGGCTGCTGTGTATGGCCATGCAGACTGAGCTGCGCTTTTCCAGGAGGAGCTTGCGTGTAGCCGAGGTCTGGAGGCCAGGGCCCCCATACATCTTGAAACTGACATTTTGTTGAAACTTGGGCCGTGCTGTTTGGGAAATAAGTGTATGGTTATCTCTGCTGTTCTCTGCCATTATTACTGCTGTTACTCCTCCTGCTGCTGGTCTGTCAGGGCTGCTGTCGGTGTGATTCTTTGTTTAGAATTTCCATAAATTCAGCGTCTATGTGGACAACAATATATGCTCTGTCTATTGCAACATGATTTTTCACATGCAGGTTCTAGAGCGGCCGACTTCTTCTGTGGCTCTTAATTCGAGTTTCTGAGAGAAAAGCTGCTCAGGCCAGTTTATCCTGGGTTCCAGTCTTTCATGCCAGCCCATCTGTGCCTTCCACTTCTCGTCACCGGCACTGCGAAAGTGCCCCCTGCTTGGGCCTGGTTTTTACTACAGGTCTACCTAGCTGAGGCCTGGGGATGCAGGTTGTCTGATACAGAAGGACACGTGGGTGGGCATTCACTAGAAATAGCTCCAGAGGCCTTTGCTAAGTAATGATTAATACATACATATTAACGGCAGTTAAAGCTTTTTAAACTTACTTCTATTTTTATTTTTTTTAAAGATTTTATTTACTTATTTGAGAGTATGTGAGAGAGAGAGCATGAGCAGGGGTAAGGGGGAGAGGGAGAGGGAGAAGCAGACTCCCTGCTGAGCAGGGAGGCCAATGGGGGACTCAATCCCAGGACCCCGAGATCATGACCTGAGCTGAAGGCAGACTCTTAACCGACTGAGCCACCCATGTGCCCTAAACTTATTTCTTATGAAGATACATTTCATATTTTTCAGTTTTTGATATAAATAGGATATCAAGTTTTATGTACATTATGTTCAAAATGGCAAATAGGAAAGTGTATATAAAATGGTTCATAGGGTTATTTGTGAAATTTAATACTGGTTATCCTTGTATGGATTTAAAAAGGCTACCTATTTATTTTCTTTCTTTTTGGGGGGTATTTTTAAAAGGTTAAATGATTTTAATGATCAGGCAATTAAAACTATATTGGGGGTGGGGGCCAACATTTATGCATATTTTATATTATCACATATTATTTATATTTATTACATATTATTTTAATATATTTTAACATAAAACATATTAATATCACATATTATTAAATATTATTTTATTTATTATATTTATTGCTATTATTATATTTTAAATGTTTTTTTTACGTCTTTTGTTCTATATTTCTGATATTAAATATGATACTCATAACAATGTTGACGTTTTAGTTTCACATTATATACAGTATATATGTCATAAATTATATATAATAAATGTAGGCAAACATATACATAATATCTAACATTAAAGATGATTTGTGACTTGGGCGCCTGGGTGGCTCAGTTGGTTAAGCGACTGCCTTCGGCTCAGGTCATGATCCTGGAGTCCCTGGATCGAGTCCCGCATCGGGCTCCCTGCTCGGCAGGGAGTCTGCTTCTCCCTCTGACCCTCCCCCCTCTCATGTGCTCTCTCTCTCTCATTCTCTCTCTCTCAAATAAATAAATAAAATCTTTAAAAAAAAAAGATGATTTGCGATTTTTGAACTAATATAAATTAATCAAACCATCACTTTTCAGTATTTATAGCATTTAAGAAAAATGTATATATTTATTTGATATGACTAAACTGCTTTAAGTTTATATAAGAACAATCCTCATCAAAAGCTAAACTCTCTAAAAGGATTTGTTGTTTCATTTAATCTTGGAAGGGAAAAAAATGCATTATTACAGTGGCAAGGAACAGCTGAGGGCTCTCTGACTGTTCAGTGTTCAGCACTATTAGGTGGTCATCTTTGACCTTTCTCCCAAAAAGTACAGATTCACCATTACAGGCTTCTAGGAATGGCAAGATGAAGCCTACATGACTCTTATCACTACTGCTACCATTGACCCAAAGTTACAGAATGTGCTTAATCATGGGACCTGAGAAATTCTGTTTTGAAACACTGAATTCAATTCACATATTCGCTATAAAGTCATATCAGATACCCCTTATATTCTTTACAGAATTTTTTTACAGAAAATTCCTTTTTTGGGGGCACCTGGGTGGCTCAGTCGTTAAGTGTCTGCCTTTGGCTCAGGTCATGATCCCAGGGTCCTGGGATCGAGCCCCGCATCAGGCTCCCTGCTCGGTGGGAAGCCTGCTTCTCCCTCTCACATTCCCCCTACTTGTGTTCCTTCCCTCGCTGTGTTTCTCTCTGTCAAATAAACAAATAAAATCTTTAAAAAAAAAAAAAAAAAGAAAAAAAGAAAATTCCTTTTTTGAACTTTATTTTTAGCAAATGTTAGAATTTATGACAACTTCTGGGAAAAACTCTAAAATAAAAATAATATCACAATTGAGAGCTAATTTTTTTTGGGTATGGAAATTCAGTTGGAAATATTTTTACAAAGCAGTATAATTTTATTGCAATCATCAAGTCTGCTACTAACTGAAATTCCGATGTTTTCATATGACTTCTTTCATTTTATGGAAAGCTCTCAGAACTAGTTACATTAATAGAGTTTTTTCCATTAATTTTCTACTCAGAGGTCCCTTTTATCTTGAAAGTCATGTTATTTAATTATAGTAAGTATTTTTATATTATTTCAACCAATAATTTATTCCATTCTATTTTATCAGCTATCTCTTGTGGTGAGATTCTTGTGGTTGAGAAATTTTAATGAATAAAAAATATAGCCAATCTGTAAGTTACGACATTCACTGCTTTTTCTTTTTGTTCTACTCTCTAAAACTTTAGTTCACTTGTATCTCCCAATACTCTTACCAATTTGAGGATAGCAAGTGTAATTTTTGATGATTTCTTTAATTTCAATTTTTCTATTTATTCCATAGTTCCTATTTTCTCCATGTAATTCTGTTAACCATTTCCTATTTTCTCTATATTTCCCTTTTTTGGTTTCTTGTTACATTAGTAACTTTAAGGGATTTTCTCAAATATCCAGTGATGCTTTGCTATTTAGTTCTCTGAAAAGTGAGATACTTGAAAGTTAATACAAAGTGGGGCACCTGGGTGGCTCAGATGTTAAGTGTCTGCCTTCGGCTCAGGTCATGGTCCCAGGATCCTGGGATCAAGCCCCACATCGGGCTCCCTGCTTTGCGGGAAGCCTGCTTCTGCCCTTCCCCTGCTTGTGTTCCCTCTCTCACTGTGTCTCTCTCTGTCAAATAAATAAAATCTTAAAAAAAAAAAAAAAAGAAAGAAAGAAAGTTAATACAAAGAGAGCTTTCTGGCTGGCAGGCTTCATGTCAAGGTATTTAAAGATTGCAACTGGCTTTTTAAAAGCAGAAATTCTAACTCATTATCCAAGGTTATTTTTCTTGTAGTGGCTATTTGGCCAAAGAGAAGAAACCTCCAATTGGTGAGCCTTGTACGAGAAGAGTTTTGTAAATACCCTATATCATTAGGTAGACTTTTACTTAATTTTCCTATTTTTACCAGATCAATTTACTCCTATCCCTAGCCATGCTCTATTGCCCAGGTATGTTTCAGATCTTCTGCTAGGGTTAAGGAGAGGGTACTGTCTGGCTTCTGGGTAAGCATATGGGACTCTGGAGATCTAATTTTTCCATAACAGACTTGCAAACTTCCCTCCTGTTTTAGCCCCCATCTTCCAGAGGTAATATGTGATTTTAATTGCAGAGACTTTCTAGGTTTTTTTTTTTTTCCTTTGATGAATGCCTTTGCTTATTGTATTAGTCCAGGTCTTCCAAAAAGCAGACACCAAGATGGAATTAAACATGCAAAGATTTTAGGGGAAAGACTTGTGTGAGACCAAATGGAGAGGGGGTTGGAAAGGCTTAGACAGACATCAGACCAAGTAGAATTCTGGCCTGAGTGAAGAGGAAAGCTAGGGAAAGTTGGATGGAAGCATCCTAGATTGTTAGGCATCCTAAAAAAAGGTTTGGCAAGGCATCACGGTATCTTTGAGCCAAAATGAACTGTCAGAGGAGTTCTGTTTTTCCCAAAAATGGACCTGCCATTTTTAAAATAAAAAAAAACTTTTATAAAATATATGCCCACTGGTCTCCCTAGTGGCATAGGAGAATTAGCCCTAGTTCAAGACAAAGTCTTACTGATAAAGGCTGCAAACATTCTTTACTCCAGGCAGCTGTAAGCAGACTATCATGTGACTGCATTTCCATACTGCTGCTAAGGCAAGCTAGCTCCCCCAAACCCCCCTTTTTTTAGCATGGGCAGAAAAAAATATCAAACAATCTGTTAATGAGCATTTGGTGAAGTGTAATGAATACAGTCTAATTCACTAATTGAGGCTCATTCCACAACTCTCCACTAATAAGCATCTTAATGTGCTTAACTGCAAGTGTCCAAAATAGTTATTGAGATGTGTGGAAATTTCCCATTCTGTATGTGAAAATTTTGATAATGTTGCAGTTTGATTAATTGAGAGAAAATGTTTCACTAAAAAACAAGAAAATATAAAAACAGGAATATCATACAATTACATCTTCTAAAATGAACTAAATGGCAAATAACATTATCTAAGTAAATAAAGCATTATTTGAAGTAACTTTTACTGCAATGGGACACTGATTTCAGTTTCTATGTGATGCCAAGTAAAACTGGCATTGAGAAATTTCCTAATTAACTTGTTTAAGGAATATAACAATATTACTCAATATTTTATTAATTGTAGGAGGCAAAAAAGAAAAATTCATTCTCTGGTTTCAACCAAATTTATTTTTCTCACTTCAAAAAGTTATTTATTAAAGTTAAAATGCACTGCTATCATTCATTTTACCAAAAACCCTTTTCCTTCTCTGTGTCTGTCTGTTACTTTACTTCCAAACAACTGTCCTTCCTTCCTTACAAGTTTCATTCCCATGAAAATAAGAATAATTTCTCAAAATGATGCCCTACCACCACTCCCTTGAAAGCCATACTTAGATTCTTCCAGTTTTGGCATGAAAAAGTGTTTTTTGTTTGTTTGTTTGTTTGTTTTTGTGGTTCCAGAAAGAGTCTAGTGTTACTCTGATGATCTTTGTTTTGCCGCGATTGGGTGATTCCTTAACAAATCATCGGGACCAAGCGATTGTGATTCTTTGATTTTAGTGATGTAAGTCACATGACCACCTCTCCGGCTGTGTGTAGATTCATCACTACACCTATATGTAGCTCCCATAGGTGCACATGGCTACTGGACAAGCATAAGTAAGGGACGTCAATTTAGCCAGTGAACAGGAAATCTGAGGTTGCGAAATTGCACTTGGACAAACTGCACTTAGATAATCATCACATTATCCCTTCAAAACAGAGGTCAAATTTTGAGGAGGCTCAACGTTGAGTCATGTGGTATGGCTAAACAATATCCCGAGAGCAGTCAGAATTCCTTTGGTTAACCCAGTACTTGAGAAATCAAATGGGTAGCTTCCCCTAGATTACGTGGTATAGCTTTTCTCAATCAAAAAGTGCAAGTAATATTTTCTTCTCAATCTATCTATAAAGTACATTGTGATGCTCCAAAGGAAAAAGTTATATTAATATAAATCTCAAATGCGCGCACACACGCAGACATAGCCTCTGATCCTGACCGAAAGCTTAACGTGGGATCTTTCAGCCCCTGAAACAGGCAATTACAAAATCTCTACTTGTCAGTTCTCACAAGGGAAAGCTACCCTTCCCTCATCACACTTGGTGCATAGCCAGAGCTCCAGTCACTAGGAGGAGTTGGAATCAAGGACTCACCACTCTTTGGTCAGCCGCATTCCTAGGAATATTTGCATTGCTAGCCACGGCAGCTGCATTCCTTGGTCTCTTTATCTGGGCCTTTGGCCAAGGTCCTTCCTCTTCGGGTACCTCTGCTGAGGCCTCCGTATCTGTGGAAATCTTGAAGACTCTTTCCTCCCACTTGAACTCCATACTTCTCCCCTCCTCGCACTTCCTCTTTCACCGCTCCCCGGCCCCTGAGTCCCTAACACTGTCGAAGCCTTTTGTCTGGGGCTGCCTCAGTTAGTGAAACAACTTCCACATCGTTGGTGCTGATTCCTTTGCCCCTCTATCTACGTGCTGTTCCGCAGAAGGCAACGGGACAGGAGAGGAACCAGCCCTGTCTCCAATTTAGTCTCTTGCCTATATTATTGCAATAAGCGATTAGAGGCTTGTTCTCAATTTTTTTTGTCTTGTTTGATCAACTATCTGATACCTGGCAGCTCAGCTGAGCTTCTGTCTCTATTTCTCTCTCTGTGTGTCTCTCTCTCACACCACACACACACACACACACACACACGCATGCACACACGCACACACGCTAGCTAGCTTGGATATTTAATCATTTTAAGGAAAGAAGCCTCCATGGAATATCTGTAAACATTCCGTTAGAGTATATGGATTTTTATGTGCTGATTCTCCTTAGTTTTCTGTAACTTTTCCAATGGAATTGAACTTCAGGAAATCTTGAGATCTTAATTTGACCATAACAATTTCCTCATGACTTTCTAATAGAATACTGCATGTATAACATGAAGAGAAGAGTTCTGACTAAAGGCAAGTCTAAGCTAACTGCATTCAACAACAGATTTGGGGGACATAGCCTCTATGAAATACGTTTAGTCAATTTTAGGCAAAATCTCAAGCCTGACAAGTGACAAGTTTGAATAGAGATTGAAGATCAAATGAGATGACAGAATAAGACAAATCATGATGCCTTATAGCATTGCTGCAATAGAAGAGCAAATTTGCTTCTGATCTTCCTGGTAGCCCTAGTGAAGCCCTAAATAAGATCGATTACACAGCCCTCCTCTTCCACACACAGAAAATGAGCTCAATGCTCAGGGAAGGCCTGCAAGTTCCCAGAAATTCCCTCCTAAATAAAGTTTTAACAAATTGCTTTGTAAAGGGATGCAGAGGGGTGGATCTGCTTTACAGAGGGAGAAGAACTTAGACACCGAAACCAAAGAGTGATGAAAAGCAAGCCATCAGGGTTTACAAGTGCCAGCTTAGAAAGGGCAGACAAAATAACTTTGAAAATGTTGTGAGTGCTTCAATCCTTCAATTCCCTGATTTGCAGGATTTTATCCCTTAGTCTTAGCTCACAGTAAGTTAAGTTGTACCTTCCTTAAGCAGAAAGGGCCACAGGCTAATTTGTGCAGCCACCATGAGAGTGTGAGTTGAGGTGCTCTTCTCCTCTACAGCCAGACAGATGGAAAGAAAAGCCTTAGAAATTTAATTATACAAGAGGAAAATAAATCATTTTTCCTGACCTATATCTAATCTGGCACATTCACACATATTCTACTGACTAGCCAAAGTAAGCAAGTGATCCTGTGGGTGGGAAATGTCTGAGGACCAGCTGGGTCAGGCTGTGACTTGACTTTCCTTCGTTTTAATTTCCTCATTGTTGAAATCAAAACTGGAAAATAATGTCTCTATCAGCTGTAGTATTTGGTGATAGGTTGGTAAACCCTTCCTGTGGATGTTTTTCTGGCCAGTGCCACCCGGAGAGACTGTGTAGATTTTTCAGAGCCATCGAACTGCATTCCTGAGAGTGGGACACATGAAATATCTACAAATCCTGGAGGAGGTAAGAGTAGCAACTACTGCTTATTGAACTCTTTCTCCGGTCTGGCATTGTGCTATGTGCTTTCACCACTCATCCTATTTTTAGTGCTATATAACAGATGAAGAAACTAAGCTTCAAGTGGTTAATAAACTTACCTGAAGCCCTCAAGGGAAGAGAGGTGTTTCAGTCCTAGGTGCTGTGCCTCCAGAGCATGTATGCTAAACCAAACATTATTCTACACCATGTATGGGCTTTCTGAGTACTGGTCCAGAATCAGCAGCATCAGCATTATCTGGGAATTTGTTAGAAAGGCAAATTCTCAGGCCTGACTGCAGACCTGCTGAGTCCATAATTTTAGCAATGTGATTTGAGAAGGCTCCAGATCATTCTGAGGTACACTGAAGTCTGAGAACCCCTTTTCTACAGAACCCCTTTTCTTGCCTGTGGTGCCTTCACTTTAGGCGCTACATACTGAGGTTCTCAGGAGTCCAGACACTGGACTACACATGGTCTCTAAAGAAAACTTCTCTCCATCTCAGAGCCTGCTTGTGGCTCATTGGGAAAATTCCATTTTGCCAATAAAAAATAATGATCTCTAACTTATATAATAACTCCTATCAGTCATGTTAACAACCTCAGCAAAAGGTTATCTTGGTAATTTATCTGTATCAGCTGCTTCTCACTGTGACCCAGACATTTAGAGATGCAGTTGCAAATGTGAAATTATAACAATTTGGAGGAAAGTGATTACCCAGGGAACACAGCTATCTTCCCAGCTGAGGATGAGGAAGGAGGGTCAGGTCTTGCAGGACGTGGCCTAGAACTTTTTGCAACAGAAAACCTCCAGTACTATATACAATTATAACGTCAAAGAGTTGTAGAGTATGGGGTCCAGGCATTTCATTATTCAACAAATAAGAATAGATACATAGATAGATAGATATCAAGGAACTTATATATATATATATATATATTATATATACACACACACACATATATATGAAAGAAAAAATACATATATAAAAGAATATTCTTATATTCTTAAGTTCCTTGATATATATATTCCTATATATCTATATATAACCTATATATTATATATCTATATATAATCTATATATTACACATATAGATTATACACAGGAATATATATATTTTTATAGGAATATATATAGATTTATATATAGAGAGAGATATAGATATAGATAGATATACCAAAGAACCTAAGTACCTTAAAGTGTGTATATACCAAGGAATTTAAGTACCTTAAAAGTGTCAGTCTCTGGTAAGGGCGCGTCCTCAGATTGAGAGTAGAATTCCAACTTTACAATCGCTGCTGTGCCAACATGATGAGGGACTACACCAGAATTTGAACTTGAAATTTTTTACCCTCATGTGATCAAGAGGGAATTACTACATCTTTCACAACTGCTGTTTAATTCATTCCGAAAATTAGAGTTGTGATATCTACTTCACTGAGGTGCTATGATTATGCAAAGCATTCGTAGAACATAGACGTCAAATTTGCTCTCATTTTCTTCTATAATTTCCTTTCCTGGCTACTAAGATGAGCTTAATACCTCTATAATTTGATCATTGGGATTTATAGCCTGAAATTGGAGTCGAATGTAAGATCCAGAAATTTCGAGTGTACATACTGTTCATGCACGGAAATGCTAGATACTATAGGGAAATCCATGTTTTTCTCTTCAGCTACATTTTTTAAATATAAAAAAATGAAAATTCATATTGTAGTCCATAGTTAATATAGAAAAAAAGGAAAAAAAATTTTTTAAAGATTTATTTATTTTAGAGTGAGAGAGCACACGTGAGCCAGGGAAGGGGCAGAGGGAGGGAGAAAGAATTCTAAAGCTGACTCCCTGCTGAGTGTGGAGCCCAGGGCTCAGTCCTAGTACCCTGAGATCATGACCTGAGCTGAAATCAAGAGCTGGCCTCTTAACCGACTCAGACACCCGGCGCTCCCCCCCTAAAAGAAATTCCTTACCACACAGAATAAAATTGTCATGACTCAAAAGAGCTTCATAAATTAGTTGTGTATTGAGCTAGAACCCTGAAAAGTTGACGTTAAAATAGTTTAAAGTGTAGAGAAAATACTTCTCCAGAAGTTGTTTGATGAAAATAAAGTTGGTGGGAGTAGAAATATATAATCTGTGCTTAGTATCTCCTAACTGTTGGTTGGGTGGGGGAGGAGTGTTGTCTATTAATTAGAATTCAATTCATATCAACAGTTATTGAGTAAATACATGGGGCCAGGGAATCTAGTCAGTGATTCAGGAAAAGATAGAAAAGAAAACCATCACCCTTCTCTTGAGGGTCAGAATCTAAGAGAACAGGCAGGGGAAATCCACTAGGGGTAACTATTTGTGAAGGTAATACTTGGTTATAATCTCTTGCCTGGACAGAGGCTTATGCATGTAGGCTAATAAGGAATGATGGTCTCTGAGATTTCCATGTAGCTTACAACCCCTGGGAGACCATTTGAGAATCAGTAGTAGACAATTTTTTTTTTTAATGATTTTATTTATTTATTTGAGACAGAGAGAATGAGAGAGAGAGAGCACATGACAGGGGGGAGGGTCAGAGGCAGAAGCAGGCTCCCTGCCGAGCAGGGAGCCCGATGCGGGACTCGATCCCAGGACTCCAGGATCATGACCTGAGCGAAGGCAGTCTCTTAACCGACTGAGCCACCCAGGCGCCCAGTAGTAGACAATTTACCTACTGGAGGCCTCAAAGTCTTTACACTGGCCTGGCCAATGCATTATAGTTTCATAACTAGAAAGGCTTAAGTTTGTCTCCCAGATCTCAGCTGAGTGCTCGCTTCGGCAGCACATATACCAGATCTCAGCTGAGACTTGTTTTCTTTATCCTTGAAATCTCTGAGCTGGTTTCATCATTTGTAAAATGTAGAGCCCAAAATTCTAGCCAAAAATGTACATGATGATATCAAATTTTCTCATTATTGGCTTTACAAATCACATGGTTAAGGTACTGTCCGACAGTGTTTGTTTTTTTCCTGTCTTTTCCTTCCTTTTTTTTTTTTTTTTTGAGACTATAAGTTTTGGAATTTCAAATTTATTTAATGGTCACCATTATGTCAGCTACTTGGAATTCCTTGAGTCTGATAGTTTTGCTAGATTATCTCTCAGAGTTGATAATTCCAGATCAGTTTTCCCAGGCACATAGTACACTTTTAAGTATACATATTCAGATCTGCTTTTGCAGCCCCCAAATTTTCTTGGATTCTAGCTTCAAATACTGGTTCTCATCTACAGTTTTGTTTTTCTTCTTCAAGGATGGATCATCCTCAGCAATCTTTTCTCTCCATCACTGGCTAGTTGCTTTATGCTAATTTCATCTAATTCCTTTTATGAAATTTTCAGTTGATTCTATTGGAAAATGGGCAAGTTTTTGATTTTGTTTTTTACTTATAAATTTGTTTCTTATTTTTCCATTGTCTTTATTTATTTTTCTCTAAGTTTGGTTAATTTTCTTTTTTTTTTTTTAAAGATTTTATTTATTTATTTGAGACAGAGAGAATGAGAGACAGAGCATGAGAAGGAGGAAGGTCAGAGGGAGAAGCAGACTTCCCGCTGAGCAGGGAGCCCGATGCGGGACTCGATCCCGGGACTCCAGGATCATGACCTGAGCCGAAGGCAGTCGCTCAACCAACTGAGCCACCCAGGTGCCCAGTTTGGTTAATTTTCATTTTGCATTTTTCTCTTTTTGTCCATTTCTCTTCCGAGTCTATAAATCTGTGACTTGAGGTGTTTTCCTTTCTACTTTAAAGACATACTGAAAAATATTTAGTTCAAGTTGAGATATTATGATACAGTTTACTTCTGCTTTGAGGTGGAGGATTTTGAGGGAGACAATTTTTCATCAACTGAAATATCTTTCTAGTGTTTAATTTTCTTACATTAAATTTACACAATATGTCTTTTACCTTTTATTCATTTTTAAATGTTTTGTATTATCCTGGACAAGTAGTAATTGGTGATTTTATATTGACAGAGTGAAGAGTTAGGGTGACTTACTAGGTTTCTCAGTTTTAAAAGTGCCTTTTTCTTTTGGCACAGTGAAGTACAGACCATGAAGAAATACTCTTTGGAAGAGGGGTCTGTATTTGTCCTGATTTTGTGGTTTCCTCTCTCCTTCTGCCCCCTCCCTTCTCTCTCTCTCCTCACCACCAAGTCTGCAAATAAGCCTCCCACTTCCAAGCCCAATTCTTCCTGATACTGTTTCTTCTGTTCTCATGCATTTTACAGCTACTTTCTTTCCACCTCACAATATCAAGTATAAGGATCCACTGATAAGATATGTTCTTCTTACTTCCCTATTAGTGTGGATCTATTTTTGTTTCTTTCCTCTTAAGGTGGCTTTTATCTGTGTTCTGTAGTGACAGACATTGGCTATCTTCTATTTTTACAGTCTCTATCTGACTCTGTTTTGGTGTGGGGTCTGGAGCAGAATTTACTGATGTTTTACATGTTATTTCCTTACTTCTTATAAGTTGAAAACTGTAGAATTCTCTGTACTGTAGTTATGTGGCAAGCATGTGTGATGATTATTTTATTTTCTCTTCCTGTTTATTGTTATTTTTTGGAGGAAATATTAAGAGATTCTGATTGAAGAAGCCTCTGGTTTTTGTTTTTTTTTAAGATTTATTTATTTGAGAGAGAGAGCGAGAGCACAAGAGAGCACAAGCAGGGGGAGCGGCAGAGGGAGAGGGAGAAGCAGACTGCCCACTGAGCAGGGAGCCCGATGCAAGGCTCAATCCCAGGACTCTGGGATCATGACCTGAGCCAAAGGCAGATGCTTAACCTACTGAGCCATCCAGATGCCCCTGAAGAAGCCTCTGATTGTACAGTTGCCAGTCCTTTCTTTACTTGATTTTTACTACAGACAGTCTAGTGATGAGCTAGAATAGTGAGGATGACAATAATTTCTTTGGTAAACATAATGACAGAATAATATATGTGAATTTAGTAGTTTAGTCTATCCCTGTGTCCAACAGATGTTAAATCCAATTCTATAATTACCTGTTACCCTTTTCTTGAAATTCAGTACTAAATTATTAAATATAAATATCTTGGAATAGTTATGAGAAAACAGCAATGGCTGAGATTTTATCTAAATATCAGTATTCATTATTATTCCTCACTGATGGCTTTCTTTGACTTCTTTTAACTTCTTTATTCCTACCATTTGCAACTACATCCCAACACCAGCTTAAACCCCATAAGAGTTCTATCTAGTAAAGGCTCTCAAAGACAAATGGGTATACTCCCTAGGTATTTATTTACAGAGATATTTGCGTGAAAGAGATGATACTGGAAATGCTAGGTTGCTCACTACATAGTCTGTAATTAGTTAGGGATAGTCTAAAAAACTCCTTTAAGTTGTCGTATCTGTGAACTTCCTTTCTTCAAGTAAAACCAGACGAAGTAATGCATCTATCCAAAGCCTTAGTACCAAACCATTAGCTTCAGTGTTTTGTTCTGTTTTGCTTTTTGGCAAAGTCACTTTCATCCCACTTTTTGAAACTGTGATTCATTCTCTCTGGCTTTGGAATCCTTTCGGATTATATTCTGAGTACTGTCTTACTGGTTAAGACATTTGTCTCCTCACTCTAAATCATGACTTGGGTTTCCCTCTGGCTAACTTGTCTTAATGTATCTTGGATAAATTGTATGCATGTTTAGATCCTGACAAATAAACAACTATGTTTCTGAGATGAACTGCCACTGAGATAATTCTGTTTTCCAGTGAGAACTAAAAAACAATTGGCTTCAAAATTCATTAAACATTTCCTGAGTACCTGACATGTAACAGACAATGCATTAGTGGTGAAGATAGGACGGTAAACAAGAATATGATCTCTCCCTTCACAGGGATTTCAGTTTTATAGGATAGAGAAGCAAGTCAAGGTTTTTTTTTTTCTTTCTTTCTTTTTTCCCCCAGTAAAATGAATAATGCTTATGAAACAGAAGTCCAGGATACCACTAGAAAACCTGAGTGTATATAGGGAGATCGGAGGGGATCTCTACTTACTTACAGAGAATATAAAGAGAGACCAAGGGACATGCTGAAGTTGTAAGTTTAAAGGATTGGGGCAAAGAGGGAGACAAACCATAAGAGACTCTTAATCCCAGGGAACAAACTGAGGGTTGCTGGAATGGACGGGGGTGGGAGGGATGGGGTGGCTGGGTGATGGACATTGGGGAGGGTATGTGGTATGGTGAGCGCTGTGAATTGTGTAAGACTGATGAATTGCAGACCTGTATCCCTGAAACAAATAATACATTATATGTTATAAAAAAAAAGGATTAGGGCTTTTATCAGGTTGTTTCAGCCACCTCCAACTAATTGAGACCCCCCCCCCTCCAGCGGAGAGTCCAAGTAATTGCAGAGCAGAGCAAAGTCATTTCTATTGTGTACTACCCAAATTCCCAATCAAAACAAAATCACCAGCATAAAAAAACAACTGTTGTATTATGCACTGAATTTGAAGTACCTTGTAACACAGCAATAGTTAACTAGAACAAAATCTATCATCTGGGAGTGATGTGACACTACCATAAAAATTTAAAGCAGGTGGTATTGACTGTGAAATGGTGGATGGAGGCCAGAATTTTCTAAAGATGCCTGTTGAGGAGGTCCTAAAGGACGAGGAGGGAAATGCTTTTGGAGACTGGGGGAAAAAAAGAAGACATATACTATGTAGTGGAAGGATGTTTGGCAACACTGTTGCCTGAGGAAATGTGGAAAAGAGAAAGGATGCCCAATGGACTCCTGGATCTGGCTAGGAAATTTGTAGGCAAAACATTAAAACATGGCAATTAGCTTCTTCAAGCTTACTATGTTAAAATATGACAAGAGAAAAGTGAATTAAAGAAGAAAGTGTTTTTTAGGACAATTCAGATGAATCATAAAGGAATAAGAACTTGTGAGATTCTAAAGTAAAACTTCTTTTCACCCCCAGCAAAAGATTCATAAAAGTTAAAAAGGTATAGTTGAGAGATTGTTCCAGGCATCCCTTTGTATGTATTGGATATGTGAGTGAAGAAGTCAACTTGGCTATTCCAAACACAGCAAAAATAATAAAAAGAAGAACCAAGTAATCCAGCTGAGTCAGAACTGAGGGCCCAAATGTATGGACTCAGTTAATCAAACCAAGCCATCTCCAGAAATTTGAGTCACCCTAGATGAGGACCCCACTCACTATGGAGCGCAGATGAGATACCTCTCCTGTGCTCTGACTGGGGTCCTGAACCACAAAATCATGAGCACACTAAAATGGTTGCTTTATGCCACTAAATTTGGGGATGGTTTGAAATGCAGCAACAGATAGCAATATACTTCCATTAACTATCTCCTTGTAGGTATCTCTGTGTGATGGTTAATTTATGTATCAACTTGTCTGGGCCAAGAGATATCAGGGAATTGGCTTAAATACCATTTCTGCATGTGTCCCTGAGGGTGATCCTGGGAGACATTAGCATTTGGATTAATGACTGAAGAAAGCAGATATTCCTCGCCAGTGTGGGTAGGCATCACCCAAGCTATTGAGGACCTGAATACAACAAAAAGGTAGAAGAAGATTGAATTTGTTCTCTGACTACAGGAGCTGGAGCTTCAATCTTCTCCTGTCTTAGGTGCTCCTGGTTCTCACGCCTTCAGACCCTGACTGGAAAATACAACACTGGCTCTTTGGCTCTCAGGCCTTCAAACTATGCTACAGGCTCTCCTGGGTCTCCACAGTGCAGGCAGCAGACGATGGAACATCTCAGCCTCTATACTCTATGAGCCAATACTAGAGTGAAGTCTCTTCATATATTGTTCTCTTTCTATTGTTCCTTCTCTGAGAACCCTAATTCACTTTATGAGCCTAAAGATCTAGAGAAAGCATTATGGTAGAGATACAGATGTGGAATTCATCGCCACATAAATGATAATTGAAGCATGGAAGGAGGATGAAATAATTCAGGGTGAGTGGAAGTGAGTAGAAATGATACTAGAAATGATCATAAGAGACAGACAATTAAATAGTTTATACACAAACATTTTACCTACTCTACTAGAAAGATTTACAGATATTACAGCTGCAAGGAAGAGATGATTTCTTGTCTGGGCAGATCACAGATGACTGTAAAGAGAAATTATGCTTGAACATAGTTTGAAGGTTGAGTGAGAATTCACCAAATGAAATGGCAAAGAGTAATGAGGCAGCCTGCTCCGTGTTCCTGTAGGAACAATGTAGAAAAGACGGTTGGCTCTGCAACAGAATTTGTGCTTCCTCGTTCAAAATCTGGAACTGTCACTGGGAGAAGGTTGCCCAGCAACAAATTAGTAGTTCCCAGACTCATTTTGTGACTTCATTCTCACCAATGGAAAGTGAGCTTAAGTGATGTCTGTCACTTCTGGGCCAGAATTTTAAAAAGTGTTGGGGTGGTTTCTTTTCTTTTCGTTTCTTTTTTTTGTCCATTGTTTCTATCTTGGTCAGAAGAGAAATCTGAGAACACAGTAAATGGAATCAGCCTTGGGCCTGAATTGCCATGTGGAGATACATCAACTAGTGACCAGGAATGTCCTCCTTTTACAGTTTCATGAATACAAATAAAATTCTACTTTGTTAAGCCACCAGAATTTTGTGACAGCACCTGACATCACCCTCTTCTGCAGCTATACTAAACTGTTTTAGGGTAGGGTATATTTTTTAAATTATATTATGTTAATCACCATACATTACATCATTAGTTTTTGATGTAGTGTTCCATGATTCATTGTTTGCACATAACACCCAGTGCTCCATGCAGAACGTGCCCTCCTTAATACCCACCACCAGGCCAACCCATCCCCCCACCCGCCTCCCCTCTAGAACCCTGTTTGTTTTTCAGAGTCCATAGTCTCTCATGGTTCGTGTCCCCCTCCGATTTCCCTCCCTTCATTCTTCCCCTCCTGCTATCTTCTTCTTTTTTTTTTTTTTTTAACATATAATGTACTATTTGTTTCAGAGGTACAGGTCTAAGATACAAATTAGGGTAGGGTATTAAAAAATGTGAACAAGAGGGCATGAGAGCTTGCAGGGATGAGATGTAGAGGGTCTTACATGTTCCTGATTGAATTTATTAACACATTTTCCTAAACACAAGTAATAGTAAACTGGCATGATCAAAATCTCTTTTGAGATGGAAGCTCAGAACATCATTTGATCATCCTTGATCCCAATTTACCTCCTCCATGAACAGAGGATATCACTATAATTGGAGTGTATTCGCCTGTGTTCGCAACCCGTGTCTATGTCATTTTCATCTTTGTCTATTTTATTATTCTTTTGCAGAAAGTACACATGTGAGGGGGAGTGACAGATAAGTATCATTTTTTAAAATGCAAGAAAACATACAGTGAGCTTTTAATAACTCTCCCCCCCACCCCCCCAGAGATCCACAGACTTCTATGCTGCCGAAGCTGGATTCATTGAATGGTGAAATAATAGTACTTTTTCCCCGCACTGAACTTATTACTGTGTGTCTCACACTGTGAAGAAAAAGTAATGAGTGAAATGTAACCATTTGATATCTCTATTGTGCATGTGTGTTGGTAAGTGTAAAGGAGGAAGGGAGAAGACCTTCAAGTATCTGAGTTATATTTTTTACAATAGGACACATTACATAACTATTTCTTATTGAACTGTAATTATAACAGAGCCACCTTTATAAACACAAATACAGGGGAAACTAATTAGGCGCAGACAATAAGCAAATATTATTCTCTTAATTAGATCTTCTTCTATTGGAAATCCTGCTTTGTTCCTGCTACTCCAGTGTGAATGACATTTGAATCATAACAGTGTCTCACAGAATGGTCTTTCAGGGATGAAAAAGACAGGCGCAATGTCACAGCCAATGAATGCCTTTTCAAATCTTTGCTAATCTGAAGTCAATGAAATGCAGTCCCCAAAACAGCTGCTTTTGCTGATTTGTATACCCGCATAATTAGAGCTGAAAGTGTTCAGTCTGCACATTTTTAGTATTCGTGTATTTTGATCGTTCTTTTGTCACATGTTATTTTTACATAGCTGGTTACTATCTCAGAGTTGGAATGCTTGAGGTTGGGTTAGGATGAGGAACCTAGAGGGCAGATGCAATTTGATGGCTTATCAGTTCTGACAGCCCTCCATCCTTAAGTCAGTATATCCATCTCTTTCTTTCTCTCTCTCTCCCCGCCCCCATTTCTCCCTCTCCCTTTCCTTCCTCTCTCTCTTTCCTCTCTCTCTCTCACCCTCTCTCAATTGCTTCTGTTCAGCACATATATTTTAAAAGGAACGAGAGGTGAGAAAGATCTGCTGAGAAGGTCGTATTTTGTGTGAGATGCAGCGATGGGGAGGAAGACCAGATTCTAACTTTGTGGAGATAATCCTTTACCAGACATCTTTCTCTAACCCTTGAAAGAGCTTCGGGAACACATGCTCAGACAGTTGCAAGAGATGTGAGGGCAATGGCCATGCCCCTCGCATCATAAACACACATTTCATTGTGAGATCTGAAGGCAGAATTATGCTACCTATTCTGATTACAGTTTGATCAAACAGGCATGTGTTAACAAGCATCTGAGGTCCTCTGTGAGTAAAATTAAGATAAACAATGTTGAAACAAGATTTTCTATCTTAAAGGATGAGAAACAATGGCCATTTTTACCTGATACTCATCTCTTGGAAACTAAATTTCATAGAAATTTACACTTATACCTCAGATCTCAGCAAAAAGATGGAAAAATGATTCTGAAATTCACAAAATAATTCCTACCTTTGTTTTATCTTAGCAATGCTTGGTTTCATTCAATAAGTATATATCTAGCAAGCTTCAAATGGTGGAAACTGAATACATCTGAGAGTGAGACACAAACTAATAGACTCAATAAATACAAAAAAATTACATTTTTAATTTTTACTTAAAAATTTTCAGCTGCACAGTTACTATCTATAAAATTGTTACAATAAAATGCCAGGTAGTTATACTGATGATAAATTACAATGTTTAAAATGTCAAATGGATTTCTTGGCACAGAGTATGCATTAAATAAACAGGTTTTTATTTTAAAAATTAGCCACCATTCTAGGGCCTATGATAGATATAAAATTAGGTAGGATATAGTAAATAAGAACTGTTGAAATTTTTATTTCATAATTCTGACCTAAAACTGTCAGGTTCATGTAGTTTGACCTAAAATCTACCCTCCCAGAGCTGAATATCTAATGGAATTGAGAATAGCATTCACAGAGAAATAAATTATTAATATCTAGCTAGTAAAACATTGTAATACAGTAATATGTACTATGGAAATATAGGAAGGGAATAAATGAAATCCATCTGGGATGAGGTTGGATTTGGGAAGTTTCATATAAAAGGACTTTCAATTTTGCAAAGAGTTTGCAGCTGGAGAGAGAGAAAAAAGGAAAGAGAGAGGTAGTGAATCTTCAAGAAAGGACAATTGAAATTCTTCCATCTGAGAATGTATTAAGCTACTTTATGAACAGTAAAATACATTCTTCAAAAACATGCAAATAATTTACTTATTGTATAGACGGATACACTTTGAGCTTACTGCAGCCAAACTCCTGAATATCTGGTTAGGCTGCATACATTAAAGTAATAAAAAATATTGGGTTCAAATACCAGTCATGCCATATCCTACCATATTGTATTTGAGCATATACTTAGCCTATCTTCCTATGTCTCCTAATCATTAAAGTGTAGATGATCAGGTATATCTTACAGGGTTTTTGTAAGAATTCAATGTGTTACTATATCAAAAATACTTAACTGAACGCCTGGAATAGGCACCATCAACAAACTGTAAATTCTCTCTGTCTCACATAATTAATAGGGGGCAAGGCTGCTTCCCTTACAGATGGAGATACTCAATTTTACAGGAAATGTTCAACAAATAATATTTGCTTTAGTGTCAAAATAATCCTTGCCATATTTTCAGAGTGCTGCAGTTTTCTTGTTTTTTTTTTTAATCTTTATGTGGTTTTAACCACCCCTCCTGCAAATCAGCATTTTCCTATGGCTGCCCCAATCATGGCCTTAAGAGCAGGAATTATTTGGGTTCTTTATGAAATCTGTGATTAAGTAGCTTCATTATAACCATTCTCATGATCTTCTTATCCTTAGTAACTGTGTGTTTCTAACACTTACAAAAAAAAAAAAAAAATCCCAAACAAACAAAAAAACATCATCCAAAGGCATCTGAGTGGCTCAGCTGGTTAAGCATCTGCCTTCGGCCCAGGTCATGATCTCGGGGTCCTGGGATCATGCTCAGCAGGGGAGGCTGTTTGTCCCTCTCCCTCTGCCCCTCGCCCTGCTCATGCTCTCTCTCAAATAAATAAATAAAATCTTAAAAAGAAAAAAAACCATCACCAGCCTCTTTAAACGTGTAAGGGGAGGGACACCGGGGTGGCTCAGTCGGTTAAGCATCTGCCTTAGGCTCAGGTCATGATCCCAAGTCCTGCATCAAGTCCCTTGCTCAGCAGGGAGCCTGCTTCTCCCTCTGCCTGCCACTCTAACTGCTTGGGCTCTGTCTCTCTCTCTGACAAATAAATAAATAAAATCTTTAAAAAAATTTTTTTTAAATAAATAAACGTGTAAAAGGAAATGATTTTCAAAGGGTTGAATGACGGGATGAGATGGGTTTGTGACCGCATGATGGCGGCAAGGTTCAGAGCAGATGTTGTTCAGAGGTTAGATCAAAGAACTTATATTTACTGAGTAACTGCTGCATGCCAAGACCTGGGGTTTATACTGTATTTATTTATCATTATAAGTATAGAAGGGTATTGTTTTTACCCCAGTTGAAGTGATAAGGAAAGTGAGGCTCAGGAATCAGGCTTTACTGATCACGGACATAAGTACAGAAGCACAAGTCAGAGGCCACAGAGAGCTTTGTGCATTTACATCGGAGCTGTGACCAGTTTCGAGACAGCCATTTCTGAAGCTCAGGGGCAAGCCGGAAGTCACAGTGGAAGAAACTGGAGTGGCTTGGGAATATCTAAGCAACGCATACAGAACCTGTTGACTACTGGGGGAGGAACCTCATGCAAATTTCATTCAAGAGGTTAGGGGACTCCTTCTATCTTCTAAACAAGAGGCAGTTGTGGAACACAACTATCCAAATCCTCAAGACACACAACCAGTTTAAATGGTAATATGCATGGGCTGCTTTTCTTTCAATGGTAGTTTGCAACCACTTAACACAGGTTTTATTCAAAAAAAAAGAAAAAAAGACAAAAGCATTAGACAAACGCATTTCATATCACCCGAATCATCAACAAAAGGTAAATGCAGTATTTCAGGTCTCTATGCTTGTGGGAGAAAGGATAGGAACAGGAGCTGATGAGTCCTAAATATGCCCTATGTACTACATGGGCTCCTTATATATGTACGATCTGTTCGATTGCCTCCGTAGGTAAGTGAACTGAGGCTGAGATATTTATAGAAATATTATGAAACATAAGGTAATAAGAAAAGAATTGAGACTTTGGTCTGACTCCAAAACCCAGGCACTTTTACTGCTCAATATTGTCAGAGCAGGCTTTTTAAAAATATGTCATAAATAGTGTCTCCTTCTTTCCTTCCTTCCTTCCTCCCTTCCTTCCTCCCTCCCTTCCACTTTCCTACAATATATAAGTACATGGATAAACCTCAACCCCTTATTTCTTAGCACTTACAATCTTACTAGGAATGAGACATGTAAATACCATATTAAAATTGATGTAAAAACAGAATAGCACACAGGGGCAGGGCTGATTCATGCGAAAGTTTTAGGGGATGTTTGAGCAGGGTCTTGGAGGACAGTATGAATATTCCAAGTGACAAGGACATTCCAAACAGAGGGAACACCAGCATGGTAAAGAAGAACACGGAGCCAAAACTGGCCTGGGAGACATAAGGTTGGGATATAAATGCTGCCTGTCTCCAATCTCAGTGGGTCTTCCCACTGCCTCCTGCTGTTCTCATCTATTTTCTTGCTTTGCAATCCCCTGCACTCCCAAACCTGCTATTGCATCCCCATTCCCCCTCCTCCACCTCCTCACCTCATGTCCAAAACACATGGGTATGGGAGATGGGGGGGGGCAAGGTGCAAATCGGTAAGGGGAGAGGTGTAATGCAAGAGCAGCAGAGAGGGTAAAGGGTACAGGAATGACAAGCATGGGGGCCTGGAAACCCCATGACTGCCTTCCTCCACCTGGAAACCTTTCTTGCTGTTCCATGGCCAACATCATGTTTTGCCCAGTGATTCTGACGGAAAGTGTCCTTAGTGCTGATTCAAAGGAAATATATAAAGTCATCAAGTTCCCTAAATGAGAGAAAAAAAAAAATCACAGATTATTTACAAAGGAAAATGTCTGAAAAAAAGATCTTGAACAGTCATCCAATCAAGATCTTAATTCATAGGCTCTCCTTAAGCAATCACCACCAGGTGAAGCTAATTAGCACGATCAGTTCACAGATGTTACCCTACAAGAGTGAGAAAAATAAAACGCGGCTTCAGCATAGCTGCATGGGTCTCACCTACATGTCCCCAAATATGCCACTTTTAACTATGCAAGTGTCTGATGTGTTAGTTATGAAAACCATTGCGCTTATCTTGAAAATGCCCTTTCCTCCCTAAAAATAAGTACTGAAAGAGTCGCCCATCTATCCATTATTTTATACTTTTTTTAAAAAGATTTTATTTATTTATTTGACAGAGAGAGACACAGCGAGAGAGGGAACACAAGCAGGGGGAGAAGGAGAGGGAGAAGCAGGCTTCCCACCAAGCAGGGAGCCCGATGCGGGGCTCGATCCCAGGACCCTGGGATCATGACCTGGGCCGAAGGCAGCCGCTTAATCGACAAAGCCACCCAGGTGCCCCCATTATTTTGTACTTTTATGTGCTTTTATATTCATTTCCATGTAGTAACTATTGAATGATCATCTACTGTGCACCAGACTCTGTGCCTGGCACTAGGGATATAGTAACAGAATAAAAAGCCCCAGTTTGGCTTTTATGGGCTTACAGTCTTATTAGGAGACAAAGTCATTAATTAAATGTAACATAATTAGGTGACTGCGGTTTTGATGCCCCCAATGGAGGAAATGTATAGTGTGGCATAAAAATATGTAAACACAGAAATGTGATCTAATCTATTCCATAAGAGACTGCTTTGCTAAGGTAGGAAGAGCTGAGATTGGACCAACAGATAAAATAGAAAAAGGGTAATAGCATGAATTCCAGAGCAAAGAAATAAAAAATTTGCACAGCAATTAAAACAAAAAAACAAAAAAACCAAAAACCCTGCAAAGTTTGTACGACTGGAACTGAGAGCAAGCAGATCACAATGCTCAAGTGAGGCTGGAGAGTAAAAGGATGTTAAAAAGCCCACTAAAGGGTTGATATGGGAATTATTTCCAAATATCCTAAAATAAAGTATTTTAAAGCAAGAGTGCATGATTTGATTCAGAAAAGGCTGCTAACTGGACCAGGGAGGATCCGTGTCTTATGTGATAGGAAATGAGTTCGGAGTGGGCTACTTGAAGACTACTAATCATGTGAGGATTTAAACATTGGTAGATTTGGGGGGATTTCCTCTGTATAACATTATTTTAAACTAATTATGTAAGGACATATTTCCATGTTTATCAGAGAACGTGACAAGTGAAATTGTAGGCTGTAATACAGGCTGTTGTAATAAGGGAGGCAAACTTACGAGAGAGAAGACAGTGGGTTTTCTCTAGGAAAACCTATCCGGCTCTCATAAGAAATATGAGTTGAAGAGAGTGATTCTTGCAACTTGTTCATGAACTGGTTGAACTCCCATCAGTGTTCATCCCATGCTTTCCTACTTCGCACGTTCCTAGTTTATGTGGGTGCTGTGTCCAGAAGTTAACGCGTAGTACAAAAACATCAGCAATATAGATGGCAGAATTAGCAACCATTTTCCTAAATGGGGGTGTCATAGGTTGTTCTCTATTTGAACCAACTGGTCACTGGCTCCCCTCATGACCCTTATCTGAAAGTTGGATGTAAAACTCCCATGTTTCCCAAAGCGTGGTGCCCGTCATGATTTACATGGAAGGGCTCTTTGGCTCAGAGACATAGCATTTAACTAATATTAAATCAAGTAGTAAGTTATTCCCATTTTGATTATATTCTACTCTTGATGAAAAGATCATGTCAATAATGAAAACATGTCTTTGTTACCTACCATTTTCTAAACTACCTCTATACAAACTTCTATGTTGATAACAGGGTCAAGTTGAGAGCGTTTCTCATAGGCATCAATGTCCCATGAGAACATAATCACATTGTTTTCTTTTTACTGAATTAATATTTATGGTGTCGATTTCTAGTGAAAAATATTGGTTTTGCATCTATGGTAGTGACATAGCTGTAAAGTAAAATACATTTTTAAAAATTACATATAATTAATTTTAAGTTAAAACAAATGTATTAAATAATTTAGATAAATGCTATATATGATCAGCAGATATGGCAAATATAATGAAGAGGTAAAGAGGTGACGAAGGTTGAGAAAGATTTCTTTTAATAGATAAAGAATATAACCTTTGGACTTTTTAACATGATTTCATGATTTCACTAATTGTGTGACCCAGAGCAAATCACTTAACCTGAGTCTCAATTTCCAATTCTCTATTATGGGAATTATAATGATTCTGACCTCATGAGTATAATATGAGGGCTAAATAAGTCTAGCATATAATCAAAACCTAGTAAAAGTCAATATAGTTGACAACAAATAGATAATGGAGTTATATAGGGAACATAGCCTATATAAAGAAAGATGAAAAATAGTAATGAATTCTTTGGCCTTATCTAAGGCACATAATACAAAAGAGGAAAATATTTTTTTGGGGGGAAAAAAAAACAGAATCAGCACCAGATGCAACACAATTAAACTGAACAGTCCCTAGTGCTTACAAGAAAATCCTCACTCACAATTACCCAAACAAATCTATTCACTTAGAAACCCGGAGGACTTTAAAAGAAAGCACATGTCTCTTTAGGGTCTCTTAAACTATTTTCATTGCTTTCTAAATTTTATACACCCAGCAACACCAGGAATACACAAGAGTGAGACTGCAACGAGAAGTTCAGATTGTTCCTACAATCTACCAACAATTCCATTCAAATCAGCGGGCTTCGATGGCCACTGTATATGAATCACATGCAGTATGAGACAGTGAAAGTAGAACACAGAGGACTGGCACAGTCCATGTCCTCACTGAGGGCTGCATTTTCCAGCAGCATTTATTTGGTTAAGTACTAAGCATTCTAGGATCAAGAACAACCTACTTAATATATTTTTTTAAAGATTTATTTATTTATTTATTTTGACAGAGAGAGAGACAGCGAGAGAGGGACCACAAGCAGGAGGAGTGGGAGAGGGAGAAGCAGGCTTCCCGCGGAGCAGGGAGCCCGATGAGGTGCTCGATCCCAGGACCCTGGGATCATGACCTGAGCTGAAGGCAGACACCCAATGACTGAGTCACCCACCCTACTTAATATTCAAGACCATTTAATTCCTCCATTTGTTCACTGAGTGGATTCGTGACCAAATTACGGATTTAACAGTAGGTGCACACAACGTGGCAGACAGATTGAGGGTCACTGGGATGAAATGATGAGAAAGCTGGATTCTAGAAGGGGACCTGACAGGTTCTGAATTGCAAATACAATACCATGGGAGCAAAGGTGAGCGAGGGAGTAATCTCCATTTCACTTTCACTTTCAGATGGCCAATGCATGTACTGGTTTCTGTCTCAGATGTAAAGTTCTTTTTGGCAGGGTCTGAGCTAAGCCTTGAGCTTTCAGGGTTGAATAAGATGCACAAATGATGCCCTCCAAGAGAGCCCTTATATTTGGGGAATGGATTTTTTTTTTTTTTAAAGATTTTATTTATTTATTTGAGACAGAGAGAATGAGAGAGAGAGAGCACATGAGAGGGGGGAGGGTCAGAGGGAGAAGCAGACTCCCCGCCGAGCAGGGAGCCCGATGCGGGACTCGATCCCGGGACTCCAGGATCATGACCTGAGCCGAAGGCAGTCGCTTAACCAACTGAGCCACCCAGGCGCCCGGGGAATGGATTTTACCCCCAAACTCCTATAATCACCTTCTTTAAATTATTTGTATGTGCAATCAACTGAGGTGAATGAAACTGAAGAAATATGGTGATACATGTTCCTAGCAACAGGTGCCCAAAGTATGCAATAGGTTCAGAAAAATTATGATAAGGTCATTCTTTCTCGGTTCCCCCCCACCCCAAAATTGTGGAACCTCTCTCCCTTCTGAAATTGCAGCAAGTTGACTTTAGGAAGTGTATCATGTGTAAATGGGCACTAAATTCTTCTGGCTATTATTCTAGTCTCTAGAAATAAGGGTGAGATTCTGCACTGTTCTAGCTTTGGCTGTAGCTTTATGTTTTGTACCAGTCGTGCATGATTCATGCCTTTTGCTACTGCTGTTACTACGACTGTTGACATTTCTCCATTGTCAAAGGTTGAAATTCCATTCTCCTTCTCAGACCAATGTGGTCTATTCCCATGGTAGTCCTTGACCACCTGGGAGATTCTTTTCCTTTTTTTAAAAAAAATTTGTTTATTTTAGAGAGAGAGAGAAGAGAGAGAGTGTGTGGGGGGGGGGGGGGGCAAGGGGGAAAGCAGAGGGAGTAGGACAAGCAGACTCCATGCTGAGCACAGAGCCCATTGCAGGGCTCAATCCCATGATCCTGAGGTCATGACCTGAGCTGAAACCAAGAGTCAGATGCTCAACCGACTGAGCCACCCAGGCGCCTCTGGAAGATTCTTTTCTTGATGAAGTTGAAAAATATATACTCTATCCCACTCAGGTTGTGCTTGGGATATTCTCCACTATACATTTTTATTTCAGTTTTGACCAAATTAAAAAAAAATCTTAAATGTTTCACTAAATGGTTAAAACTGCCTATAGCCCAAGCTCTTTAAGAACCCTAAAAAGGCAGTGGGTCTGGAAAAGGATATCCTTCCCTCTCTCATTGATCCAGGAGGTTACCCTGTGTAGGACCTTCATTACTGGACATTTTGTTTTGCTAGGAAAATTCGGCAACAAATGCTAAATACGTAAACTTGGAAACTTGGACCCCTCCTACATTTGCACACACTATTTTCCGATCTTTACCTGTAGTCACAGCAATTCCATCAAGGGAATATTAAATTAAGGAACTAAAAACCAACATGACACATAGAAAGTCATTCTAAAATGAGCAATTTTCTTTATCTAAAGGTATGTGGGGAATATTAATTGTTTTCCTTTAAGAATTTGTGAGAGAAAATGTGAATTTTCCATTAGACTTCCAAGTTCATTTCATAAAATATTTGCTTTACGAATGAGACATAAAAATAATCATCTCATCTTGGCCCATAGTAGAACAGAATGCTAGCTACCATTATGCAAAACAGGTATCAGCCTTTATGTTCAGCTATGGATAGAAAAATGGCACTTTTAGGGCATTAAGACAAAGGGAGGGGTTTGAGATTAGGGTGGTTTCATGTATAATTTTGTACCTCGAATATGGTGGCAAGATGTTTTCTTCCCTGCCAAATACGAGAGATATTTTACTTTCTATATATATTAATATTCTTTCTAAACTTGACTTCTTACCAAAAACTGATTTTCCATATATATTTTCACCATCTTTAGCATCAACTGGTCCAGGATAATTGATTCTAATTTGATAAATTCTTTAAATTTGTTCCCACTGTCTTAAAGTGGTAGTGAATTTTCTTTTACATGAAATCAGATATTTTCCACCCAAAACAGCTCTCCATCCTACTGACATTAATTGGATTGAGGTCTTAGTATATCTAACTTGGATGCTTCTAATGACTTCCTAAATGTTTTCCTCCTTTGTTTCATTCAACACTTCCTCGACAGCACCAGCGCTACTTCTCTTTCTAAAGCTCAACTCTTCTTTTCCTATGTCCTATCTAGAAACTCCTCAATATAACCTTATTTCCTTTAGAAAATAGCCAATTACCTTTCAGGTGCATTGCAAGCCCTCTTATAACCCAACATTTTTTTTTTTTAAGTGTTTTTCTTTTCCTTTTTTTTTTTTTTTAAGATTTTATTTATTTGAGAGTGAGAGAGTGAGAGCAAGAGCAAGAGAGAGAGAGAGAGCATGAGCAGGGGGAAGGGGAAGAGGGAGAAGCAGGCTCCCCACTGAGCAGGGAGCCCGATGCGGGGCTCGATCCCAGGACCCTGGGATCATGACCTGAGCCGAAGGCAGACGCTTAACCGACTGAGCCAGCCAGACACCCCATAACCCAACATTTTTTACTTTTCTGAATTTATCGAGTTTGAAAAGATTCTTAATATGCTTACCTCTTTCTTCCTCTCTGTGGGCTACTTTTGAAAGATAATTTCCATTATTTTATTATATTACTTAACACAAACACAAAAGGCTAAAGACTTATATTAGAGAGTTGACAATCTACAAGCTTATATGAAATATCTCAATATAAATACTATGTTTATATAAAACCCTGAATATTTTCAACATAGGTGTATAATGCCCAGTTTTAATCCATTTCAGATGCTCAAATGCAAAAAAAAAAAAAAATAGAATTCAGAACTCTCAGAGGACAAGGAAAGAAATGCTTCATTTTAGAACTGGACCTCGTATCTTACTGCACATTTCTTTTCCAAACTTGCTTTTACTCTCTGCCTAGAGAGTCAAATAATTCCCTGTATTTATAGGATACTTGTAAAGCACTTAAAATGAAGCAGTATGTAAATTCACACTAAATAATGCATAATGCTTACAGGAATCTGCTTCTCCACTTGCTACAGCCATCACCACATACAAGGAAAAGGAGAAGGACGACTTGAAGTAAAAAGCAGCGGCATGCTTTTTAAAAGCTAAGATTAAAAAAATGTGCATTTTTAATGTTGTAGACTTACATATAGCTACAGGCTGTATTTATTTCATTTAACTCACTTAATTCATGTCTATATGGAGGGCAAGTTAAAGTTTTAGAAGAATCATCAGTTTAATGGGCTTTTGGTTAATATGGAACACGACTTATCTTAATGAAATAAGTTGATCAGAGCAAGTTCTTGATATACAATTTGATAAGGGCTTATGGATAGTTCTTTGGTGACAATGAAATCTGACCTCTCACCTCTGTGTTGAGGGAGTAGTAGGAAGGAGACCGTTCTAAAAAGTTGGAGTGCAGTTGTTTATGGCTCGCTCATTCACTGAAGGAATATTGATGGGGTACCTATCATGTTCTAGGTAGTGCACATGAAATCTGGGATTTACGATGAGTAGAACTGAACACATTCCTTGATCTCATGATGCTTATACTCCAGGGTAGGAAAGACACTTGGTTAAGTGTTCACACACAGAGATGTATAAAAAAACGAAGAGCAGTGCTATAAATGAGAGAAAGGCAGTTTTTTAAGAATGTATGACAGTCCTTTTTTGACACTACAGGGTCAAGGAAAGCATCTTTAAATATGTGACTTGGGCTGAGACCTGCAAAATGAGTAAGAGTTAACCTGAAGAGGGGAGATAGTTAAGGACGGTATGGTACACTGAATAATGGCCCCCTATGTGGTCACATGGTAACTCCTGGAACCTGTAAATAAATGTTACTATGGTTAGCAAGGAAGACTTTGTCAATAGGATTAAGTTCAAGATCCTGAGATAGATTTTCCTGGATTGTCAGGATGGGTCCAATGTAATCACAAGAGTTCTCCCAAGAGGAGGCAAGAGTGTCGGAGTCAGAGTCAGAGGGCTGTGATGAGAGAAACAGAGGCACACAAGGCCATGTGATGACTGATGGAAGCATAGGGATGACATTGCTAGCTCTGAAGAGGGAAGAGAGCCATAGGCCAAGGAATGCAGGCAGCCTCTAAACGCTGGAAAAGACAAGGAACAAGACTCTTCTCTAGAAGCAACAGAAGAAATGCCTTCCCAATACCTCAATTCTTAGGACTTCTGACCTCCAGAACTATAAGAAAATACATTTCTGCTGTTTGAAGCCAACAGGTTTATGGTAATCTGTTATAGCAACAATAAGAAGCTAATACAAAGGAGTTCTAAAAGGCAGAAAAATATTCACACAAAGGGACCTCTTTCTGATGAGACAGAGCTTTATATATCTGAGGCATTGAAAGAGAGAGCTGAATTGCTGGAGCACAGATATCTAGGACAAAAGGGAAATAACAATGTTAAAACTATACACGATATGAGAAACCATCTATTTCAAAACCTCATTTAATGAATGAAAATATGATTTACTTAAGACCACTGAATCCATTAGCAATTCACCAAGATGCAAAAAATCCAAATTTGGTCGGAGTGCAATGCATTTGTCAATTTAATCATTTACAAAATATTTGTTGACTGCTAGGATAGGGCATGGTGGTTGAGGATATACGGAATCAGGAAGGAGTCAAGCACAGGTGGTGACTCACTGCCTGTCTTTCCAATATCAGTGTACCTCCCTGTCATCTTCACTACACGGAGTAAACACTGTCTCTCAGATGGCCCAAATCTGGAACTTGCCAAAATGTCTTAAATTTGTCAGTTAAGCAGAAATTATGTTACCTGTTTTAGTTCAAACATGGCACGTTTATGTAAGGCTGCTGATGGAATACAGGGAATATGAACTTAGAATATATGTTACATATTGAGTATATTTTGGTCTATATGAGGTATTAGCTCTGGGAACCACAGTAGGAATATAATATAATGACAGCAAGTTCAAACAGGTATTATGTCATTTAATCCACACAACTTCTCTACAAAGGCGGGTATATCTCAAAAAGTCTACATTTCTAGGGCAGCATCTTAAATCCTCACCAGCTGTTCCTAGCTCTGTGATAGAAGCTCAGAGATCTCTGACTCTGCTTTTCTCTTAAATAAGAATGTTAACAGTAACTTCCATAGTGGTGGTAAGAATTGAATAAGTTCATAGTTGCCAAATATATGTAATTTACTTAGCAATCTGACAAAGAGTAGCATTCCACAATCACTTATTGAATGAATAAAAGAAAGAATGAATGGATGAGGGGTGTGTGTGTGTGTGTGTGTGTGGGTGGGGGTGGGTGTGTGTGAAGTCTAGCAGATATAAGTGGGAGTTTCTGTGAGTCTGCTGGAACATAGCAATTGTGAACTGGGAATCAATTGATGCACAAGGTAGTTGAAAGTCCTGGATTGCATGCCTGGCCCAACCGCTATCTAGAGGAGATTATGCTAATCTCTATGAACCTCAGTTTCTTTATCAGAGAAATGGAGATATCAATCCATGCTCTGCCACAGCGGGATCTGATTAAGTCACAAAGTTACAATTTTTCTAATTTCTGTTCTGAGAAAATCATAATAAAATAATGGGATTATTACAAAAATTATTAACATAAATGTTATTATTCAAGAACATTTTGTTTGACTGCATTGTTATTCCAAAGCTTTAGCATTCTAGTTTAGTTTAGATACTGCGCAATCTCCGTTCATAAGCTGTTACTAAGATTCTGTGCCCACCATGAATGATAAGCCCATCCATGGAGAAGTAAAAATACATTTGTTTTCTCAGAAAAGCATGAACCACACACTTTGAGGTTGCATATTGTGCATGCACTATTATTTTCAATTTCTACACTGCCAGTCTCTTTTACTGGTATTTCCAACCACACCCACAGAAATCATTTTAAGACCTTTAGGAATGACACAGAGTGGACACCCTCTAAGAAAAGACATCTCTTGCCTACAATTTCCCCTTTGTTGTCTGTTGGGAGGTTCAAGTGTTGATATCTGAGAGCTGAAACGTGCAGTTAGGGAGGTTGTGACGATGTCTTTCAATCTTGCTTGTGAGACTCTGCAGAGGCAGATGGCATAAACAGTGTCCAAATTGTATTTCATAGCAATCTATACTTTGTCAATTTCAAATAAGGCACAGGAGGGAGAATCATAGCCCTTGAAGTAAAAAGATACCGGTTCAATTCTGGGTTTTAAAATTAATAGATTTTAGACATGGGACAGATAAGTTCTCCTTACTGGATATCAATGTCCTCATCTATATAATATAATACTGGGAATCTCCACAGAGATTATGGTTTATAACCTAATAACCTATATGCTTATGACTCTGGCCCATTCCAGTAGAAGAAACATTGATATACAAATATAAGTAAAAGACTAAACACTGTAGTCTGGTGGATTATAGTCTCAATCCCAAATTTGCCACTTTTAGTTGTGAAATTTAGAGTTAATTACCACATTTATTTGTAGATTAAAATTTTAAAAAATTACCACATTTATTTGTAGATTAAAAATTAAAAATTCAAGTGGGGACAATTTACCTATATCATAAGGCTACTATGAAGACTGAATGAAAAACAATATGTCAAATGAATATCACAGAAATCTGGCAGAAAGGCAGACTAGGTTAACCTAAATCCCTCCAGAAATAAATCCTTAGACAAGTTGGATGATATATAATCAAAAAATAACTCCAAAGGAAGAAGTGAAGATGACATTGACCACATGAGTTAGTATTGTGGCTGTCCTCAGAGGTAGAGGGCTATCACAAGAAGGAAGGGGATGGGAGGAGAAGAAGGAAAAGAAGAAGGAGAAGGAGGGAGAAGAGGAGGGAGAAGGAGAGGAGGGGGAGGAGGAGGAGTGGGCGGAGTGTGACAAGGCAACAATCTTGGGCCAGGAAGTTTGAAGAAATTGTAACTGTCTTTATAGACAGTGTTGACATTTTTCGATTGCTTCACTTAGTAAAAGGGAAAAATTCCATCTAACATACAGGAAGATGGCAAAGCAACTTGTCTGTTTCTACTTGGGCTCAAGGAAAACATATATACATGTATACACACACACACATCTACGCGTGCATGCACACGCACACACACACACTCCATACCCCTCACTTGAGAAATTGAGTGGGCTTGTGCTTTAATGTACGGTGCCCATATGGTCCAAGATGCAGGAGTTAAGAAATTAACATAAAACGTGGTCCTAGACTGGTGATAATTTTAGGTTGCCTGATAAAACAAATGTAAACCTCACTTAAAGTTCACTCTTATAAAGAAAGTTACGTTGTTCTCACAGAAAAAAGCCCTGTGTAGATGAGCACACAATCTCTCATTACAAAACAGATGAGATAACCATCTGCCATAAGTGAGGATAAACAGATATAACATATTGGAGGATTAGAATCTCGAGAATATCAGATAATAGAACCATTTCTAACAAAGAAGACTATAAAATAGTATGTTTAACTTGTTTAACTTTAATTTTTAAAAGTAAAGGACAAAATCATAAAAAAAATAAGTCTACGAAAAAAAGAAGAGGCAAGTAAGTCACCGAAAAAAAATTAAATGATTGAGCCACAGAACAGATCTAGCAGAAGAGGAAAATAATAAAACAGGATATATATTTGAGTAAATTATACTTAATATAGCACAGTGAAATAAAAGGAAGGAAGATTAAAAATATTATTAAAAGATATGGAGGAGAGAATAAAAAGGTTCAATATACATCTGAAACAGAGTTCTAGAAGGGATAAATAGAGAGGATGGCATAAAAAATATTATTCTAAGTACAATGACTCTTAAATTTATAATTTTCCAGCACTAATGAAATAAATGAATCTTCATGTGTAGAAATACCACAGATCTTAACCATAACTTTAAAAGAATATCACAAGGGGGGGGCACCTGCGTGGCTGAGTCAGTTAAACGTCTACCTTCTGCTCAGGTCATGATCCCGGGGTCCTGGGATCGAGCCCTGCGTCAGGCTCCCTGCTCAGCAGAGAGTCTGCCTATCCCTCTCACTCTGCCTGCCGCTCCCCCTGCTTGTGCTCTCCGGTTCTATCAAATAAATAAATAAAATCTTAAAAAAAAAAGGATATCACAAGGTACATCATGGTCAAACTGCAAGATGTCAGAGACATGGGTAAATATATATCCTTTCTCCCTAGCTGCTTTAAGATTACCTAAGAAAAATACAAGAAATTAGAAATAACAGATGTCTTCTCAATGAGGAAACACTCAATGGACTTTTATTTTCAAAGTTAATGGCAAAACAAACTTCTCACTTGGAATTCTGTACACCAGGTAAACTCCTATACAGAAGTAAGGGTAAAGGAAATGTTTTTAAGGCAATGAATGAAACATTCATATATGTCTGTTGAAAAATACACTGAAGGAATTACTTCAGGGAAATGGAAGGAAAACCTAGAAGAAATGGGATGGGAGAAGCCATAAGATCCAAAAAAATAAAAAAATAAAACAAAATGTGATTATCAATCATAGTGGTCAATAGTTACATGGATGCTTAGTTATAGTATTTTTATTTCATATTTATTTTTAAAAATAAAATATGAAGCATATAAAAATGTGTGTTTCCTTCTCATCCAGATATCTTCTCAGATATTAACAATAAGTTGTCTTCTAACCTTATTTCATCTGATAAAAACATGAAATATATCCATAAATTCTAGGTACCCTATTTCTGTTTAGATTAAGCCATGTGGAGACATGGGAAATTGGGTGTGCTTACTGATACTGACCAAAATACAAGTTAGAAACCACAAGATAGGAAGAGATAGCAACACGATGGCTGAATAAGACTTCTCTAGTTTGTATTTTCCTTCAACACCAACTTGATATCCCTCCATGGAGAAAAATGCCTCTGTGAAAACTTCCTTATGATTATGGTCAGAAAGAGAGATGCTATGGAACTCAGGACTCCAGGGACAGCTGGAAAGAAAAGTAAGACTAAATGTGGATTTTTAGGAGTACCTAGAGGGCCAGAAGAAGGTACATAGAGAAAAAGAATACACACTAGATTATGAGTCTAGAGAACAAACATGGCACTCTATCTCTGCTGATAATTTTAGGCAATCTCTTGGATTAGATATTTGGATGATATAGGAGAGAAAATAAAGTAAGTGCTGCATCATAACCCCAATGAGAGGGGATGGAGCTACTCACGTATATTCCTTTACCCCCACAGGGGATATATGGCTGTTTCAGACTAGAGTCAAGGTGTATATGCATCGTGACAGCCTTGGTATCCCACCAGTCTTTCAAGCTGTAGGCACAAAAGTCCAAGGCTTGCAAGCCCGTTCACAGCTCTCCCATTACAGATGCTGTCCAATACATCAGGGGAGTTGCAATAACCAAGACAAACACATGATTCCACATTTACCTTAACTTTGTAGATTGCAAGGAAACAGGACCGTGGGAAGACAGATCCAAGGCCATTTTTCCACGCACACCTATATCAACTCGAATCTAATGTTGATCTTTTACTTTTTTTTTTTTTTTTTAAAGATTTTATTTATTTATTTGACAGAGAGAGAGACCGCGAGAGAGGGAACACCAGCAGGGGGAGTGTGAGAGGGGAAGCAGGCTTCCCGCGGAGCAGGGAGCCCGATGTGGGGCTCGATCCCAGGACCCTGTGATCATGACCTGAGCCGAAGGCAGACGCTTAACGACTGAGCCACCCAAAACCTGTATACACATCAGATGAAATAAGATCAATGTGGGGCCTAGAAGAAGATTGCCATAACCTCCAAGACCAGATCAGAAGACAGAGTATCACTCTGTTGCAACAGTTACTAGGTTTTTGGGGTTTTTTTTTTGTTTTGTTTTGTTTTTTTCAGTTTGTTAGGGAGGAGAACATAGAATTTTGTATCAGAATTCTACTGTATTTTGGTTATGGTTTACTTATGAATATCTATTCATATAGGAAACTACTGCTCTCTCCATAATTCTGATACTATAGTATGGTTTTAATAATCCTTGCCAATCTCTTTCTTGTCTTATGCATTTCTATGTTCCAAGATCAAAAACTCTGCAAACAGCCTGCATAATGTAACAGGAATTTACGGGTAAACATTACTGTATAATCAATCTTCATAAGGGCAGTAATTCATATATCTCATTCACATCTCTATTCCTAACATAGAGCTGAGTGCCAAGACCACTGTAGGTGTCCAATATTCATTAAATAAATAGCATATGAATATATAACTTTATGCCACTCAGAACAGGGCGGGGCAAAAGATCAAATGAGATAATCGTAGTGAATACAGCTAGCCTAACCTGGGACACAGAATATTTATTAGTTTCCTAGTACTACCGTTACAAAGAATCATAAGCTTGGGTGGCATAACACAACAGAAATGTATTCTCTCATACTTCAGGAGGACAGAAGGCCAAAATCAAGGTGTTGGCAAGGTTGGTCCCTTATTTAGGCTCAGAAGGAGATTCTGTCTATGCCTCTCTCCTAGCTTCTGGTTGTTGCTGAAAATCCTTGACATTCCTTAGCCTGCAGCTGCATAACCCCAATCTCTGCCTCCACCACAACAAGTGTACCTGTCTTTGTGTGTGTGTGTGTGTGTGTTTTTTCCTCTTTCCTTATAAGGACACTAGTCAGGTTGGATAAAGGCCCATATTATACCAGTGTGACATCATCTTAACTAATTACATCTGTAACAACCGTATTTCCAAATAAGGTTTAGGGAAGAACATGAATTTCGGAGGGATCTATTTAACCCAGTGCAGATGATCAACAATACTGAAGATGCCTTCACTTACAAGCAATTAAACAATGTTCATTAAAAGAAAACATAATTATGTATTGAATTGATAGACATCATGCTTTACATGTAACTCTATAGAATAAGTGGGAATGATGAAATTCAGCATGAATCTTTGGTCCTGCTGGGTCTATGTCCATGACCTCTGGCAGATATCAGTATTTTTTTTTTTTTTGCTTGGGATGCTTTAGAAATGGATGCAGACCCAGTTCTACCCACAGTCTTTCTTCTCTTTAAGAGACCAACTAAGATCTCTTTGGTCAATCCTACCAGCTCTAAAGTAGCCAAGAGCAATGTTTGTCTTTCTGCCAAGGGATGGGGACAGGATGGGAAAAGGACAACAGGTAATTATATGTACTTCTAAAGAGCAAGAGAGTTTATGCCCAATACTAAATGATAATATCTTAACTGCTATAGAAAATTAAAGAATATCATTTTAGTTCATTCTCCCTCCCTAGACATCCATCTCTATCTTTATTTATTTTACCACTTATCATGGGGAATATTTCTCTAAATAGCACCACAGCTCACATTCTTCAATTCACTCAGATGTCTGTTCAAATACCACGTTATCAGGATGGACTCCCTTCTATACCATCATATGTTTATAGCAACTTCCTATTCATTATTTTTTTATTCATTTTCAAAATCTGAAACATTGTGTGCTTATTTATATGTTATATATTATTTATTCATTACTTGTCAGCCCCACAAGAATGCAAATATCAAACATGCATGCACATAAACAAATATTACATGCAAACAAATATTAGGCATTTTATAGACCTTGCCTTGGGGATACACAAATGCATACACAGACTATGTTGCAGCAAGAATCATTTTCTAAATATTTCTACAATTTAAATATGGGTTTTATAGTTTGACTGCAAAATAAAAACAGACTTGTTTACACATTAATTTGGATATTATAGAATTTGAGTCATGACAGATATTGTTTCATTAAGCCAAAATAATTTCATAGGATACAGGCTTGGTTATGCATTTATTATGAACACATAATATTAATATGGGGGATTTTCTTGAAAAAATTCATTTAATCTGTCTCATAATAATTGTTTGCCATTGTTAACTAACTGATCATTCTGACTCAATTATTGGACAGAGCAAAGTAGAAATTCATACTTGGAACAAATATAGGAAATCCAAAATATAAAATAGATTGGGGCTGGAGTTGCCTGCTGAATTATAAATGCTTAAATATATTTCTCTCCCCCTCTGAGACTGAAGTTTTAAGATAACTTAATACAGGTGTATGAGTTTAAAAAATAATTCCAGTCTCTCTCCACCTGTGATTACCTGCCAGGCACTTCAAAAGACAGTAGAAGCCTCAGCTAGCATTGAGACCAAGTGGAGGCAGCTGGGTTGCAGTATTTGGAATAAATATCTGGGGAGGTGATATGGTGAGAATAATGAGTCCTGGCCTTGCATACTTAAGCATAAGAATATTAACGGCTGGGGATTTGCAAGGAGGAGAATGGCTGCCATTAATAAAACAAAAGACATGAAGAGGGCATTTTCCCAGATCAGGGAGGGGCGAGAAGGAGTGATTGGATGGATTCAAATGTATTCATCTTTTTCTTGAACTGCCTCGTCTACCTTGTTCACTTGAACCTGGACATGTCACTGAACTGTACAGGTATGCAGAACATCAGCTATTTACCTTTTTGAGAGGTAGGTAAATTAAGGCTCAGAAGTATACAGTGAAGATCTATTTCAATGTTTTCTAAAAGAAGATTAAAATATGTGTGTATATTTAAAAAAATATTTAATATAATTATAATTTAATATATATACGCATACACACACATACATATAAATGTAATGTGCCTGACTAATGCAATGTGTCAGTTCCAGAAGGAGTAGAAAGATATGGTCAGTTGCACAGGCTGTGAATTCTGACTGGCACATACTTGAACATTAGACTCACCAACTACCTCTGTCCTTGGCTCCTATTCTTAAACCTCTTTGAAGCTTACTTAATCCTCCCAACTACGCCATGGGGTTGGTACTGAGATTGTTCCTGTTTTCCAAATAAATAAATTAAGGCAATTGCATTTAGATTACCTAGCATGTGATTTCAAAAAAAAAAAAAAATCAGCAAACACTCATTGCACACATCCTGTGGGGCATTTATATATGTAATGAGGTAGAGGGGTTACAAAGATTAATAAAATACAGTTTCTGTCCCAGAAAAGCTAACACTCTAGTGGGGAAAACAAGTATAGGCAGACAATCTGCCAGACGGAAACTGTCCCAAGAGTTGGGAACACAGAGAGGTTTCATAACCAAGCCCGTGACCTAATCAAGGCTCCTTGGTGGAGATGACCATCAGCTATCCCTGAAAGAATGTATAGGATTTGGGCATATTGGATACCATCCTGGGCATTAGCTTATTTCTGCAAGTCTCTGGTTAAAAAGAAAATCTAAATCTGAGGTTTGAGGGGAGAAAAAAGCATTAGGAGAAAAATAGTCATAAAATAGAACCAAGGGATGGCTTTTTATGTGATTAATACATGGGATGGTGCAAAACGCCAGAGAGAAGAGCTATAAGGCACCCTACACCCTTAACAAGAAGCCACAGGCAAGCTTTCTGTGCAAATCCTCTAATCCTATTGATCCTGCCTGAAAAGCTGTGAGGCTGGTCGGCAACGCAGAAGGATGGCGATCAGCGGCAAGTGCACACGGCAGGCTCTGCACGCTTCGGGAAACTTAATCATATAACCTTCTTCATTACTCACGAAATCACTCGCTGTCAATACTCCAGCCATGGCCTCCCTGACTACTGCTGTTTAAGATCCTGTCAATCTTTTCCTGCAATTTTGCCAACCAAATTCACTCAGAGCTATTTACAGGCAGTATTATCTCCGCTGATAACATTACACCATTCCTACGGCACAGAAATAGGAAAATAACTCATTCCAGCCCTTTCGTTGTGGCATTCCCTTTGCAAAAGGCAAAGCCCCCCACCTCAGATGAATATGGGCGGGGTTGGAAATACAGTTCAGGGTTGGAAATGCAGGGTTGGAAATGCAGTTGTTAAAAGGTAGAAGAGCCAATAAATAAAAATCTAAAAAAAAAAACCAAACAGGTAGAAGAGCCGACTTTTATTCTTCCAAGGAAGATTTTGGCCTTAACCGTATAATGACATCATTACAGTCATGACATTAACTGAGAGCCATTATTGACTATCTCACTCTGCATTAGGCCCTATGTATGCTATCAAGGATGCTCATAACAACCCTGTGAGTTCATGATCATCCCTCGGAATCGGAGATGAAGGAAATACCCTCAGAGGAGTTCACTTATGCATGCAGGTACTGCTAGTGAGAGAGAGAGAAGCACGGTACAAACCCAGGTGTTCCTGTTGCCATAGCCTTTATAATTTCCACTTCTAAGTGCAGGCTCCCTCAGATCTCTAGACGATAACTCCTGACACGGAGATAAAATTCCTACTTAGTTACTGACTTTCAGAACTAGATGTAAATTGACCTAATCAGGAGACCTCTCCTGAAGTAGTGATGAATTAACTTTAGAGAATCCTTAGGAAATAAGAATGTTCTACTGTCATGCTTTAAGGATAGTTTGAGACTTGAAGTACCCACAGAATCTCTTTTGGTCTTACGTAGGTAAACTGAATGATCACATTCACCTAATTTCTCCAAATATTCAGTTTGAGAGTGTCCTGTTTGATAGTTGTTTGCTAGTTAGCTTTTTTGAGAGGCCATTGAAGGATGGCAAGTTCCTACAAAACTGCTTCCTCAGTCCAGCACTCACTACTTTTATTCAAATCTCTTGGTTAATGACCTCACGTGCCCCATCGACTGCACAGATGCTCAAGGTAGAATCTTGACGACGATATTCTCCCATGCCCGCCATCATTCAGTTCCCATTTGATATCAACTCTACCTTCCCGCTAACTCTTGAGTTCACATTCTCTCATCTCCACCATTCTAGAAGTTTAATTCATTCCCTCAGCACTTCCAGCTCAGACTGATAAAAGAGACTTAAGGTCAGCTTTTCAACTTCCATGTTTATCCTAACCAATCTACCTCTGCCTTCTACCAAATTTAACTATTGTAAAATGCAAGTCTTGCGTTTGTGCTGTCTTGATTAAAATGATTCAAAGTCTCCCCATCCTTGGGATCCATTCCAAGCTCCTTAGCAAATGAGGGTGGTCATGGTCTTCCCATTGTTCCTTGTGAAGCCTCCTCCTCTGTCCCTTCCAAACAGGCACGCGCAACTCTTGACACGCTTGCAGTCCTGGAACGTGGAATAGTCTCCTTCCTATGTGTCTGCCATTGAACACTGCTGCTTCATGTCTGGAAATACCTCTCCTTTGCCCAATTTCTTTTTTCTTTTTCTTTTTTTGTCCTTTGCCCAATTTCTGGTGGAACTTCTTTTTCACACCATATCACGTAATCTCTTTTGCATGACCCTTCCTTTCTCTCATAAGTAGGGCAAGATTATCCCTTCCTATGCCCTCGAAGAACCATCCATTCATTCAACCATTCATTCAATCAATGAGTATTTATAGAGCACCCACTGTATACCAGTCACTGTTTTATATACAGGTGTTTTAGTGGTAAGATAGATCCCCTTCTCAAATGGACAAAGAGATACATAAACGCGATAGTTTTCATATCAAGTGTTTTGAAAATTATAAAACAAAGAAATAAGAAAAAATAATCAAAGAACAGGCAAAGTTTGCTTTATATTGGGTGGCCAGGAGTCTTACCTCTGAAGGGATAAGATTTGCACTGAGATCTATCTAAGAGCCTGCCATGTGAAGAAATGAGGAATAGTGCTGCAGATAGAGGGCCAGCAAGTGCAAAAGTCCTGAGATCACAATGAATTTGACAAGGTAGAGGAACTGATAAAAAGAAAGCCAGCATAGACTCCATCTATTGATATGCCACACATGTAAGAGTTTTAAGATTACCGGGATGCCTGGGTGGCTCAGTCAGTTAGGCGGCTGCCTTCTGCTCGGGTCATGATCCCAGCATCCTGGGATCGAGTTGCACATCGGGGTCCTTGCTCAGTGGGGAGCCTGCTTCTCCCTCTGCCTGCCACTCTCCTGCTTGCACACTCGCTTGCTTGCTCTCTCTGACAAATAAATAAAATCTTAAATAAATAAATTAATTAAATAAAATTACGTAGGAATTCATAAGGTCCATGTGGTTCTGTTCTTTTTAGAGCTTCAGATCCTCAGTAGCCAGTACACTGACTCCCTATGATTTATTAGGAACATAAAAACATTCATTGAAAAAAAAAAACAGAATAAATCTTTACTGTCTATATCCCCCCTTCCATGGTATGAGCTCCTTGAAGTCAGAAACCATATTTATATGTTAATCCTTGATGACTATAACCAAATTTGACCCAAAGAAGGTACCAGTATTTTTAAAAAAATGAATGGATGAATGAATGAATTAATTAATTAATGAGACAGACGTAATTTAAACATTAAACCTTATTGGCTGTGTTATAATTTATATGTCATTTATTTATGTCTAACACATAATTATATAATTTTATCTATAAGCTTATCTCTAAAACATGTCTTATGTCCTTAAACTGGCTTCACATTAGAACAGCAGGGAAATAAAATGAGAAAGAGGCTAGGTGCTGTGCTCATTACCCTTTATCCTCGCTTCACCTCATTGACCAAGGACATGATCTTTGTGATTATTTGCACTTCCAGGTGACACTGCCAAGAGCCTTGGGGGTCTGTAATATTTACTAGCTAATAGCTAATCCCAAGTTTCTTTTACTGTCACCAAGGCAAATGGTACAGGCTGCGGACAAGATCAGGAATGAAGCAAATTTCAGCAGGGGGCAAAAAAACCCCAAAAACCAAAAAAACCTTGTACTGTGTGATCTTTACTAAACCTCCAGCTTTAGGGTGTGGATTTCCATTAAGAAACAAAAATGGAAATAGGATTTTGACGCTCATAATTCCGATGATATAATTGTTATACAACAGGAAATCTGAATTTATAACCAATTAAAAGACAAAATTATTAATTTGAATCATCCAATTTTCTCCTCTCTCCCTTTCCTGCATATGTTCTTAGTTATAATTATTTTTTAGAGGGAGAGAGAGTGCATGTGAGTGGGGAAGGGGCAGAGAGAGAGAGAGGGAGAGAGAGAGAATCCCAAGCAGGCTTCACACCCAGTGCAGAGCCCAACGTAGTTCTCAATCTCACAACCCTGAGATCATGACCTGAGCTGAAATCAAGAGTCAGATGCTTAACCAACTGAGCCACCCAGGCGCCCTCATATATATCATTTAGTGATGGATCAAATGAATACTTTTGAGAGATGTGAATTTTTATTGCCTTCCATTTACAGATGGGAATAATGAAACCCAGAGAGAAGAAGTGACATAACTAAGATTACATAATGCCTAGTTGGAATGATGGAATTCTTATTCTACTATGTTGCCTCTTAAATTTTCAAAGGCATTGCCTGTGAAATAGGGATACTCACAGTTAGTCAAGACTTAACTAGATTTAATATTTATTCTCCTGAACGAGAATCCAGAGGAATCAACAGAGCTCACCCTTTGTGTAATGGCAACTTAACTCTATGTTGCTGAAGATTCTCCTATTCAGAAATACTTCCCCTTGGCCACTTCTATGGTGACTAGCCTTTCTCATAATGATTTGTAGGAACTTACTTATGGAACACTGTACTTTGGCAAGTTGGCACCGAATGAACCCTGCTGCTGATCCTGCTCTTCTAACCTAGTTTTCCAGTGCCAGAACCCAAAAATATGAGGTACACTTACATTATTCCTGTCCTCATCAAGATCCCAAATGAAGGGCAATAATTCCCTCAAATGCTAAGGCAGAACTCTATTCCTGTGTAATTCTCTAGCCCATCCTCCTCAGAGTTGAGGTCTATTTTTGAACTCCAGACCTGATCATGTGCTTTGTTTAAAAGTTCTATCCACTTTTCAGGACATCCACTTGTAACTCCCTAATGCCACACATTTTCTTGAATGTCTACAAAGATGAATAGGAATAGAGAAGATGATTGGGGAAAAAAATGTGATTGGGCTTCTATTGTATTCCAGCCATTGGGTTAGGCAATTTGTTTGAAGACTATTGTGTGTATTTATAAAATTATATATACCCAGTTGTAACTATAAGATCTAAGGCTCAAAAAAGCTAACTATCATGCTCAAGGTTAAGACATCTTTTAGTGTTGGAAGTCACTGCATCACGGCACCTTTTTAAAGCATTGTTAAATGTGTTTAATGGTCTTTGGACTTTTGAAAATAGCTGATAACAAATTATAAGTAAATAAAGAAGATAGACAAGAATGGCCTTTTACTGTCCTTTATTTTCTAAATGCTTTGGCATCTTTGCAATAGTTGACACTCAGTTTTGGGTAATAAGTTACCTGAGATACTTTGATAACATAAAGCTATACTTTTTTAGTAAACATTCGCAACCATGTTCCTTTGATAATTTCCCATTCACTTTGTTGATTTTCATCTTAAAATCTTCCTTTGACCGTCTTCAGGTTGCCCTGATGCATGACCTATGTTAATTTTCTTTATCATTCCTTGAATAAAAATGACTGTTTTACATAAAATTATAAGGAGCAAAATCATTTTTATGAAAAGGAAATGCTGAAACCATTGAAAAGACAAAGGCTTGACATAACATAAGGGAGAAAATATAAGAGATTGAAATGTTTGGTGGGATCCTACCATTCATTTATTTCCTGTGTGAATTTATCGAGCATTTACTATGTTCTGGGTCACAGGTGATAAAACTTAGAAGTGGTTTAGGCCTATCTCTTATCCTCAAGGAGCTTGCCATGTAGTAGAATAAGGAAAGCATACAAGCTCAATAAATATTATAAGTGACTTAATAAAAGCTTTCACTTTTGCTTACCACGTTGGCTTCCATTGCTATATTCCCTTTTGCCATCTACTTTGCATTTTGTATGTCTGGCTGGATTTCTGCCCATCACCTGCTGCTTGAACTACCCTCAAGCATCTGTCCCACTCCCTAAAAAGTTTTTTATCTCTCATTCCCAACTCTTCCAAATGACGTTGATCTTGACTGCTTTTCCTGAGCCGGTACCAAACTTTGGCAACCTCCCATTTTTGCTAAGAGCTGGCCATGGACTGAGTTTCAGTTTTGGGACTTACTTCCTGAGATTCTGGGTACCCTGAGAACTTCTGAGTTTAAGCCAAACAAAGAGACAAGAGGTTGAACTAATTTAGTCTTTTTCATTCCATTGTTATGACTATTTTGAGCCAGGATTCTATGTAGTTCTATTATAAATTGACCAAGTTTGGTGGTAGGATTGAGGACAGAGTGACAGATGGACACTTTCAGAATCCTGCAAGGATCTGCTGTTATCAGGTAAGACTCGGGGCAGGAAATGGAGATATGCAGTCATAGTACTTGAGAGAAAACACTATGAGCAGCAGAAAAGCAGTAGCAAGTACGTAAGTGTCCACCTCAGTCATGGCTAAAATCAGAGGTGAGGACAGGAATATCTGCTGGGACAGCAGATCTGTCTGCTATGCCAATCTTCATGAAAACCTCCCAATGAGTAAATCCATGCTTTAACATTCAGATAATCAATGACTTTGCTCCTCACAGAAATTTAACTAAAGAGTATATTTAAACATGCTCCTATCCTAAAGAAAGTAAGTGGTTTAAACCAATGAAAGCTGTAACTGGATATGCACTTGAGGCAAGAAACTATTTTATTGACTTTTGCATTTTAAATACTGATCACAGTGATTGACACCAGAAAGATATTTGATACAATTAGCTATATACATAATAACAGATTTAAATTGGTAAAAAAAAAAAAAAAAATCCGGGGGCAGACACGCTTTGAAACCTAAAATGTGAGATCTGGACGAGATGTTCAAGATAGCCAAGTACTAGAATGTATGTATATATATATATTTTTTTTTTTTTTTTTTAAGATTTCATTTATTTATTTGAGAGAGAGAGAATGAGAGAGAGCACATGAGAGAGGGGAGGGTCAAAGGGAGAAGCAGACTCCCTGCCGAGCAGGAAGCCTGATGCGGGACTTGATCCGGGGACTCCAGGATCATGACCTGAGCCGAAGGCAGTCGCTTAACCAACTGAGCCACCCAGGCGCCCCTGTATATATTTTTTTAAAAGATTTTTTTTTTTTTTTAATTTATTTGACAGAGAGAGAGACAGCTAGAGCAGGATCACAAGCAGGGGGAGTGGGAGAGGGAGAAGCAGGCTTCACGCTGAGCAGGGAGCCTGACGTGGGGCTCGATCTCAGGACCCTGGGATCATGACCTGAGCCAAAGGCAGACACTTAACAACTGAGCCACCCAGGCGCCCCTAGAATATATGTATGTTATATGTAGCTCTCGAAGGTCCATAAAGTAAGAATGCCGGCCTAAAGAGCTGTACCTCTTTAAGTACAACTGAGAGAGATAGAGAGCCATCTGTGATTCACAGTGTCTGCTACGGGTAAAAGAAGGGTAAGCTATAGTATTAGTTTGATGTGTTGGCTCTTCCTAATTCTTGTCTTACACCCATGGTGCAGATTTTAAGATAAAATGATTATTTACCTGAGTTCATGTCATCATTAAGAGCATCGATTAGAATCTAGGCTTTTTTGGCATTGTTTTATTCTTCTTCTTTCAAGCTAATGAATGAGGTCAAGAGAGAAATAAAATGGAGATAGTAAGGGGCACCTGGATGGCTCAGTCAGTTAAACATCCAACTCTTGGTATCGGCTCTTGGTCTTAGCTCAGGTCATGATCTCAGTGTTCCGAGATGGAGTCCCGAGGCTCATACTCAGTGCAGAGTCTGCAGAGATTCTTCCCCTCCTCCCTCACCCTCATCCTCAGCTCCCTCACCCAGTCCTCCCCCACCTCACACACACACACACACACACACACACTCTCTCTCTCTCTCTCTCTCTAAAATAAATAACTAAAAATCTTTAAAAAAAAATGGAGATAGTAAATGTCTACTTAGCAGACCTATACTAACATTGGACATAATGAAAGTAAAAAAAACCTGGTGCCAAGTCAGAACTCAATGGCCAGTATTATCAGAAACTAAGAACAAAACAAGTCAGAAAAACATTGTTGACATGAAATCAAGTGAGATGAACTGTACCATTTTTTTTGGGGGGGGGGGTTGCTATTGAGCAAGAACTGCCTATGTTTCCAGTGTGGAATCTTGGCTAAGATATGCTGGAAAAAGTGCCATCTGCTCTTCCATTGTCTGCATATAGAAAAAGGACTTCAGTTAAAACTCATTTGAAATGGAACAGCTGAGGAGGTGTGTTGCCACGGAGCACGGCAAAACCAGGGAACAGAAACACTGAGCTGCCTCTCTGAAATTTGCCCAAGGTAGCGTCCGTAACCTGTGACCAAACCTGACTATAAAGAGTAAGGTCACAGCCAGATGACACGTGCAATTTGGAGAAATCTGTCACCTGCTCTGAATATTTCTTTTTCTTCTGGTTACTGAGAAAGTGTTTTAAGTATGCTTCTGAGCAAACCCACTGAAGCCTATTGCTCAGGGAAAAAAAGAAGGCTAGTTGAAGTAAGCACTAAGCTGAGCATAAAGAAAGAAAATAAGTGCTTTGGTGCAGATGAAGCGAAGCCATGCATGGCAGCAAGTACTCTGAGATATTGATCCCCACACTGTGTCAAAAAAGGTGACTAAGAGTGTGGCCTTCCTCCTGTGTGCTCCACTCTGATCATCTGGAGGGCCCATTTTATCTGTAGGATAGCACATTTAATATTCTCAGTCATGGTGATAAATTGACCCTCAGGAATTGGAAAAAAAATCTATTATCAATAGATCAATATATTCCTGAGGCTATTGATGGCATAGGGTTAAAGCGTCTGCTTTGCTCAGGTGCTAAGTAGAAAAGGAAGGTACAAAATGCATTATTGGGCTCTTCCTAAACTTATTTCCCTTTGGCATCAGAGAAAAAGCAATGCATATATTAAAAATTAGAAGGATTTTCTTTAATTAAAATATCTACAGCCTAGGTCCACACACTCCTGATCTTCAAGGTTATTCAGATTTTAGTTTAAACCTGGCCCTACTACATACTAGCTGTAGTAGAATGCAGCAAAACACTTGAACTCGGAAAGCTTCAGTTTCCTCATTTGTAAAATGAGGTTAACGGTATTTGTCATGACTCATTCATAAGACTTTTGCAAGAGGGATATGAGATAATGCATAAAAAAGATAATCTGTGGACCATAAAACCCAATATAAATAAAGCAACTAAATAATTCTTTTTAGTCTAAGGCTTACTTTTTAGCTCTGATGCCCATCTACATCTATACCTGTATCTCTATGTAATGCACACCTAATTCATATCAGGTTCTATAACCTCTACACAAAAACATGTGCTTAATCCTCCAATAATCATCTAAGGGGCAACTTTCATTAAAATCGGGATGCTTACTTTAATTTTTAAAAAATTTTTAGGGCACCTGGGTGGCTCAGTCATTAAGCGTCTGCCTTTGGCTCAGGTCGTGGTCCCAGGGTCCTGGGATCGAACCTCGCATAGGGCTCCCTGCTCAGCTGGGAGTCTGCTTCCCCCTCTCCCACTCCCCCTGCGTGTTCCGTCTCTCGCTCTTGCTGTCTCTCTTTCAAATAAATATTATTTTAAAAAAATTTAAAAAGATTTTATTCATTTATTTAGAGAGAGAGAGAACACATGAGCAAGGGGAGGGGCAGAGGGGGAGAGAGCATCTCAGCATGGAGTCTGACACTCATTCTCACCACCCTGAGATCATGACCTGAGCCAAAATCAAGAATCCGAGGCTTAACTGACGGAGCCACCCAGGTGCCCCAGGATGCTTACTTTTAGTTATTTGCCTAGGGTTAATCTGGGATTTGAACCCCTATCTTCCAACACAAAGCCACTTCTCTTTTTTTCTAAAGATTTATTTATTTGTTTGAGAGAGAGGAAGGAGCACATGAGTTGGGGGAAGGGCAGAGGAAAAGAATCTTCAAGCAGACTCCCCCATGAGCATGAAGCCCTGCCTGGGGCTCTATCCCACTACCCAGGGGATCATGACCTCAGCCGAAAGCAAGAGCCAGGTGTTCAACCAACTGAGCCACTCAGGCGCCCCTCCAGCCACACTTCTCTACAGGAATCCTGCTTATAGTTTATTTGTTGTAGTAACTAATGTCAATGACTGAGAGTTGCTTGGCCAGTGCCACAGGAATTATGCATTTATAACATTTCAATATAGATTTTCATCCTAGGAGTCTTGTCAAAAACTTTTTTTACCCATCTGAGTAATACTGGGAGCCACGTCCTTTTTCTAAAACAAAACTGCACGATGAGTGTTCATTGAAGAGCAGACCAGAGATAAAGATGTTTAGGAATAATTTTCTTAGTTGTTATGGAGAATGTAGTGAACTCAACAGTGTTTTTTTTTGTTTTTTTTTTTTTTCTTTTCAGCGCCAGTGTTTACACACAAAAATCTTGGAATACTCTTGTTTTCATTTCATCTGTTGCAGCTTTTCTAGGAGCACCACTGCCTTCCAAAAACAAGTAAAATGCCTAAGATTATATTAATTTGCATTACATTACATAACCTGTCGATAGGACAGATAGTTTTTGGTGACTAGGCAGTTGTTTTCATTTCACATCAGGAATATTGTTTTATCATAAGTATGATGGTCTACACACCAAATTCTGAGCAATTTTCCAGAAATTGAATTTTAAGCCACCAAAGGCCCCCAGTTTTGCTAGGAAGATAGATTTGCACCCACTCCCACCTTCATCCTGGCCGACTCCCAATCCTGCATTCTGGGATGGGACCCAGCCTACTGCCGGGAGTAGAACATGTAATTCACTCCTAGCCAATCAGAGCACTGCAACCTCCTAACCACAGTGATCGGTGCAGATATGGGCATGTGACCCAAATACAGCCAATGAAATTCACTAAAACCTTTCCCTTGACTCTGATAGGAATGATTCTAGTATTTCTGCCAAAAATGACTGGAAAGCACTGCGGCCAGTACTGATATATATATATGACACACTAAGGAGAGCCAAGGGAGAGAAACTAGGACCTGATAACATTTTCCACAACATTTTGTCATGAAATGTTTTATATACAGAAAAGATGGAGTTATTTACAATAATCATCCCATCACCCACTACCTAGATTCTAAAGATCACGTTATCCCATAGTTGGTTTTCCATGTACGAATCTACTCACCACTCTCTTCACTCACCAATGTGTTTAAAATTCTAATGCATATCAAACTAAGTCACAAATACAACTTTGATAAAACTTCCAGAGCCCTGTTCCTATCTATGATGGAAAGCAGAACTTCTGCTGGAATTTTGGTTACATTACTCAACAAAGCCCCCTTTTTCTTTAAGCCAGTTTGATGTAAATGGCACGATCATGAGTTATTTACACAATGACTTTTTTTTTTAATGGCATGGTGAGCCTTTAAATTAATAGCTGTACACAATTCTTTGTTATTTGATTGTTTTCTTCCTTTCCTCAATGTTCCTAGAAAATGTGAATAGTTAAAAATATCGATCAAAAATTATCCCAACATTCTATGGTTCATTGTGGTGACCCTCCCAACACATTCCCATATACCACTCCTGGTATATATGAACTTATTTTCAAAAACCTCTCCATTTGGTTAAATTTATTCTTATGAGCCAATACTTTATCTTAACATAATAAGGAATATTTGCGGTAAATACTTTTAGTGAGTGTTACTGCAGAATATTTTTCCAAATGAATAAAAGTATATTTTAGAATTGCAGCAGTTACCAGAGTCTGTTAATGAGGATAGAGTTTATACTGTAAAATTTTCAAAGCCTACAAATCATAATAGGATCATGAAAAGATTGTAAAATATCAAATACTAGTTTAAGTGACTTCTAACAATAAAATTACTGCCTAGGGATTTTCCCAGTATGAAACTTTGAAAACTTTTTGCTAAAATCCTGGCCATCCAGGTCCTATAAATACATTTTACTGTTTGAAGCCAATATTTTAATATGTTGGATACTTCTATATTTCTTAATATTTTATGAGCTATCACCACTGATGCTATTTAAGCATGTAATAAACCTGCATAATAATTAGTATAGCGCTCTCAATGAAAAGATGAAAGGGTTTTTTTTTTTTTTATTAACTATTGATATTGCATGGGCTATCAAAGTAGAATCAGCATAAGTACATGGAATCTGCAATCATCTTCATTAGGGTTACTGAATATAAATGAATGGAAGTCAGAGGTCATTCATGCAATCTTTTCCCACTTATTTCTTTATCTCTACCTTAATTTTAGCAAATGAAAACTCAATGGGCCCTTTTATATGCTAGTAATTTCATACATGAAAGTGATTGTCACTTGGAATTTTTTATGCATAAAGTGCTTCTTTTCGTGCAGTATAAAGGATGCATTATACTGAATTGATAGGATTGATGCATTTTCTTATGGTTTATTATTCAATGATTATATTGGGCAGCATTCTAAGTCTATGCTGTGTCTTACTATATTAAATTTTTTAAAATTTATTTTATCGGGGCACCTGGGTGGCTCAGTGGTTAAGCGTCTGCCTTTGGCTCAAGTCATGATCCCAGGGTCCTGGGATCGAGCCCCGCATCAGGCTCTCTGCTCGGCGGGAAGCCTGCTTTTCTGTCTCCCACTACCCCTGCTTGTGTTCCCTCTCTCGCTGTCTCTCTCTCTCTCTCTCTGTCAATAAAATAAATAAATAAAATCTTGAAAAAAAATTAAAAAAAATTTATTTTATTGTGGTAAAAACACTTCACCTGAGATCTGTTTTAAAAAAATTTTAAGTGTACAATACAAAATTATTGACTATAGATACAATGTTGTACAATAGCTCTCTAGTGTTTATTCATCTCTCTCAATTGTAACTTTATGCTTGTTGATTAATAACTTCCCATTTACCCTTCCCTCTCGCTCCTGGCAACCACTATTCCACTCTTCAAGTCTTTAAATTTGACTATTTTAGATACCTCATATTAAGTGGCATCATGCAATATTTGTCTTTTTGTAACTGGCTTCTTTTACTTAGCATAATGTCTTCAAGGTTCATCCATGTTTTGCATACTGCTGTCTTTCTTTATGAAGTCTAAGAAGTATTCATTGTATGTACATACTACATTCTCTTTTTCTATTCATCTGTTGATGGACAGTTAGGTTCTTTCCATATTTTGGCCATTGTGAATAGTGCTGCAATGGACATGGGAGTGCTACTATCTCCTTGAGATCCTGATTTCAAATCTTTGACTAAATACTCAGAAGTGTGATTGCTGGATCATATAGTAGTTCCATTTTTAATTTTTTGAGGAATCACCATACTGTTTTCTATAGCAATTGCACCCTTGCTTCTGCAGAGCAAAGGAAATAATCGACAGAGTGCAAAGGCAACCAATGGAATGGGACAAATTTTTGCAAACCATATACCTCATAAGGGGTTAATATTCAAAATACATTAAGGAACTCCTACAACTCAATATCAAAAACAAATAAAAACTAATGACCTGATTAAAAATGAGCTAAGGACTTAGTTATTTTTTCAAAGAAGACATACAAATGACCAACAAATATAGGAACAAATGTTCATCACTCATCATCAGGGAAATGCAAATCAAACCACAATAAGATATCACCACACACTTATGAGGACAGCTGTGCTCTAAGAACCAAAATACAAGTGTTGGTGAGGATATGGAGAAAGAGGAACTCTTGAATGCTGCTAGCAGAAAGTATTATATTTAGTATTTCACTACAATATTGTAAGGTAATTACTAATGACCCCATTTGAGAGATGAAAAAGAGATAAATAGTTTATATAACTTGTTCAAGATCACGCAGATAAAAATTGTGACCTATTTGACTCCAAAGACAGTGATCTAGATTTTTCAAGTTGGAAAACATGGGCACCATCAAGAAGGTATCTGTAAATACCTCAGATGCCAGAGCCTGATATGTGATATGTGATATCTATTATGTGTGAAAGATAATCTATTTGATGTTAAACTCTCTACCAATGGTCACATCAG
>NW_023270469.1:22480443-22722097 GCF_011800145.1 Mirounga leonina | reverse complement strand
CTGAAGCTTGTTATGATGTGGCCATCTGCAGGATCCTAATAGTTGTTTACGTAAAAAAAAAAAAAAAAAATGATGCCCTAAAATAGAAGTCCAAACATTATATAAGGAACAGGAAGATCCCTTTAAATATAGACGGAGACACTTATGAACTTACAAACTGAGTTTGAAAATATTTCAGAAAGAACTGATGTGAAGAGTAAAGATGGAAGGGCCCCTGCACATCATGAGTCCTCAGTAAACTGGAAATACTAAAATTTTTTTTGAGTATTTTAATAATAGCAGCCAACAAGCAGTATTTTTAAAGTTTTTTTCCTGAGGGTGATTTCAGATGAGAAAAACAAACAAACTATTTCTGGGTCAATTAAAGCTGGCCAGTCTGTCTTTTGTTCTTTTGAGCCAGACATTTGACAGACTGACATGATTACAGTATGTCTTTTTCTCTACCTCTATAAGCTTGTCTGCCAGATGCACCAACTCTGGGACCCTGAGCTAGGGGCAAAGGACACAAATGAGCTGATGATGGAAGACACTGTCTGTTATGAAGTTAGGGTGTTCAATGAATGGATTTGTCAAGACAGTTCTTTAGAAAACTCGATAGTAGGCTTTAAAAACAGTAAAAACATTAAAATATGAATACATCCCTGGACTCTTCCCTTCATCCCTTATTGATTTATATGTGATTTACTACAGATGCATCAACTCTGTAAAGCATGTTTTATGTCCTTTTTTGTTGGTTTCTTTGTCTTAAATACACTTCAGTCTTACAAACTAGTCTAACAGCTGCCTCTGTTACTGGAAGCCAGTGTGAGATGGAAGACACAGTTCCTTCAAAAGCAGTGCTGAGCAGTTCAGTGGTTCCACAAGATATTAAACACCTAGTGTGTGCCCATAATTGGCGAATCTCTGTAGATACAATGTAGAACCAAAAGAGACGTGTATGTCTTGCTGCCATGGAATGTGTGGTCTAATGTATAAAAAGGTGATGCATTGCTCCTTCTTCGGCCAAACTCTCTAAATATAAAACAAGTTGTTTTATTCAAGAGTAAGGGAAAGTGAGTCATAGTCATCTAGAATGCTAAGACTGGAAGACAGTGACGTCCTGGGACGGCAAACATTAGGCAAGATGCCACTGCTCTACTGAGGCCCATGGCACACCTCACTAACTGAGCGCTGTCCTCGCCCTCACGGAATCTGGGTTGGTGCCAACTCTGTCGCAACACGGCTTTCTAGACAGGTGGTGTCAGCTGCTGGAAATGTCGTACCGCATTTGTCCTTTTCTGCTACTCTTGGATGTACTTCAGTCGATCCTATTTGCCTATTGTTAAAACTGACATCTAGCAAGGTCAAATAAGCCATTCTGGGTGACTCAGTTTGGCAGGCACAAAGGCTGGAACCAGGATCTAGAATTTCTCAATTTCTCTTCGGTCCCATCACTCATCCTCAGCTCACTGCCATGGAGAACCACAAAAATGAGGCCTATTCTGCAGAAAATATATGTTTGGCGGGGGAGCGGGGGCGGTTGTAGTGATTATAGACTGAAACCTGAGTATGGCTGAATAATCCTATTTCTTTTCTTTTTAAAATTCTGTTTCATCTCACTGTTTTCTGCCTGGTATTGCAAAAAAGAGAGGCCTTGCCTCCATATCCAGAGTAGAATTCCTACATCTGCTCTTCATGCCAAGTCTCAGTATCATGATTAATCACATCATATTTTCAAGCTTAGACTTTGATGTGACAATTAAGTACAGTACATGGATATGCATCTTGTCTAACACAGGCTACTTCTGATGTCCAGAACTTTTCCCATTTTCAGTGGAGTCTCCCACTTCAATTTTATATTCTAAGACAAGTAAAATAAGCCCCATAGCACCACTGTACTATGTACAACTGAAGAAAATGAGTATTTTGGGGGGCACAGTTGGATGAGCGTCTGACTCTTGATAGGGCTCCACACTCAGTAGGGAGTCTGCTTGAGATTCTCTCTCTTCCTCTTCCTCTGCTCCTCCCCCCACTCACACACACTCTCTCTCTCTCTTTAAAATAAATGAGTGAATTAAAAAATAAAAGAAAATGAGTATTTTCATATGATGGTTGTACTCTCCAAAAATTCTTCCAAAACATAGTTCCAAATTACTAAGAATGTCTTAGCAGCTACAGTTAGGAGATTCCTGAGAGAGCTTTAATCGATAGCCACATTGCTACTTCTGTTCATTTCTAGTGGCATAAAATAATTAGTACTTACTGTCTAGCATTGGAGGGATCTCATAATCTCATAATCCAATTTCCCAACAATAATGCTTGGCACATAGTTTTATCTTTTTTTAACCTTATCGGAGCCTTTACTTTCACATCCGTATAATGTGTATAAATGTAATAAGGCTACCAAAAGAATTAACAGACAAGAGATTAAACCCAGATTTGTCTCATTCCAATGTCTGGATTATACCATCTTCTGTTTTGTATCCAGGAAGAAGAAACAGTATCTTTTTTTTTTTTTTCTTCCATTTAGGCAGACATTAAATGGACATGTGCTAGAGGATCTGATGAGTCTTGAATTTGCTATCTAGCCTAATAAGTAGTGTGCTCATTGGCTAAAAAAGAGAGCCACAAAACAATATATAACATGCTGGAGTCTGATTCAAAAGAGATCTTCCTCCACCACTATCATTGTCTAACATTTGATTTTTTTTTTTTTTTAATGCTTTTCTTCTTGCCTTCTAGGGCAAATAGACTCTAGAGTAGCTCCTACGACCTTTGCCTCTTTGTTTTTTAAAGATTTTATTTATTTATTTGAGAGAGAGAGAATGACAGACAGAGAGCACGAGAGGGAAGAGGATCAGAGGGAGAAGCAGACTCCCTGCTGAGCTGGGAGCCCGATGTGGGACTCGATCCCGGGACTCCAGGATCATGACCTGAGCTGAAGGCAGTCGCCCAACCAACTGAGCCACCCAGGCGCCCCGACCTTTGCCTCTTTGAACTTCAGATTTGTATAATCCTAATCCTGAGAATGTGGGCAGGGCCTGCACTTAAAATACAATGTAGGTGGGGGGCAGAGCAAGATGGCAGAGGAGTAGGAGACCTGGATTTCGTCTCCTCTCAGGAAATCAGCTGGTTAGGGATCAAACCATTCTGAACACCTACAAACTCAACAGGAGATTGAAGAAAAGAAGAGCAACAACTCTCTCATCAGAAAAGCGACCACTTTCTGGAAGGTAGGACGTGCGGAGAAGTGAATCCGAGGCAATATTCGGGAGGATAGGCGGCGGGGGAGGGGCCTCTGTCAGCTGCTTCTGGCAAGTGATAGAGCTGCGGGGCACAAAATCGGAACTTTTAAAAGTCTGCTCCGCTGAGGGACGTCACTCTGGTGGCTAAGCGGCGGGTGGAACCCTCCGGGACAGTGTGGCCTCAGGACCCTCGGGGTCACAGAAAGACCGGGGGTGCCTGAGGGCGGCAGAGCTCCCAGGTATCGGAGCAGGGAAGCGGCTGCAGAGGCGGAGCCCAGGCGCGGGCTCTCAGCTCGGGGTGGCCATAAACCGTGATCCGCGGCACAGTCGGGCCCCTGCTCCTCCAGCAGGGACCCAACAAGCGGCAGATCCGGGGAGACTCACCTTCCTCCCCCGGGAGGAGCCGCGCGGGAGGGCACCGCAGGGATCTGCTGGGTTTGGAGACTCCACCCGGGGTCGGGTGCCAAAGATAGAAACGCGCGGTCACAGTCCGGGCGAGCACGGAGGGCGGCCGGAGACCGGGGAGACGAGAGTGACTGACGGCTTTTCTCTGGGGGCTCAATGAGGAGCGGGGCCCCGAGTTCTCGGCTCCTCCGGGGCGGAGATTGGGAGGCCGCCATTTTCACTCTCCGCCTCCAAAGCTGTACGGAAAGCTTGCAGGGAACAAAAGCCCCAGAGAGCAAACCCGAGCAGATTACTTAGCCGGGAGGGGGCAGGGGCGGGGCGATTCCGCCTCCGGCAGAGACATTTGGAAACCACGGCAACAGGCCCCTCCCCAGAAGATCAGCGAGAACAGCCGGCCAAGACCAAGTTTACCGATCAATGAGAACGGCAGAACTCCAGCGCTAGGGGACTACTGCACATAGAATTCACGGCTTTTTTACCATGATTCTTTAGTCTTTCAAAGTTAATTTTTTTAACTGTCTTTCTTTCTTTTTGAATTTTTCTTTTTCCCTTTTTCAACCAACATCTTATCAATCCCTTTTTAAAAAAAAAAAAATTTTTATTTTTCATTTTTAGAGTCATATTCTATCCCTTCATAGTAGTTACCCGTATTGTTGGCTTATATAAGTTGTTCTCTCTTTAAAATTTTGAGATAGTTTCTTCTACCAGATTAAAATATACCCTAAATCTCTAGTATATGGTGTTTTCTATTCCCCTGCCTGATCACATCCTCTCCCTTTTTTTTTTTAAATCCTCTTCTTTTTTCAAACAACTTCTTATCAATTCCTTTTATAAAATGTTTTATAATTTCCATCTTTACAGTCATATTCCATCCCTTCATCATATCAACCCTTATTTTTGTACATATATAAGTTTTTCTTTCTTTAAAATTCTGGGAGGCACTTTCTTCTAAAAGACCAAAATACACCCCAAATCTAGTGTGTGGCACTGATCTATATACAAGCCTGATCATATTTGATCACATTCTGTTTTTTGTTGTTGTTGTTGTTGTTTTGTTTTGTTTTTGTTTTTATCTTTATCTTTTTCTTTTCTTTTTTTTCTTTCTCTTTTTTCTCTCTTTCCCTTTCTTTTCCCACTGCTTCAGGTCTTTTCTGATTTGTTTAGAGTATATTTTCTGGGGACGTTGTTACTCTGCTAGCATTTTGTTCTCTCATTAATCTGTTCTCCTCTGCACAAAATGACAAGATGGAAAAAATCACCTCAACAAAAAGAACAAGAGGTAGTACTGACTGCCAGGGACCTACTCAATACGGACATTAGTATGATGTCAGATCTAGAGTTCAGAATCATCACTTTAAAGATACTAGCTGGGCTTGAAAAATATATGGAAGTTATTAGAGAAACCCTTTCTGGAGAAGTAAAAGAACTAAAATCCAACCAAGTAGAAATCAAAAAGGCTATTAATGAGGTGCAATCAAAAATGGGGGTGCTAACTGCTAGAATAAATGAGGCAGAAGAGAGAATCAGTAATATAGAAGATGAAATGATGAAAAATAAAGAAGCTGAGAAAAAGAGAGATAAACAACTACTGGATCACGAGGGCAGAATTCGAGAGATAAGCGATACCATAAGACAAAACAACATTAGAATAATTGGGATCCCAGAAGAAGAAGAAAGAGAGAGAGGGGCAGAAGGTATAATGGAGCAAATTATAGCAAGAACTTCCCTAATTTGGGGAAGGAAACAGGCATCAAAATCCAGGAAGCACAGAGAACCCCTCTCAAAATCAATAAAAATAGGTCAATACCCTGACATCTAATAGTAAAACTTACGAGTCTCATAGACAAAGAGAAAATCCTGAAAGCAGCTCGGGAGAAGAGATATGTAACCTACAATGGTAGAAACATTAGATTGGCAACAGACCTATCCACAGAGACCTGGCAGGCCAGAAAGGACTGGCAGGATCTATTCAGAGCACAAAATGAGAAAAATATGCAGCCAAGAATACTCTATCCAGCTAGGCTGTCATTGAAAATTGAAGGAGAGATAAAAAGCTTCCAGGAGAAACAAAAACTAAAGGAATTTGCAAACACAAAACCAGCCCTACAGGAAATCTTGAAAGGGGTCCTCTAAGCAAAGAGAGACCCAAAAAGCAACATAGACCAGAAAGGAACACAGACAATATACGGTAACAGTCACCTTACAGGCAATACAATGGCACTAAATTCCTATCTTTCAATAGTTACCCTGAATGTAAATGGGCTAAATGCCCCAATCAAAAGACACAGGCTATCAGATTGGATTAAAAAACAAGACCCATCGATATGCTGTCTGCAAGAGACTCATTTTAGAACCAAAGACACCCCCAGATTGAAAGTGAGGGGGTGGAAAACCATTTACCATGCTAATGGACACCAAAAGAAAGCTGGGGTGGCAATCCTTATATCAGACAAATTAGATTTTAAACCAAAGACTGTAATAAGAGACGAGGAAGGACACTATATCCTACTTAAAGGGTCTATCCAACAAGAAGATCTAACAATTGTAAATATCTATGCCCCTAACATGGGAGCAGCCAATTATATAAGGCAATTAATAACAAAAGCAAAGAAACACATCGACAACAATACAATAATAGTGGGGGACTTTAACACCCCCCTCACTGAAATGGACAGATCCTCTAAGCAAAAGATCAACAAGGAAATTAAGACTTTAAATGACACACTGGACCAAATGGACTTCACAGACATATTCAGAACATTCCATCCCAAAGCAACGGAATACACATTCTTCTCTAGTGCCCATGGAACATTCTCCAGAATCGATCACATCCTAGGTCATAAATCAGGTCTCAGCCGGTACCAAAAGATTGGGATCATTCCCTGCCTATTTTCAGACCACAATGCTTTGAAACTAGAACTAAATCATAAGAGGAAAGTCGGAAAGAACTCAAATACATGGAGGCTAAAGAGCATCCTACTGAAGAATGAATGGGTCAACCAGGAAATTAAAGAAGAATTAAAAAAATACATGGAAACCAATGAAAATGAAAACACAACTATTCAAAATCTTTGGGATGCAGCAAAGGCAGTCTTAAGAGGAAAGTATATAGCAATACAAGCCTTTCTCAAGAAACAAGAAAGGTCTCAAGTACACAACCTACCCTACACCTAAAGGAGCTGAAGAAGGAACAGCAAATAAAGCCTAAACCCAGTAGGAGAAGAGAAATAATAAAGATCAGAGCAGAAATCAATGAAATAGAAACTAAAAGAACAGTAGAACAGATCAACGAAACTAGGAGCTGGTTCTTTGAAAGAATGAACAAGATTGATAAACCCCTGGCCAGACTTATCAAAAAGAAAAGAGAAATGACTCAAATCAACAAAATCATGAATGAAAGAGGAGAGATCACAACCAACACCAAAGAAATACAAACAATTATAAGAACATATTATAAGCAACTCTATGCCAGCAAATTAGATACCCTGGAAGAAATGGATGCATTCCTAGAGATGTATCAACTACCAAAACTGAACCAGGAAGAAATAGAAAACCTGAACAGACCTATAACCACTAAGGAAATTGAAGCAGTCATCAAAAATCTCCCAAAAAACAAAAGCCCAGGGCCAGATGGCTTCCCAGGAGAATTCTAGCAAACATTTAAAGAAGAATTTATACCTACTCTTCTGAAACTGTTCCAAAAAATAGAATTGGAAGGAAAACTTCCAAACTCATTTTATGAGCCCTCCATTACCTTGATCCCCAAACCGGACAAAGACCCCAACAAAAAGGAGAATTACAGACCAATATCCCTGATGAACATGGATGCAAAAATTCTCACCAAAATACTAGCCAATGGGATCCAACAGTACATTAAAAGGCTTATTCACCACGACCAAGTGGGATTTATCCCTGGGCTGCAAGGTTGGTTCAACATCCGCAAATCAATCAATGTGATACAATACATTAACAAAAGAAAGAACAAGAATCATATGATCCTCTCAATAGATGCAGAAAAAGCTTTTGACAAAGTACAGCATCCTTTCTTGATCAAAACTCTTCAGAGTATAGGCATAGAGGGTACATACCTCAATATTATAAAGGCCATCTATGAAAAACCTACAGCGAATATCATTCCCAATGGGGAAAAACTGAGAGCTTTCCCCCTAAGGTCAGGAATGCGGCAGGGATGTCCACTATCACCACTGCTCTTCAACATAGTATTGGAAGTCCTAGCCACAGCAATCAGACAACAAAAAGAAATCAAAGGCATCCAAATCGGCAAAGAAGAAGTCAAACTCTCACTCTTTGCAGATGATATGATACTTTATGTGGAAAACCCCAAAGACTCCACCCCAAAACTGCTAGAACTCATAAAGGAATTCAGTCAAGTGGCAGGATATAAAATCAATGGACAGAAATCAGTGGCATTCCTATACACCAACAACAAGAGAGAAGAAAGAGAAATTAAGGAGTCTATCCCATTTACAATTGCACCCCAAACGATAAGATACCTAGGAATAAATCTAACCAAAGAGATAAAGGATCTGTACTCAGAAAATTATAAAATACTCATGAAAGAAACTGAGGAAGACACAAAGAAATGGAAAAACGTTCCATGCTCATGGATTGGAAGAACAAATATTGTGAAGATGTCAATGCTACCTAGAGCAATCTACACATTCAATGCAATCCCCATCAAAATACCATCCACTTTTTTCAAAGAAATGGAACAAATAATCCTAAAATTTGTATGGAACCAGAAAAGACCCCGCATAGCCAGAAGAATGTTGAAAAAGAAAAGCAAAGCTGGCGGCATCACAATTCCGGACTTCCAGCTCTATTACAAAGCTGTCATCATCAAGACAGCATGGTACTGGCACAAAAACAGACACATAGATCAATGGAACAGAATAGAGAGCCCAGAAATGGACCCTCAACTCTATGGTCAATGCATCTTTGACAGAGCAGGAAAGAATGTCCAATGGAAAAAAGACAGTCTCTTCAACAAATGGTGTTGGGAAAGTTGGATAGCCACATGCAGAAGAATGAAACTGGACCATTTTCTTACACCACACACAAAAATAGACTCCAAATGGTTGAAAGACCTCAATGTGACACAGGAGTCCATCAAAATCCTAAAGGAGAACACAGGCAGCAACCTCTTTGACCTCAGCAGAAGCAACTTCTTCCTAGAAACATCGCCAAAGGCAAGGGAAGCAAGGGCAAAATGAACTATTGGGACTTCATCAAGATAAAAAGCTTTTGCAAAGCAAAGGAAACAGTCAACAAAACCAAAAGACTACCGACAGAATGGGAGAAGATATTTGCAAATGACATAAAAGATAAAGGGCTAGTATCCAAAATCTATAAAGAACTCATCAAACTCAGCACCCAAAGAACAAAGAATCCAATCAAGAAATGGGCAGAAGACATGAACAGACATTTTTCCAAAGAAGACATCCAAATGGCCAACAGACACATGAAAAAGTGCTCAATATCGCTCGGCATCAGGGAAATCCAAATCAAACCCTCAATGAGATACCACCTCACACCAGTCAGAATGGCTAAAATTAACAAGTCAGGAAATGACAGATGTTGGCGGGGATGCGGAGAAAGGGGAACCCTCCTACACTGTTGGTGGGAATGCAAGCTGGTGCAGCCACTCTGGAAAACAGTATGGAGGTTCCTCAAAAAGTTGAAAATAGAGCTACCCTATGATCCAGCAATTGCACTACTGGGTATTTACCCCAAAGATACAAAAGTAGGGATCCGAAAGGGTACATGCACCCCGATGTTTATAGCAGCAATGTCCACAATAGCCAAACTGTGGAAAGAGCCAAGATATCCATCAACAGATGAATGGATAAAGAAGATGTGGTATATATGTACAATGGAATATTATGCAGCCATCAAAAGGAATGAGATCTTGCCATTTGCAACGACGTGGATGGAATTGGAGGGTATTATGTTGAGCAAAATAAGTCAAACAGAGAAAGACATGTATCATATGATCTCACTGATATGAGGAATTCTTAATCGCAGGAAACAAACTGAGGGCAGCTGGAGTGGGGGGTAGGGTGGGAGGGATGGGGTGTCTGGGTGAGAGACATTGGGGAGGGTATGTGCTATGGTGAGCGCTGTGAATTGTGTAAGACTGTTGAATCTCAGATCTGTACCTCTGAAACAAATAATGCAATATATGTTAAGAAAAAAAAAAAAAGAAGAAGAAGAAGGTAGCAGAAAAAAAAAATACAATGAAGGTAGGGATAGTACTTCTGTGTAACATTATCTAAGATTTCACCCTGTGTTGCTAACAGATTTTCTCATGTTGGTGTTGAGGAAGCAAGAAGCAGTGTTGGGAAGGTCCACGTAGCAAGGAATCAGGGCGCATTTCAGTCAATGAGGGTACATGCAAGAAACGGAGACCGTCAATCCACCATCCACAAGATACTGAATGCTACTACCAACCACATGAGCTTGGACGTGGATACTCCTCCAGGTCAACCTCAGATAAGACTGCAGCCATAGCCCAAACCTTGATTGTATCCCTGTGAAATACTCAGTAGAGAACCCAGCTCAGCTGTGCCTTGTCTCCTGGCCCACAAAAAAAAAAGTCTGTTTACTTTAAGCTAAGTTTGTAGTAATAACGTTAGGCAGTAATAGATAGGTAATGAAATTTCTAATTCACTGATAGATGAGAAAAGCAATAAACAAAGAAGCACATGCAATAGGAAACATAACTACAGTTTGGGGAATCTCAGGCAAACTTCCATAGGGATCAAAAGATTCCACTCAGTATTAGTCAAAGAACTGCATATTTTTCAAGTGCTGTTTTGAGAATTATAAACAGATAAACAGATACCTTGATTAATGTGATCAAATCTCCAATGCTCAGTGTAGTATTTGGGCCACTCTTGATCTCACCAGAAAATACCTGCCTCTTCATCTTGCCTGCAAGAGAGGTGGGGACTCTTTGAAGTGACACTCAGGCTCAGGCCTCCCTTCCAGGCACCATAATGTGCTCTGTTACACACTGGGGAATAATGAAAACCCATCGGGGGTTTGCCATTCTTCTAAGTTAAAAAAAAAAAAAAAAAAAAAAAAAAAGGAGAAAGCAGAGCCTAGAATATCAAGTGAGATTCACTAGCTATGTGGCACTAAATCCATAACATCTTCTGAAACTATTCCAGCTTCCAGGAGACAGGGAGAGCATGAAAGCTAGGTGCAATGTGTGATCCTACACTGGGTCCCTTTGGCATGAAGAACATGGTGAGGTCACTGGTGAAAATGGAATTATAAACAGTTTATATGGGGACTGGATGGTATTAATTCGCTGACTTGCTGTTTGTGATATGGTTATGCCTCAGGGAAACCTTGTTTGTGAGAGATGGACATTGCACTATGGAGGGTAGGGGACTTCTCCATGCAATTAGGTTGTTCCAAAAAAAAAAAAGTACTGTTCTGGCAATCGTTCTGCCAGTTTTAAATTATGTCAAAAGAAAAAGTGTGTTCCTTTGACGGGGTTTATGCATCCTCTAGTTTAACTGGGTGTTTCTCATGTGCCAGCCAACCCATTAAGCACTTTGCATATGCTTACTAACTTAATCTCCACAACTACCATATTAGACAGGTATTATTATTGCTATTTGTAAGACTTTATTTATGAGAGAGAGAGAGAGCATGAGCAGGGGGAGTGGCAGGCAGAGGGAGAAGCAGGCTTCCCGCTGAGCAGAGAGCCTGATGTGGAGCTCGATCCCAGGACCCTGGGATTATCACCTGAACAAAAGGCAGACGCTTAACCGGCTGAGCCACCCAGGCTCCCCTAGAGAGGTATTATTACTACCCCTACTTTATGTTTGAGGGAACTGAGGCATAGAGGGATGATGGGTATTGTTTATGGTCATCCTACTGGTGTCCAAAGAGAATGTCACCCAACTTTCAGAATCCCAGGCCCAGGGTTCTTACCCACAATGTCTGGTCATAGACTGAAGAGAGGTAACAAACCCTGTGAGTACAGTAATGTAGCCACCGCTTAAGGCTTTGAAGAGCTGACATTTACAAATTAGATTATTTTTGTTCTGGTCAGCTGATGCTACCAGATACTTTCTTTGTGGTAGACACTGTTTTTGATGCTACATGAGATTCAGTGTATATTTAAATAATTACATAATATAAATATGTAAATAAAGGAAGAATATGCAGGAAATCTTCAGAAAGTAGAAATAACAAGAGTGGACAGAAGTTATACATTGTGGTAATAAGATCACAAGACATACTCAAATCAGTATGATAAACCTGGGCAGTCATTCATGCTTTGGGTTTTGGTATTCTTTGGTTCCTTGTCAAGCTCTGCGGTTCACTATGCAGTCACTGCGGGGTTAGGTAAACTCTTCTGCGCCTATATTCTCATTGGGAAAATGAGTAATAATGCTAAGTCATACTATTTTGTAAAAAGATTAAGTATAAATTTACCAAGCATCAATACTGACACGTAGTAGGTGCTCAGTGAATATTAATTTATTAATTTCTTAAATTTCTGAAGAGACTAGGTCTTCCCTTGTAGGGGGAAAAAAGGAAACGGAATCTCATGTGATTTTCAAAATTGGGAATTTGTTATTTCTATATGGCACTTAATACACATCCCCATAAACTTCCCTCTCTGGGATATTCATCTGGGGTCTGGCATGGCACTGGTTAGAACCTTATTTGCAAAGGTCAAAGTGGATGGGAGAGGAACAGAATGTGTGCAAGTGTGTTAATGATAAGTTAAGGAGAATGTGATGACCAGTGTGCATAGGAACATGAATGAGCCCTTTGCCTGCCTCTCTTCCTGGTGTTAGCATCCATGCTCTGCCACAAGCGTCTTTCTCTTTGATTGCTGAAATTAGAAAACGGTATTAAGCCATTTTGCAAATCTCAGCTAGCCCTTGAAAGGAGTAGTCCAAAATTTCCAAGCCATTTTTGTAGCTGGGTTTAAAAAGCCTAAGGCTTTTTGGTTTATTATAATTTAAGAACAATGAATAGAGCCACCTTTTCTCTTTGGTTCCTTCCATCTATGCGTTTCAATGTCATTCCCAGCTCTGAGTATTTAACTCTAATTTCTCACTCAGTGACAAAACTCCAGATTTGTTGGAACAATTCTGGCATTCGAAATGAAATGGGCTCCTTATATTACTGTGAAGCAAGGTACCCAGCAGCCCCTATGAATTTCCTATTTCCATATGCACCAGATTTTCACATTCTGAAATGTTTCTTATGGGAACACGAGAAAACAGTTATAATTAAACTTAAGTAGAGAAACTATATTTAACATACTCTCTGGGATATATTCTGGAGAAGTGGCCTTGAAGGCAAATCCCGCATTAGCAGGCACCTGGGAGGCCCACAGTCAGAGAAGTATCTCTCCCACCCCCCATCAGTTTGATCTTATATCTTATTAAGTAAAACAGAAAATGATTATTTGGGGCAAGGACAAAGAAACAAGGACCTTCATTTTGCCCGTGTCCACATTTGACTTTCAAGTAATGCATACATTTTCCCCACGGAGACAGAAGTAGATTTGCATTCATTTACAAAAATGCCATCTTACTCAGGAATTAAAGCAAAGAATTTGCTAAAGAATCATCTGCTACTTGCTTTGTGGAAGAAGGTAAAATAGTCATCAGATTCTGAGAAAGAAAAGACAAGATTTATCCATCTACCCATTGCCCACCTCCTCCACTCATTTTCTCCTAGATCTACACCTATTAGTTTCCTATTCTTACTGAAACAAATTGCCATAAAATTAGTCACACAAATTTATTATTTTATAGTTATGGAAGTCAAAAATCTAAAATGGCTCACACTAGGCTAAAATCGAAGTGTCAGCAAGGATGTGTTCTTTATCATAGCCCTGGGGGAATATCCATTTTATTCCCTTTCTCCATCTTCAAAGTCAGAAGTATAGAAAAATCTAGCTCTGATTCTGACCTCATCTTCGGCTTCCCTCTTCCATTTATAAGGCCATTGTAATTATGTTTGAACAATTTGAGCAATTTGAACAATTCAGGATAATTTTCTCAGTTCAAGGTCAGCTGACCAGCACCCATAATTCCATCTACAACCTTAATTTTCCCATGCCATGTAACACAACATCTTCACAGCCTCTGGGGATTAAGACACACTATTCAGTCTATCATACTCATCAACTAAAGCTCCTGGATTTCAGTTTAGTCATTTACAATGAGTGTAGCCAATGGTGTGTCCAGCGCTGTGCTAGAATGAAAGTGTTATATAGGGGAAAAACTGTGTTTCCCCTCAGTAATTTAATTGAAACTCCCTGAATGTAATCTGTCACACAGCTCACGTGAAGCCCATGTGAAATATGAGAATATGTGAGGTTGAATGTCACTGGAAAAGAGACTTGGGTTTTGCCTTATTTTCACCGAATGATGCCCTTGCACAAAAAATTTATATTCCCCATCCACTTCACTTACTTATCTGAAAACAGAGTGAAACATGTTTTGATTTCATGATTCATAATAAGTTTTGCTTTACCTAAGAATACTGCAAGGTGAGGAAGGAAAGGAACATTCAGATATGAAACTGTATTTTACCAGAAAATGTCTTAGGTGACATACAGGGGGCCTGACTATAGGTGAATGGTAGTTCTAAAATTTAAATAGGTTAACTCTTTAAGAGTACAATGATCCCAAGAAGTGTGTTAGTCTCTAATGTACGGGTTATAATCTATAGGAAATAAACAAATTTGCCAAATATTTTACTTTGAGTAAGATTTTTAAAAAAAATTACTACGGCTATATCAAATGTCATCATTGAAAGTATGACAATGAGAATCACCAATATACAACAAAACAGAGAAATATAAATGAATGTCACAAACATAATGTTTAGAGAAGCCAGACAGAAACAATGATGTACTAAAAATAAGACTATATATTGCATGATTCTATATTTATAAAATATGATAGAAGTCAGGGTGGTGATAGCCTTTTTGGAAGTTTTAGAGGCTGGAAGCAAGTACAAGAAGGGGAGATTCTGGGGTGCAGGTAATGTTTGTTCTTTGATCTTAATACTGATTATTGAGTATGCTTAGTCAGTGGAAATGTATAGTATTATAGATTTATAATATGTGTACTTTTCTACATGTATATTATACTTTTATAAAATTTTAAAAAATAGGCTTACCCCAAAATGAGAAAAATATATATATTTACCATTACATAAGCCATAAATATTAAGCATCACACATTTACCTTAGGACTCATTGTTACACCAAGAATTTACCATTCACCGACACTTCTCTAAATTACTTTTAAAAAATGCATCATGTAGCAATTTTAATGAATTTTAAAATACATATTGAAAAATATTTATAAATCTGAGAGGCTTGTGGGAAAACCACCTGTCAATATTTGTGAAAATAATATCTGATAACTTAAAGGACAGAATCGTGATCCTGTTCTTGAATAAGTGTTAATTTTGTTTATTCTTCTTCTGTCATTCCTTTTCTAAATTTCTCACTTAAGTTGAGCTGGGATGTCATTAAAGCAAGTTAACTTTTTTTCCCCTTGAAATCAATTAAATGTTCATAACAAGCACTGGTTTCTGAAAAGGCATGTCTATCTTAAGATACTCTGTACTATCCTGCTCTAATGCGTGGAACAGGCCAATGTGACACCACTGATTAGCTTCTCACAGTCCAGAGTATGACACAACCAGGGTTTATTATCATGGGAGATCAAAAAGACTTCCTTTTAAAACAACTGAAGTGCATGCATGATGAGAAAGACATTGTTACATGCTAACAATGAATCATGGAACACTACATCAAAAACTAATGATGTAATGTATGGTGATTAACATAACATAATAATGAAAATAATATTAAAAAAAAAAACCCCAAACAAAAAAAAGACATTGATGTAAATGATCTTCTACTCTGTCATGATGTAGTGTAACATACATATTTCACCAGGGGCTTTTACTTAAAATGATGCCTATTTTGTGGGTCAACCCAGGCAAGTGATTTTTACAGGACCAATTTTAAGGAGGCAGGGATAGTCTTGTGGATACCTAGTCCTGCATATGTAAAGAGAGGAAAAAAGAACTTTTTGTGATGTGAGACTTAGAGGAGGTTAGTTCTGAGTCCTACACTTAGCTGTAATGTGAGAAGATGACATGGTTGTGAGATTCATGCACACAGATGTGTGCTTCACTGAAACCAAACTACCTCTTCCTGTAATAAAGATTATGGGAGCAAATAACACATTCTATACTGCCTATAGCTTTCCATCAGATAATTTTCTGCAACCTTGGATGTTCCTTTCTTGTTGGATCCTGCCTTTTCATCAATAGAGAGTGGTAAGAATCCAGCATATAGTAGATGCCTGAAATTATGTGTTAAAATAATTGATTACTGAGCAACTGGGTCAATCCAAATTAAAAAGAACATACCTAAGTTGGTAGCTTTTATGCTCCTTATCATGGGAAAGACTGGGCTGTAGGCAGCTGCCTCAAAATCAGTGCTTGTGTTTGATTACTTTAAACATTTTGGAAAGAAAACAAAACAAATCCCAGGAGGGTCCCACGGCCTCAAGTAATCATCAGGGAGATTGGTTTGATGGTCTGAACCATGCCTAGCAAGAAGTGGGTATCTGAATGTTTGGTTCCTTTATAGTACATCCATAGACATGTGTACTTATGGATATATATATATATATTTTTTTTTTTTTCCAGTTAACATAGATGGATATATCCTGGATCACAAAACCAGAGTCATTGTGGTTGTTAAGAAATGAAAGCGAGAATCCTACATACTTATCAAATTGCAATGCAGCCCAAATGTCATAGCAGCCAGGCCCATGGCCAGTTATGACCTTTTCTTTTTTTGAAGCATTCATTTACCTCTATTTACAAAGCATCTGTTGTGATTCGCCATATTCAGTAAGTAGAGGTAACAAAAGGGTGAAGGTAACCAGAGCTCTACTCCTTGGAACTCACTATGCAGTGTCCTCTGAAGAATATTTAGTATAGTATTCAATCAAAGACATCTTCAACTGAGGACCTACTGTGAGTCAGACATTTTCACAGATATGGGTGTTTAAACAGAAATATGTTATCATCCTTGTATTGGAAACATTTCCCTGTCTACCATCTGCCTGATAATCACATGGTGTGGACCACAAACTTCCATCAAACACTGCTGAGTGGCTCTATCCTTCCCAGCAAAATTCTCAATTTGGACTTGAAAACCAGCCATAACTATTATCAGCTTAAACTTGCCCTCTACCTTCTGGTGGTCTGGCAACAAATTTAGCAAACGTAGCATAATCCAAAGACAATCTCAATTCTTTGGAAAACCTCCAGTGGCTTACCAGAAAGAATACTTTACTAAAATGGATAGTTCTTGGCAGGCAGAGGCTCTGACCACTCTAACATTTACTTTTCTGTCTGGTCCTCAACTAAAAGAAAAGAAGGGAAGAGTCCTTAATATAAACTTGACAGAGCACATATGTAAGTTAGAGCAACTAGGGAGGCTAAAATTCTTATCCAAGCAGCCAACCAAAGCCAAGGGAGCCTAACAGGCGGCCATGAGTTTGCTCTAGAGTTGGTCTTAAGTATCAGAGGGCAGAAGAACATATTTGAGAAGAATTACATTAGTATGAAAGTTCAGCTGATCCCCAGGAAAAAAGTTAAAGCCCTCACTAGTTTATCTAAGTATATACTTCCATGAAAAACATGGGGGAGTTCAGTCAGTTCTGAAGATAGACCTGAATTACCGGTGAAGAAGACACTTCTGACCTCAAGAAGATAATGCTCTTACAAATTCACATCTTAATTTTGAAAGACTGTCAGATGCTCAGTTCACATTTTACAGCAGCAGCAAAGTGGCAGGCTTAGGTTTTGCAGGCAGGCACAAGTGGGTTTACGTCCTGCTGCCATTTCTGAATATGAGAATTCCGACAAGTCAGCTAAACTACTTCTAGGTTTCTGCATCTATAAAATTGCACTGAGAATTCTATGTATCTTGTAAGACTGCCGTGACACTGAAGTAAAATAATATAATGTGTCATATATGTAAGACACTACAATGCAAGTTTATTTCTTCTTGTATAATTGTTATTATATGAACTGTATATATGTTTTAAATTGGGAAGACTGCATGGAACTTAGAGTTATCATGACATGAATATGAAAACCAGACACCCCACCTACAAAGCTAGTATCTAAGTGTCAGTTTCCACATCTTTATAAGTAGGAAAAAATGGGTCTTATTTTCTGGGATATAAAGAATACACAGTAAGACAATACATATTATTGCACACATTCTGGGCATTTGGAATGCCCAAACCATTTTACCTTCATTGTGCCTCAAAGATGTTTCTCTTCAGTCTTTGCTTTTTAAAATTAAGCTCAGATTCAGCTATCTAAATTATAATATTTACAATTTTATTTACAATAAAATTATAATATTTGCTACAATATATACTGAGAGATACCATCTTGAAAGAGATGTCTACTGAAGACCTGATCTAATGATTTGGTTTAAGCAGTCCATAATTGTCAGAAAAGCTACGCAACAGCAAGTATCCAGTGTTTAGTCACAAGGAGTTAGATCAAACAAATTCCATCCCCCCAAAAAGACGTAACTATTTCCCAGAGGGAATGCATATTAATATATTAACAGTTGTTCTTTTAAAGCCTTTATTCTATTCAGCCCTTTATAGCCAGAAATATAATCCTAGGAAGGTGGTAGGAGAAAGCATAGGTAGTGTAGTGTTGATTTTTCAGGACAAAAAGTTTCTTGGCATGATAGAGGTAGCATAAAGTAGCAAAAGATCACAAGCCATAGGATCATAATGACCGTGATTTAAACCAGATTGTACCACTTACCAGTTATATGACTCTGGGTGATATTCTTAAATTTTGTTATCTTATTTTTCCATTTGTAAATTTGGGGACATAATGGGGACATATGTCTCTAAGTTTATAAATTGATCACCTTGCTTCCTATTGATAAAACCCAGTTCAAAGTGGGGACATAGTGTATATTGGGGTTCTGCCTGGCCACAGAACAGCAACTGTCATTCGCAAAGTTGTGTTTATAGACATTTGGAAGGAGTTATGATGCTTTCTAGGTGCTGATTTTGTCTCATGGCTATGTTGTCCCTTTGCAATTTGGCCTCTGACCAAAATCTAGCAAAATCACCTACTACATTCCCTCCATATTTATGCTATATTCTTTATTTTTTTTAGCCATAAAGAAGGTATGATTGCATTCAGAAGTGTCTTCTAAAGCATACACACAGCCATGCATGTGCATACACACACATACTGTCACCTATTTCCACCTGGAGTGCATTCAGTCTCCTTGGCCACCTGGTGATTTCTCTAACCCCACAGTCCCTCCTCTTTCAGGCATGCTATCTTCTCCTTCTGGGCCTTTGACCACCATGATACCAGTGCTTCTCAGGCTCTACCCACAACAATGTGCCTTACCATCCTTGAACATTCCACGTAAATGTTCTTTCTTCCGGGAGGCGTTTTTTTTGTTTTTTTGTTTTTTTTTTAAAGCCTCCAGATTAGGTAAGATTCTTTTATGTTTATTTGTACATCATGATGTCCTTCCTTCTTTACCTCTGAGAATATGTTATTACGAATAGTAAAAAAGTAATATTTGCTGAATGCTTCCTATCTCCTACGCATTGAATTATCTGCTTTTTTTTAAAGATTTTATTTATTTATTTGACAGAGAGAGAGAGACAACAAGAGAGGGAACACAAGCAGGGGGAGTGGGAGAGGGAGAAGCAGGCTTCCCGCTGAGCAGGGAGCCCGATGCAGGACTCGATTCCAGGACCCCAGGATCATGACCTAAGCCGTAGGCAGACGCTTAATGACTGAGCCACCCAGGCGCCCCTGAACTATCTGCTTTTTATGCATTATTTCACTTAGCACTCATAATATTTCCATGAGTTATTTTCCCAACCTGTTATGCGACATTTATTATTTTCTGAGATCTTAAGAAAATAAATATTTCATTTTCACGCAATTAGGGAAATACTGAGCTGTTGTTTTAACCCAGGTAAAGTGACAACAGAGACTGTCAATCTAAGCTACTACGGCAGCCCTACCTGACATTTTCTCTACAGCCTGAGAGGTGCTTACCCACCCAGCTAAACAAATGCACCCAGAGAGACCCATCCAGCTAAACAAATCCCAGAGGATTCCAGAGTTTCAGAAATGAAATGAGATGATAAATGTTTGTTGCTTTAAGCTACTGAGTTTAGGAGTAATTTATTTAACAGTAATAGATAACTTACACATTTCTAAACCCAAATTTGGCACTTTTTTCCTATTTCATTTTTTTAAATTCCAGTAGAGCTAACACAGAATGTTATATTTCAGGTGTAGAATATAGTGATTTAACAGCTCCATGTATTTCTCAGTGCTCATCATGATAGGCCAAATTTTGGCTTTTGATCATATGTTAAAAAAAAAAAAAATCAGGGCACCTGGATGGCTCAGTCGGTTAAGCATTTGCCTTCGGCTTAGGTCATGATCCCGGACCAGGGTCCTGGGATCGAGCCCCGTGTCAGGCTCCCTGCTCAGTGGGGAGCCTGCTTCTCCCTATGCCCTACTCCTGCTCGTATTTTCTCTTTCTCTCTCCCAAATAAATATATAGAATCTTTTTTAAGAAATCAACCTTAATTATTTTGTTCTCCAATTTTCCTTTCTTATTGCCTTATTTAATTCTATCCTTCCTTCTTTCTTTTCCTCCATGTAGGAAAAAAAATGTTTCTCAAACCCTTCAAAATACCAGAACTTTCTGTTTCTTCCCTGAGCCATGCGGGATTTGAAAATAAGATGGCACCTTGAAATGCTGACTATAGGGAAAATAGAAAGGCCACGCCCAAGAGGATGATTACTGACCAAAAAAAACCTCAGTAGGAACAAAAGGTAAACTGCTTTCTTGAGCTTGTATGATTTCCAGTGCAAGAAAGAGTACACAGCGAGAGACAGATGCTGGTTTGTTCAGATCTAGAAAACTATGAGAAATTAGGTTATTAAAGGAGGCATCTATTGTATATAAATTTACAACTTCTCCTTAAAAAAAAAAGTCTTGGTGACATCACATGGTTTTCTGTTCATCCTATGTGTGTAAGGTGTTAACAGTGTACAAAGAAATCATTTTGGGGGGAAGCTATTTTTTTTCTCTTTTTAATTTCATTTATTGATGTACCATTTTGTAGGGACAGTGAATAGATAGCAAAAATGTACACTGGCATGTATTTCTTCTCCTTTCTGTTTAACCCATACCATGTGATTTATTTTAAAAGGGAGAACAATATAGTTAATGAGGAATAAACTCCTTAATTAAGATCACATATCTCATTTGCATACTAACAAATGATGCCAAGATACATTCTATGATTTTCTTTTGTACCTCCACAAAAACTGTCACTGTGAAAACCCAAACAGACCTTATGTCATATTGCATTTGAGGTCACGTCTTGTGTAAGAGCTTAGGCTCCATTATGAGGCATATCTGTGTTAAATCCTGCTCTGTGCAAGGAAAAAGCTGTATTACCTCTCTGAGTCTCAGTATTTCCCCAAAGATTGAAGAATGGACTATGATTTCGTTTTTCGCTTTACAGTTATTGAAAAGACTGAGCTAATGTCCTTGAAGGTGCTAAATACTATATTTGATAGCTAGAAAGCAGAAAAGACATTAACTTTTCATAGCTAAGAAATGCAGGGGGGAATCACTTGATTTTGGAATTTTCACCACGTTACCTTACCTATTCATTTTTCCATTCTCAGAGACTCCTTATTACATCAGTTTCCCGTAATAGATGAACTCCTAGAGGGCCTGGTCTCTTTTTTTTAATCATCTTTGGATCCAGAGCATGCTATATAGTACTTGGTGCCCAATTACAATGATAAGTGATCTGACAGATGTTTGGGAAGATTTCCATGAGCACTCAAAAATAGAACCTACTGATTGTAACTGGTGGCTTGGCTTGGAAGGAGGAAAGGGAAGAATATCAGAGAAGCATTCCAAAGATAATGACATTTGAGCTGAGTCTAAAGTAGATAGGATTTGAGGCTCAGCCGTGAACTAGTGGCTTTTTCTCTCTTACTCAGCATTATGTATTTCTTAGGAATTGACAACATGGCACAGAGTGAAAGGGGCTAAAGGTTATCCTTTAGAGTGTCCACTTTAACTAAATTTATGTGCATGGCCAAAAATGAACTTACGTGAAGGACAGTGCAACAGAGGAAGTATTTCTAATTTATCTCATGTATCTAGAATATCATTAAATATAGATCGGTTCATTAATCTCATTGATACAATCAGAAGAAGCATGCAAACTCAGCCATGCCGTGGCAAGAGAGTTCACCCTGAATGTTTCTTCACACTATTTTGGGCTACCCAGTTAAGTTCAAAACCAAAGAAAAGGTCTAATTACCAAACTACCTTTGTTCTGTAATTGGAAATATATATTGCTACAAGTGCTTAACACATAAGATGAGGTTATCACTTGAAAATCAAATGAGTAAGGTTAAAGTCATTAACACTTAAAAAAAAATAAACTGCTACCCAAAGTGCTGTATGATGTTAACATCACTTCCTGAATGTGAATGTATCCTAAAGTCATTCTGGTGAACGTAATCATACTTGTACCTTTCCCACACATCTATTCCCTCTAAAACACTTGACCAAGAGATATGTCTCGTGTGCATTTTCATAATAGCAATATTTAGTGTCGGGGGATGAAGGTACTTGTTCAAGGCAACTGAGATTGTAATTTGAGATCTAATCTGTCTGATTCCTCCATACAGAACGGTAATAGCTAAAGGGAGACACTCTTTTCTAGTCATATTCTTTTAATTTCTCCCCCGATTTCCACCCCCTTCCTCTAACTACTTCTGTGTCCTTATCATTAAGAGGAGGACAAAGAAAAGGAGGGGGAAAAAAACCTTACAGCAAGGTGTTATGTCTCCCTCCTTACTCCTTTGAGGCTGATGAGATAGGACAAGCAATTACTCCAGAGGCCCTGAGATTGCATGAAACACAAAATCCTGGCTACCCTGCTTGTCAATCAGCAGGATTAACCCTTGAGTGTCCATGCTGTATTTAGGGTGACAGCCACTAGTAAAAGGACTCTTCCCCATCAAAACCCTTAGCATACAAGAAAAACTATTTTATTTAATGGATAAGGTCTTCAAAAGATAAAAACACATACTCAAGAAGATATGGGACAATTGGATGGTTAAAGAAATCATTGAAAGAATAAGTCTGCAAGGCTTATAGATTGTGAAATCATTGGAATATGTAGAAAGAAGAAGACATGAAAGAGTATAATTTTTCCAATTATCGTTACAAATATAAACCAAACAGTGTTTCTCCAAGCATAGTTCAAGGACATTCTACTTCAGTATCACTCAGAGTGCTCTGTAAAAAACACAGATTTCAGGGGCACCATGAAAATCCTCTGCTTCAGAAGGTATGAAAGATCTTCTGGAAATATTTATTTTTTAAGTAGCTAGGATGGTTCTTAACCACACAAAAGCATAAGAATCACTACAATGGACAAACAATAATATTTGGAAGTCACGATTAGAGCAAGTTCCTCTTGCAAAACAGGACTTTGTCATCCATTCATTAGGGCTAAATCTGAGCTGAGTGAACAAATAATTCTAGGATGGTTGACAGAATAAATTCTCTTTTGAACTTGCACATACAAATCTGAAGCCAAGGTGGTGTATGACCATGCCACGGGCCACAGCTGGGTGTCTGCAGTCTGAGTGATGCTCCAGTAAAACTCCACACAAAATATTTGACAAAACTTTATTAAAGTAGAGCTTAGTGACTTCTCTATACACAAAGATGCAGAAGTGAGGTAATTCAAGCTTTTGGCTAAATTCTAAAGGTCAAAAACCACTTCCCTGTTTAAGTGCATGTAATTCTCTTCAGAAATCCTTCATCTTCTTTGACATGATGCTTTCACTCCACATCATCATTTCGCTCAGAAATCGGCCTTCCCACTTAAGAATTTGGAAAGAACAGCCCCGTGAGCATGTGCCATCCGTAGTTTTTATCCCCCTCCTATGATTAATTTTGTTGTTTTTTATGTTACTTGACACAAAAGAATAGAGTGTTTTCTTTTTAATGTGTAGGGAAGCAAGAAGACCCTGAGCTCTCTTTTGAGTCCTAGAAAAAGCACAGCCCAGAATAATATATTCATTGTTTTACAAAGGAAAAAAGTATTCGATGGTGTCTGAGGAATACAGAGACCTGAAGTGAAAATGAGCCTGCAAAGGAAATGGAATGAAAAATATGTTTGTTTGGGCACCCAGAAGCAAAACCTATCACACGCATTCACACGAACACACCTAAAACCTAGCAGCCACTTCATACCGATTCCTGACACCAAAATGAAATAAAGATGGAACTTCAGGGGAATAAGACAAAGAGAAGGAGTGGAAATGAAGCTGCCAAGGAAAACAGAACTGATTTTGCAAAGGTCAGTGCAATATAGGATTAGTTTGGACTGAGCCCATACTCCAGTGTAATTTGCAATGTATTTCAATACTTCAGAACAAGTATTTCTAGCTACTTTTAATACCAGCCCTGAGCCATGACTATCTAAATAGACAGTGGGCATTAAAGTTCACAGGGCTTGATACTGCCTGTAAAAAAGAGCCCAGCAGAATTTGATTTTATTACCCTCCCCCTTTTATTAGGCCCATAGCCAATGACGATTAAAGTGTTATGCCGGATCTGTCAGCATGCATGGATGCATGGGGATTATTTGTAACAGAATTTAAGTCTAGGAGCCAAGTTCCTCAGCCATAAGTCTAGAATACGAATTCTTTCTTTTTCATCCCCTCTATCAGACCTATGGCACTCAGAGTATCATTGGAGGAACCAGGACAAAAATTCAGATTTTTATCTAAAACAATAGGGTTTATGAATGATTAAGGGGTCAATCCTGCAGGAGCAGGGCCAGGGGAATGCCTGGACATTTTCTGTGTTATTGGCCCTTCAGAATCCAACTTGTTCTCCCTAGAACTACTCCATTCTCCCTTTAGGATAACCACAACCTTGAATCTAATCTTGATGGGTGGAATTTTCAATGTCCTACTTCAAAATCTCTAGATATCATGCTCCCCCCTGATACCACATATACGCATCGAAGGTGTAATAGTCCATGCCTAGCACATTAGATGACATCTTTTAGGACTCTGAATCTTGAGCAACAGTCAAAGGGAGTTGGAATTGGGAGGCCCTATTCATTTCATTGACCATAGAAGCTTGGACCAGAATGCCCTCCTACCTAAACTTTGAACATGTTACTGCTGCCTGCATCCTAAAGTGACTTCATTACTAGCCCATTTTATTGGCCTGTTCCTTCAGCTTTGTTTTTCCTCTTCATCTATGTCTCAGCTTGAAGCTGATAGTTGTCCCTCCACATTATGCTTCTCATACTCACCCTTGTTCCTTTGTTGTATGCCACCACCTGACCAAGACCATTGGTGAAACAGCCTTTGGAGGCATATTCATTATTTTACTTAATACCTCATTCAGCCCATTCACTTCTCTTGCCATCAATTCTGATTTTATTTTCTCTAGACATGTTAAATATCTTCCCAACTCTGACCTCACTGCTTCCACTGATATGAGTCGGCTTCAGCTGGGATTCCATTTGGCAACAAGTTAGAAAACAAATCCCTACTCTAATGGCTTAAACAAGTAAGGGATTTATTTATGGCATGCGACAATAAATCCTAGGTCAAAAATCTATAGATTATATGGTGATTCAATGATGTCAACAAGACTAAGTTGTCTTTCGTTCTACATTCTTAGCATTTCTTTTCCTCTTAGCCCCCATGCTTATTGGTTAACCAAAAAGGCATCCTGCTCATTTTAAAGGTGGGGAGAAGGGAAAAAAATGGTTCCTAGTTACAATGGAGTGAGAAGGTGTTTTAACCAGGGCATATCACTGTCTTGAAGAAAATGAAAGTTTAAGTAAATTAGAAGATGGTAACAATGTATCCCCTACAGTTTCTGACTGGTAATTCTACCCCATCCCATTCTATTTATGCAGTGACAGTCTTAAGAAAACTTTCCTTGGCATAGCCCTGACATCCCAAAATCCACCCCCCTAACACACACACTTCCTTTCAGGACCTCTTCTGATTTTCATTCTTGCATTGACTATTCAATGGTCACAAACATTAGGTCAGGAACTGTGCTGACTAGAGAATGGATAGTCTTCAGCTGGTGACACATACAGACTACTCAAATAACCTGCTAATATTTCTTCAGTGAGCTGGTGTCTTAGTCAACTCAGGCTTCCATCACAAAATATCATAAACTGGGTGGCTTGTAAACAACAGAAATTTATTTCTCACCATTCTGGAGGCTGGGAAGTCCAAAATCAGGTGTCTGCTGAGGGTCCACTTTTTGGTTCACAGATGACCTTATTCTCCCTATGACCTCACATAACGTAAGGGGCAAGGGAGCTCTCTGGGGTCACTTTTATAAAGACACTAATCCCATTTGTAAGGATTCCACCCTTATGACTTAATCACATCCCAAAGACCTCACCTCCGATTATCATCAAATTAGAGATTATGTTCCAACACATGAATTTTGAGGGAAAACAAATATTCAGTCCCCAGCAGTTAGTGACTATACAATTGCCATGTATTCTTTGTGGTCCAGACAGCTTCCTACAGTGTTAATTAAAGTACATGGGCTTCCAGAGTAGACTAATGTGAGTTTGAATTCAAGGCAGACCCTAACTAAGTGAATTAGGTAAATTACTGAATCCCTTTGATGTGCCATTTCCATATCTGTAAAATGGGACAAATAGTTTCTACCATCAAGGGCTGTTATGAGTTATAAATCTACTGTGAAGTAATGCTTAACACACTCCTTTTAGAAAAAAAGTGGACAACTCCCTCAGATGTCATATAGTGAGTCACATATACAAGAACTTTTATCAATTCAAGTCAGTTTCATCTGGATACATTCTACTAATGTATAAAGATTAAATTCTTCCATCACATTCCACAGAAAGCATTCCTTGGCTTCCTGTGGAGCCACTTACGTCTGTACTTAAAAATAACTCTTTGTGTTTCTGTCTCCAAAACAAGGCTTTGAGCCTTCTACAGGCCCATTATTTACCCAAAGCATTTAACATAATGTCTGCTACACTGTGGCTATTCCATGAATGTCTGTTTGACTGAACGTAAATATCCTATTCACAAATATTCTACTAACAATAATACATTAAGCCTCAACTTATTCATGTATAAACAAGTAAAAATAAAAAAAGTCCCATATTATTGTTGTGAGGACTTAATTTTTAAAAATACATGTAAAATTTGAAGCATGGTTTCTGGAACTCAATTTGCTACATTTTCTTAGCTTTGATCTTTAAGCCAAATCACCACATTTATTAAATTTATAAGTGTACTCTAACCATTTATCCTAACTACTTAAATGTTAAAGCTTATCACTTATAAACTCACTGACCAATGTATATGTTTCTAAAATAGCATTAATGACATGGATACTTTTAAAGGTCTCCGAGAGGATCACAAATACTTAAAATATACCTTCTACATAAGCCTGTAAAACTTTGTGCATCAAAAAGCCTGGCCACAGAAAGTTCACAAAGTCTAAAATCAATAAATACAGGAAGGTGAACTCTATTGAATTCTAGGTCCATTTTAAGAAATTTAGAATTTTGAAACAATTCCCTATACACATGAACAAATCTGCAAGATATTTCAAATTACACCTTTGCTTCATGTCTCCACTAACTACACAGTAAGAAGACAACTGGAACTTATTGCTTTCTCAGATCTTCTTCCAAACACAAGTAATTAATTTAATTAAGGCTATTCCTTTTATCTTTCAAACTTTTGGAAAATTTTATCTCTCTGGCTCGGGTAATTATAAAATCATGTGATTTATTTAGGTAATTCTGCTTACTTTCCACTTTAAAATATTTATATTCTTTAACTCAGTAATTCCACGTCTAAGAACTGATCCTAAGAAAAATACTAGAGATGCAAAGTTTGTATTTAAAAATGTTCTTTGTGAATGCATCTTCGTTGTATCCATTTCCTCTATATAATGGTTCCATCTATTTCTTCACAATGTTAATCATTATGTGGCAATTTAAATTTATTTGTAAATAATACTTTAACAGTTTGGGAAAACCTTTATGATACAGTAAAGTAAAAAAAAAAGCAAGACATAAATTTTATGTAGTTTTAATTATACTGTAGATGTCACTATGAGTGTACAGGAAAAATACTAAAAGGACAGACACTATAATATTAAATGTGATTGTAATTTTTAATTGTTATGACTATGGTTGATATTTGTTTTCATGTACTTTTTTGCATTTTCTAGCAGGAGCTTATTTTTCATAAGAAAAAGATTTTAATGACACTGACTGGTTAAACACCTAATGAACATATTGAAATAAATTTCCTTTTTTCTATGATGGCATTTTAGAGAATGTACAGTATGAAAACGAGAGAAGTGTCTCTGTTATAGGCAGATCAAAGTCCAAGTGGTGGAAGCTTAGCCTGCCTCTAGATTGAACACAATTTGACAAAACTCTCATGGTTATTTTTCCCAAACTAGATTTCCAAAAAGATCTGTTATCTCTTAGCCTTGCCGTCATCAGGCAGAAGATAAATACTATTTTTGTCTCGGTTGTTTTTACCACATTAAAGACTGTTTACTAGAATGGGTAGATTTTGTACTTAACGGTGCCAGAAATTCCTGTTTCTGGCAATCAGTTGCTATTTTTATATCAATAGCGAAGCAGTGCCTCACCTGAAGGACTCTTTAATTGCTCTTGAGGTTTTTACAACCTCCCTCTAATACAAGGTTGGATTTCATTTTCATGCTAGAGTTTTGTTGTGCTGTCTCAGGCGGCCTTTTGCCATGGCCATTACTTACTACTTTTACTCATCTCTCTATTTCTGATTTTATTCCTTCTGGACTTGATTTCTTGCTGCTCCTCACACCTGCTCCAGTCTGATAAACTGACAGCTTCAATTGTAAATCTTGCCCCGATGCTTTCCTTTCCCCGAGAAGGAAAATAGCGTGTTCCAGTGGGTTATAACACTTTAGCAAACATCAGGAATTCTGTCCTTTCCACTTTAGAACCCTACTGTTTAAAGACAGACATGACATACCCTTTGTCTGCTAAAGCTTGCCCCATACAACCCCCTCCCTCCTTTTAGCTGGCACGTTTTGCCACTCCAACAAACAAGCTCAATTCAGGTGGCATCTCCTCGAGGCAGTCGCCTTGATACACTCTCCCAGGAATATTCTCAGATCTGTGCAAAGACTAGCTAATGTGATCCTCTAGCATTCTGGGTTCCTTCCAACAGAGCACGATGCCTATAATCACTTGTCATTATTTGTCTCCCAGTGTTTCTCACCATGAACAATTGTTTTCTCCTTTTCCCCATTACACACAGCAAAGACTCAGTATTTATTGAGTAAACGGTCAACGCGAGAAATAAGCAGAATAGGCAAACAACAAGGGAAACTGATCCCAGTGATTCTTCTCATTTACGCTGAGAAAAAGTACAGGACTCAAATTTGATAAAGCAAACTCTAATTCTGAATACTAAAACAGCAGTGATGCAAATGAAACTTCTAAAAGTGTGTCTGTGTGTGTGCAGAGCTCCGTATACTTCCTGTACACAGCGACACCCTCCTTGGCAGAGGCACCTGCATTGGACTCTGACATTGCCCATGAATATTCTGATGACAAAATACGGCTTTTAGGAACCAGATGTCCTTAGCAGATTTTACTCAATTTAAGTTTTTGATGCAGTTCTCCTTTGAAAGTTTCAGTGCTGAATTATCATGGATATTTCTAGCTGGGGGTATTCGAGGTCTATAATTTATTTGGAGATGAAGGACACCATTTGGTATAAGGAGTACGTTCTTCAATCCATGCTTTATAAAACATTGTTACCCACTTATTTGTCCACATCTTTTCCTCTCATGATCAAGACAAATATACAAATGGTTCTGTCAACATTTTTCCTCCTGCCATCAAAATTTTTTCCCCCTAAAAACTGACCAGCTTTTTCTTCAATAATGTACACGTGGCAGACCCATATTTTAACATGTTTGCTATAGTAAACAGCTCCAGGATAACTTGGACTCTACTTCCTTGGTTGTACTGGAGCTAACATTTGCATTTGGCATATGCACCATTTAAAAATAAATGTTTTTGTTTTTGTTTTTTAAGATTTTATTTATTTGAGAGAGAGAGAATGAGAGAGAGACAGAGAGCACGAGAGGGAGGAGGGTCAGAGGGAGAAGCAGACTCCCTGCCGAGCAGGGAGCCCGATGCGGGACTCGATCCCGGGACTCCAGGATCATGACCTGACCCGAAGGCAGTTGCTCAACCAACTGAGCCACCCAGGCGCCCTAAATGTTTTTTTTAATAATAAAATTAGCACAGGCTTATTAAATATAATTGGCAATATTGACAAAACTAGGCAAAACATATATACTCTTAGCCCTACCATACACATTAATTTATTATTAATATCTTAAGTTACTTATTCGGTTTCCTTGTTCTGGGAGGGTTTATATTTTTGAAGTCATGTCATACATAAAAATTTGAATTTATTTTACTTGACATTGCCATCCTGCTCAGGTTCATATTCCAGCTTGGCTGCTCGGTACCTGCATGACCTTATTAACTTTTTCTTAAGTTATACAGCCCATGTCTGCCCTGCTTCCTCCTCTATAGCATAGGGATCATAATGGCTACCTCCTAGATTTCTATATAGTCCATGAGACAAGTAAAACACTAAATAGACTTTTCTTAGTGAAACTCAGGACAATGATAATAATAATAAAATAAAAACAATTTAGACTATTTTAATACTTGTTGAGGGCCAGGCACTGCTCTAGATATATTTTTCCTTCTTAGGAGATGGGAGATAATAACATAATGTTATGGGAATGTTCCTAACTTCCAGGAAAGTAAAGTTCGGGCTTTGGTATTGCTACTTGGAGCTAACTTAGATGAATTCACTTCACTAATTTTGACATAATTTCCCCACCGCTTTTTAATAAGAGTGTAAAAAAGATGATTGCTAATGACCTTCCTTCCTCTATGCCCAAAGATGTCAACTCCTCATCATGAGAGTTACTATAAATTATACCCCAAAGGGACACAGAAAAGACAGACAAGAGATAATGATTTGTTTCAGTGGGGTGTGAATCAGTGCTGGCTTGAAAGAGGCTTCGCGAAGAAACCCTTGTTTAATGTCTCCTGCTCCGTCAGGGGCTTAACCTCAGATCACCCTGCTCTAACTCATCGTTTAACATCAAATATTTGTTTTAAACGTTTGTTTACCTCTCCAAACTCTCCCACTTCAGAATGCTATGCTGTTGTTCTCTTTTTAAAAATTATAATAGCAGCTATGTAGGCTTTCTTAAAACCAATCTGTTGTAATTCAGAAGACCCACTTTCTGTAGAGGGAAGAAAAGGTATGGCGGTTAAATAATGGAAGACAGGAGTTAAATTAGTGAAGAAGCAAAGAGAAATCCTCTGAGTTAGAGATTGAGGGGAAAGAGAGAGGTACTAAAACAGGCAGAAAAACAGGCAGATGCTATTGCGTATTTACATTTATGCTACCACAAAAGGGAAGGTGGCCAAGAACACAGAGGAAGGTACAACAAAACAGTACTTAGGTTTTAATACAGGCGGTAACGGAACTGCTCAAGCAACTCACAGACACACGGCATATAAGACCCCATTATGATGAGCAAAACAAACGCAAAGGAAGTAAAGTTCATCAGAGCAGGGCCTGTGCATGCTGGCTTAGTGATTCTCAGAGATTTCACAAAGACCTTGGGAAGTGCTTCAGCTTCTAGGGGTTGAGTTCCTGAGAAAGATTATTTGCATTAAATACATAAGGGTTTGCCTGAGCTTGCAGGCATTTGCAAGTTTTTGCTTCTTTTGATAACTCTTGTCAAGTTCTTTTTATAAAAGTTCCTTGGGACACCTGAGTGGCTCAGTGGTTAAGCGTCTGCCTTCGGCTCAGGTCATGATCCCTGGGTCCTGGGATCGAGCCCCACATCGGGCTTCCAGCTCAGTGGGGAGCCTGCTTCTCCCTCTCCCTCTGCCTGCCGCTCTGCCTACTTGTGCTCTCTGTCAAATAAATAAATAAAATCTTAAAAAAAAAAAAAAGTTGCAGGAACCTTCCATCTATCTGTTCTACTCACTGTTATTGTGTCTGGCAGGAAACCCCATGTGACTGGGGTAAAGGGCATCTTCCACACCTGTTAACATCCACACTCATGTAACTGACCCTAAAGGCTAAACAATCTCGTTTCCTGAAATTTTAGGTTGTGCTTCTGGTCCTTACTATTGCTACCAAGATTAGCGCATGAGGTTGGGTCTACTTATTGGTCGGATAACTAAAACAGAAAATTAACTGGTAGCCATTCTCTCTCTTTTGTTTCTAATATATTATTGAAATACATAAAACATACGGAAAGAGGAACAAATAAAAAGTGTACTGCTCAAAATATTGTCATAAAATATATACCATCATGGAAACAGCTTGCTAGAACTGTGGAGTTCCCCCATCTAAATGTCCATCCTCACAGTCACTAGCCTCCAAAGGGTAACTGGTATTGCAACTAAAATCCATAGATGGTCTGCTGCATGTTTTTTACTTAACATAATATAAATGAAACTACCTAATGTATGTGTATATGTGTGTGTGTTACTTCGCACTTAATATTATAATTGTGAGAGTCACCCTTATCATGTAATGGTAAAGTTCATTTATTCTCATTAAATTACATGCATACATCTTAATTGATTTCTCTCTCCCACTGCTAATGAATAGTTAGGTTATTGGCAGTTTGGGGGTTTAATAAATATTGCTTATACAGCAGGCCCTCCTCATCCACAGTTTTGCTTTTTGCAGTTTTGGTTACACAGTCTGAAAGTAGATGGTCCTCCTCCTGATATATAGTCAGAGGGTCAGCCTAACACTATGTCCCAATGCCTACTCATTCACCTTCATCACACAGGCATTTTATCATCTCACATCATCACTAAAGAAGGGTGAGTTACAGTAAGATATGCTGAGAGGGACCACAGTCACATAACTTTAATTAGAGTAGATTGCTATAAGTGTTTCATTTTATTACTAGTTATTGCAGTTCATTTCTACTGTGCTTATTTTATAAACCAAACTTTATCACAGATATGTATATATAGAAAAAATAGTATATTCAGGGTTTGGTACTATCTGTGGTTTCAGGCATCCACTGGGGGTCCTGGACTGTATCCCTCATAGATGAGGGGGACTACTCTATATGTCTTCTTTTTCTGTACAAAACTCTTACATAGTCCTTTTAGGGATCATATATATTCTTTCATGTTGGGAATATAGCTAGGAGTATAACTGCACGGTTATAGGGTCCACTTATATCCCACTTTATTAAAAACTACCAGTTTTCCAATATGTGTATATCCCTTCACACTCTATCACCACATGGGTTTTTCAGTTGCTCCATGTTCTTGTCAACATTTGGAATTGTCCTTTTACTTATTTTTTATCTTTATCTGTTGCAATGGTGGTAGAATTAAAGGAATTTCATTGAAATAACATAATGAAATTCATTCTTTTCAGATGAGGGCATGATTATATGCATAACATATTCCAAAGCACCCACGGCAAAATTACTAGAATGAATTTAACAAGATTGATTGATAAAAGATTAATGAATAACAAAGAACTGTATCTCAACATATAGAGTTGTAGAATCACTATGTTGTACAGCTAAAACTAATGTAACATTGTGTGTCAACTATACTTCAATTTAAAAAAAACACTATGTAAATACAATTTAAAAAGAGAATTTACTATAACATTCAAAACATCAACTACTTCATAATATATCAAACAAAAGCAAGTGAGGGGCGCCTGGGTGGCTCAGTCGGTTAAGCCTTTGCCTTCAGCTCAGGTCATGATCCCAGGGTCCTGCAATCGAACCCTGCATCGGGCTCCCTGCTCAGCAGGGAGCCTGCTTCTCCCTCTCCCTCTGCCTCTGCCTACTTGTTCTCTCTCTCTGACAAATAAATAAAATCTTAAAAAAAAAAAAAAAAGCAAGTGAGACTTCTATGTAGAAACTATTATTGAGAAAAAAAATTTTTAACTAAATAAATGAGTGGATGGTGGTAATAATTACACAACAAAGTGGATGCATTTAATATCACTAAACTGTATACTGAAAAATGGTTAAAATGGTATATTTTATGTTAGGTATATTTTATCAGAATTTTTTTTTTAAATTAAATAAAATATCCTTCTTTGTGAGTCTCAGTCTTATAAAAACCCAATAGTCTCAACATTATAATCTCCATCAAATCTCAACCAAATATAAAGAGATTTTTTTGATTAGTGATTCTATGATTATACAGAAATGCAAAGGCCAAAAATTGAACAAACTTGGAGGACTAACAATACTGAATATTAAGAATGGTGTTTAAAGAATGGTGGCATTTACAGTGTTCATGGTATTTTTTAAAATTTTATTATGTTATTATTTTTTTTTAATTTTAGTATATTATGTTAGTCACCATACATCATTGGTTTTTGATGTGGTGATCAACAATCCATTGTTTTCGTATAACACCCAGTATTCCATGCAGTATGTGCCCTCCTTAATACCCATCACCGGGCTAACCAATCCCCCCTCTCCCCTCCCCTCTAAAACCCTGTTTTTCTCAGAGTCCATAGTCTCTCATGGTTCATCTCTCCCTCCAATCCCCCCCCCATTTTTCCCTTCCTTCTCCTAATGTCCTCCATGCTATTCCTTCCACAAATAAGTGAAACCATATGATAATTGACTTTCTCTGCTTGACTTATTTCACTTAGCATAATCTCCTCCAGTCCCAACCACGTTGATGTAAAAGTTGGGTATTCATCTTTTCTGATGGCTGAGCAATATTCCATTGTATATATGGACCGCATCTTCTTTATCCATTCATCTGTTGAAGGGCATCTTGGCTCTTTCCACAATTTGGCTATTGCAGATATTGCTGCTATGAACATTGGGGTGCATATGGCCCTTCTTTTCACTACATCTGTGTCTTTGGGGTAAATATCCAGGAGTGCAATTGCTGGGTCATAGGGTAGCTCTATTTTTAAATTTTTGAGGAACCTCCACACTGTTTTCCAAAGTGGCTATACCAACTTGCATTCCCACCAACAGTGTAAGAGGGTTCCCCTTTCTCCACAACCTCTCCAACATTTGTTGTTTCTTTCCCTGTCCATTTTTGCCATTCTAACTGGTGTAAGGTGGTATCTCACTGTGGTTTTGATTTGGATTTCTCTGATGGCTAATGATGATGAATATTTTTCATGTGTCTGTTAGCCATTTGTATGTCTTCTTCAGAGAAGTGTCCTTTCATATCTTCTGCCCACTTTTTGACTTGATTATTTGTTTTTTGGGTGTTGAGTTTGAGAAGTTCTTTATAGATCTTGGCTACCAGCCTTTATCTGTAGTGTCATTTGCAAATATCTTCTCCCATTCTGTGGGTTGCCTCTTTGTTTTGTTGACTGTTTCCTTTGCTGTGCAGAAGCTTTTTAACTTGATGAAGTCCCAAAAGTTCATTTTTGTTTTTGTTTCACTAGCTTTTGGAGATGTATCTTGAAAGAAGTTGCTGTGGGTGATGTCAAAGAGGTTACTACTGCCTATGTTCTCCTCTAGGATTTTGATGGATTCCTGTCTCACACTGAGGTCCTTCATCCACTTTGAGTTTATCTCTGTGAATGGTGTTAGAGAATGGTCGAGTTTCATTCTTCTGCATGTGGCTGTCCAATTTTCCCAGCACCATTTATTGAAGAGACTGTCTTTTTTCCATTGCATGTTTTTTCCTGCTTTGTCAAAGATTATTTGACCATAGAGTTGAGGGTCCATATCTGGGTTCTCTATTCTTTTCCATCGGTCTATATGTCTGTTTTTGTGCCAGTACCATGCTGTCTTGGTGATCACAGCTTTGTAATATAGCTTGAAATCGGGCAATGTGATGCCCCCAGCTTTGTTTTTCTTTTTCAACATTGCCTTGACGATTCGGGGTCTTTTCTGATTCCATACATATTTTAGGATTGTTTGTTCCAGCACTTTGAAAAATGTCATTGGAATTTTGATCGGGATGGCATTGAAGGTATAGATTGCTCTGGGTAGCATAGACATTTTAACAATGTTTATTCTTCCGATCCATGAGCATGGAATATTTTTCCATCTTTTTGTGTCTTCTTCAATTTCTTTCATGAGTGTTTTGTAGTTCCTAGAGTATAGATCCTTTACCTTTTCGGTTAGGTTTATTCCGAGGTATCTTATGGTTTTTGGTGCTATTGTAAATGGAATCATTTCTCTAATTTCTCTTTCTACAGTTGTGTTGTTAGTGTATAAGAAAGCAACTGATTTCTGTGCATTGATTTTGTATCCTGCCACATTACTGAATTGCTGGATGAGTTCTCGTCATTTGGGGGTGGAGTCTTTTGGGTTTTCCACATAAAGTATCATGTCGTCTGCGAAAAGAGAGAGTTTGACTTCTTCTTTGCCAATTTGAATACATTTTATTTCTTTTTGTTGTCTGATTGCTGTTGCCAGGACTTCTAGTACTATGTTGAACAATAGTGGCGAGAGTGGGCATCCTTGATGTGTTCCTGATCTTAAGGGAAAGGCTCTCAGCTTTTCCCCACTGAGGATGATATTCGCTGTGGGTTTTTCATAGATGGATTTTATGAACTTGAGGAATGTTCCCTCTATTCCTATACTCTGGAGAGTTTTAATCAGGAAAGGATGTTGTATTTTGTCAAATGCTTTTTCTGCATCAATTGAGAGGACCATATGGTTCTTCTCCCTCCTCTTATTAATGTGTTCGATCACACTGATTGATTTGCGAATGTTGAACCACCCTTGCATCCCGGGGATAAATCCCACTTGGTCGTGGCGGATGATCCTTTTAATGTACTGTTGGATCCTATTAGCTAGGATTTTGTTGAGGATTTTGGAATCCATATTCATCAGGGATATCGGTCTGAAATTCTCCATTTTGATGGGGTCTTTGCCTGGTTTGGGGATTAAGGTAATGCTGGCCTCATAGAATGAGTTTGGAAGTTTTCCTTCTGTTTCTATTTTTTGAAACAGCTTCAGTGGAATAGGTATTATTTCTTCTTTGAATGTTTGGTAGAATTCCCCAGGGAATCCATCAGGCCCTGGACTCTTGTTTTTTGGGAGGTTTTTGATCACTGCTTCAATCTCGTTACTGGTTATTGGCCTATTCAGGTTGTCAATTTCTTCCTGTTTCAGTCTTGGCAGCTTATAGGTTTCCAGGAAGGCCTCCATTTCATCCAGATTGCTCAGTTTATTGGCATAGAGTCATTGATAATAATTTCTAATAATTGTTTCGATTTCCTTGGTGTTAGTCGTGATCTCTCCCCTTTCTTTCATAATTTTATTAATTTGGGTCCTTTCTCTTTTCTTTTGGATAAGTCTGGCCAGTGGTTTATCGATCTTATTAATTCTCTCAAAGAACCAACTTCTAGTTTCATTGATCTGATCTACTGTGTTTCTGGTTTCTAATTCATTGATTTCTGCTCTGATTTTAATTATTTCTCTTCTAATGCGTGGCTTAGGTGTCGTTTCTTGCTTTTTCTCTAGTTCTTTAAGGTGTAGAGTTAGTTGGTGAATTTGGGATTTTTCTATTTTTTTGAGTGAGGCTTGGATAGCTATGTATTCCCCCTCAGGACCGCCTTTGCAGTATCTCATAGGTTTTGGACTGATGTGTTTTCATTCTCATTGATTTCCATGAATTGTTTAAGTTCTTCTTTGATTTCTTGAGCAGAGTGGTCTTTAGCTTCCAAGTGTTTGAATTTCTGCCAAATTTTTTCTTGTGATTGTGTTCCAGTTTTAGAGCATTGTGGTCTGAGAATATGCAGGGAATAATCTCAATCTTTTGGTACCAGTTGAGACCTGATTTGTGACCCAGTATGTGGTCTATTCTGGAGAAAGTTCCATGTGCGCTTGAGAAGAATGAGTATTCTGTTGTTTTAGGGTGGAATGTTCTGTAAATATCTATGAGGCCCATCTGGTCCAATGTATCATCCAAAGCTCTTGTTTCCTTGTTGATTTTCTGCTTAGATGATCTGTCCATTGCTGAAAGTGGAGTATTGAGGTCTCCTACAATTAATGTATTGTTATCAATATGATTCTTTATTTTGGTTAACAGTTGGCTAATGTAGATGGCTGCTCCCATGTTGGGGGCACAGATATTTACAATTGCTAGATCTTCTTGTTGGATAGGCCCTTTAAGAATGATATAGTGTCCTTCTGTGTCTCTTATTACAGACTTTAGTTTAAAATCTAATTTGTCTAATATAAGAATTGCTACCCCAGCTTTCTTTTGAGGTCTGCTGGCATGGAAGATGGATCTCCAGCCCTTCACTTTAAGTCTGGATGTATCTTTAGGTTTAAAATGAGTCTCTTGTAGACAGCATATGGATGGGTCCTGTCTCTTTATCCAATCTGCAACCCTGTGCCATTTTATGGGAGCGTTTAGGCCATTCATGTTGAGAGTGATTATTGAAAGATATGAATTAATTGCCATCATGTTGCCTGTGAAGACGTTGTTTTTATAGATTGTGCCTGTAAATTTCTGTTGTATTATCACTCTTGGGGTCTTTCTCCTTTTATAGAACCCCCCTTAATATTTCTTGCAGGGCCGGCTTAGTGATCACATATTCTTTCAGTTTCTGCTAGTCGTGGAAGCTCTGCATCTCTCCATCCATTCTAAATGAAAGCCTTGCCGGATAAAGTAATCTTGGCTGCATGCTCTTCTCATTTAGTACCCTGAATATGTCTTGCCAGGCCTTTCTGGCTTGCCAGGTCTCTGTGGATAGGTCTGACGTTATTCTGATGTTCCTCCCTCTGTACGTAAGGAATCTCTTCCCCCTAACTGCCCTTAAGATGGTTTCCTTGGTTCTAAGATTTGCAAGTTTTACTATTACATGCCAGGATGTTGGCCTGTTTTCCTTCATCTTAGGATGGGTCCTCTCTGCCTCTAGGACTCAAATGTTTGTTTCATTCCCCAGATTAGGGAAGTTCTCAGCTACGATTTGCTCAAATACATCTTCCAGTCCTCTCTCTCTCTCCACTCCCTCTGGGATTCCAATTATTCTGACATTGGAACGCTTCATGGTGTCACTTATTTCTCTGATTCTATTTTCATGGATTCTGAGTTATTTTTCCCTGGCCTCCTCTTTTCCCTTTTTATCTATTATATTGTCTTCCAGGTCACTTATTCGGTCTTTTGCCTCAGTGCCCTAGCTGTTAGATTATCTAGATTGGATTGGATCTCATTGATAGCTTTTTTAAGTTCTGCCAATTCACCTTTTATTTCTGCCCTTAGAGACTCTATGTTGCCATTAATTGATTTCTCCATTCTAGCCATTGTCCTCACATTTGCTAGCCTGAATTCCATCTCTGACATCTTGGTTATATCTGAATCCATTTGTAAATCTGTGGCATAAGTCATAATCTCTGAGCCTTTTCTATTTTGGGGGCTCCTCCTCCTAGTCATTCTGTTGATGGGTGGTTGAGTATAGAGTCCAAATTATTGACCAGAACCCAAGCAAGATGCACCTGTTTTCTTGGGACCTTAGGGTTGCTGGCCTCTTGTTTTCCCAGCCTGTCTTCTGGAGGAGGGGCCTGCCGCGCTGTTACTCAGGCAACCCTGTTTGGGCATAGTTGCCCTGCCCCCCCTGTGGCAGGGGATGGGCTCAGTGGGAATCAATTTTGGGGGCTTTTGTTCTCTGGCGGCTTTCCCTGGCGGCTTTCCACATCTCTTCCGCGAGTCAGAGCAGAAAAGACCATTTCCAACCCTCTGCCTCAGAGCAGAGAGACCGCAGTCTGTTCTTCAGTGAGCTCTCCAGGCCACACCGTCTCCATTTCTGTCCGTGCTGCTATAAACTGCAGCGTCCCGGGTTGTGCGCCCCTTTGCGGTGCTCCCAGTCCTGTCTCCAGGTCGAAGCAAGTCTCTGCCCTTTGTGCTTCTAAAACTGCCAGCCGCTCCCAGTTCGCCCACGCGACCCTGCCGCTCCGAGTTTCCGCCCTGGGGGCTGCCCTAAAGTCCCCTCCCTGCCGCTACCGGTCTGCGAGTCTGTGCCTGTCCCCAGCGTGCGAGGCTGTTGCTCACTGGTGGTATAGGATCCCCATGGTCAGGCACCCTCCCGCTGCCGTTTATCCTCTGATATCTGCCCACAGAATCACGGCTCCCCACTTCCTACCTCAAAACCAACCGCCTGCGATATTCTGTTTGTAGAGATCCAGATCTTCTTACATCTCACGCTGGTTTTGTGGGTGCTCAGAGTGGTTTGGTAGATATCCAGCTCAATTCCGGGACCAGCTGAAATAGGGTCCCCTACTCCTCCACCATCTTTCCCCTGGACTCCTATTATGTTATGTTAATCACCATACATTACATCATTAGTTTTTGATGTAGTGTTCCATGATTCATTGTTTGCATATAACACCCAGTGCTCCATGCAGAACGTGCCCTCTTTAATACCCATCACCAGGCTAACCCATCCACCCACCCCCCTCCCCTCTAGGACCCTCAGTTTGTTTTTCAGAGCCCATAGTCTCTCATGGTTCGTCTCCCCCTCCGATTTTGATGTAGTGTTCCATGATCATTGTTTGCGTATAACACCCAGTGCTCCATTCAATACATGCCCTCTTTAATACATGGTATTTTAATTAGATTAATAATGTTTGGATACAAAGAGAGACAAGGAGATAATACAAAGTCAGAGCCTGACACATGGACACTTGGATTATGACAAAGGTGATATGACAGAGCAGAATTTTCAGTAAATGATGCTAAATCAATCAGATATCAATTTGGAAGAAAAATTATTAACTATGAACTAGGGCTTACACCTTATGAAGACAATAATTCCAGGTAGATTAGATCTAAACATTAAAACAGGAGAGCTTCTAAAAGCAAACACATGCATATACAAACTGGAGTTGGCAAAGATTTCTTAAACAGCTCTTCATATAGGAGAAGACTGAGAAGTTGTACTGCATTAGAATTAGAAATTTCTATTTATTTAAAATCCCAATGAAAATATTGAAAAGGGAAGCCACAAACTGAGAAAAAAAAAATATTTGTAACATATAAAAACATCAGTAGACTAATGCCCAGAATATATAAATACCTTTTACAAATCAACAAATAGGACAGGCAATCCAATGTTAAAATAAGAAAAATAGGAAAAAGCCTCGAATAGGTAGGCATTTAACAATGAAGGACAAACTCTTGTGGATTTATAAGATTTGATGACTTCAGTTGGTATTTCAATGGAAAGAATGTTCAGCTTCTTTGAATTTAATTATGGATTAACATGTGTAACAAACAAAAGTAAACAAAATACTGAAAACAAAATGAAAACAATTTCAACTACATATCTTCTCTGAGGGTTCCCTTATTTAGTAAGATATTGATTTTGCTGTGACAAGGACATAAACATCATAATTTTATTATTACTATCCCAGAACAAAAATTACATTTAATACTGAATAATTATAGAAAATTTATAATACCTTCAAAATAATGTCAGGTATATTTACTATTTTAGAATGAACTTCCAAATATTTTAATTTCATCAATTAGATAATAAAGTGAAAATTATATTGAAATTAACTTAATTGATTTTCTAAGTGAAGCATGTGGTGTCATTAATATAGCACCAGTATCATTTATTTACTTATTTTCAAATTCACTAATAGTTTTCTGCCAGAACAAATCTGTTGTTGACACCCTCTAACTAAATTTGATTCCTTTCTGTCATTGCCTTTTTCAACATTAGAATTTCAATTTGGTTCTTTCATTATAAGTGTTGCCATTGTTATTATCGCTATTAATATCTATTGATGCTCTCTATTTTTTGAGACTTAGTCATCATACATTTAATTCTTCAAACATAGTTTACTTTAACTCTTCATTTTCTGTGTATGAACCATACTTTGTTTCTCTGCATGCCTCAAATTTTTGTTGAATGAACATTTTGGATAATATATTCTAGTAACTTTTTTTGTGTGTGTTTTTTAAATATATATATTTTTTTATTTAACAGAGAGAGCGAGGGCAGGAACACAAGCAGGGGGAGTGGGAGAGGGAGAATCAGGCTTCCCCGCGGAGCAGGGAGCCCGACGCGGGGCTTGATCCCAGGACCCTGGGATCGTGACCTGAGCCGAAGGCAGACGCGCAACGACTGAGCCACACAGGCGCCCTATCCTAGTAACTTTGAAATCAGGTCCCATGCCCATTGAGTTTATTTTGCTGGGTTTTTGTTTTCTTGTTGCTATTATAATTAATTTTTATTATCTATTTACTTTTTAGTTACTTTCCTGGATGCCTGTGGATTTTGTGTTCTCAGCATTATAATGTCACTGAATTTGTTTACTTTTTTTTTTTAAGTTCCTGTTTGTATTTTTTTTTAAATAAAGAATTATTTTTTTTTATTTTTAGAGAGAGAGAAAAAGATCACAGGCAGGAAGGGCAGAGGGAAAGGGAGAGAGAATCTCAAGCAGACTCCACGCTGAGCACAGACCCTGAGGTGGGGCTGCATCTCAGGACCCTGAGATCACCACCTGTGCTAAAACCAAGGTTCGTGCTCAACCGACTACACCACCAGGGTACCCCTCCTGTTTGTATTTTTGAACCTAGCTTCCAAAAGGTTATCTGAGCCACCATAGCTTAGTGTTCAACCAACGATGAGTAAGAATTTTTCTATAAATACTTTGAGCCAGTAAGCCCCCTACTTTTCACCAAGGGGGAACTGTGTGTGAAGGTATGCCATCACATTTCAGGAAGTTTACAATTCAGCCCTAGCTTTTGCTTCCACCTTGTGCTTTTACTTCACTTCAAGGTCAACCAGAGGTGAACTAGTGGGTCTTCTCTTTTCTTAGGTCTTTCTTGGGCATGTGAACAGTCCTGCATATGGATACAGACTTCTAGATCCCCAGATATATGTCCAAGTTGTTCAGAGTCTCCTGTGGTCATCTAGTTTACCAGGTCTTCCCTTCTGATTTTTGACCAAGCTCTTATTGACTCCAACTGAAATCACAGCTTTAGGTAGCTGCAATGTTAATAATTGAGTCAAGTTCTCATTTCTTGGCAACTCTCTGTAAATGGAGCTTTTCCAGAGAGCAGCGATACTCTCGTCATAAACTGTATTCTGGGGATGGGATTTTTTAACAGGGCGCCAAAAGAAGTCAGGCCCTCTGTTGGCTATGAGATCACTGGCTTTTCATTACTACCACTACGTCAAGCTAGAGATCAGGGAGATGGCATTAGTCCCAAGTTAAAATAGCACAGACCCTGCTGTTCTTATTGAGATCCACTAGTTTTTCTTGAATAAATACAGTCACTGTCTTAGACTCATTTCCAGAGTTCTCAAAGAGTAGATTCTGATAGCTTTGCTCGTGTTCCCTGGCTTTCTTTGGGTAGCAGACTCATCAAGGTCCTAACTCCACCCTTCTGGAAGTCCTGCCTGGCCAGTATGATTTAAAGGTTTGCCAAAGTTCTCCAGTGGAGTCAATTAATGGAAAGGTTCACAGTTATTGCTCCAGTGTTAAAGATAGACTTTTGTCAGGACTTCTCACCTGTTTCCCAAATATATGCTATATATGATGTGCTTTATAGGGAGGTGCTAATTATGTACATCCAAAGCAAAATTTGAAACGGGACGTGAGCAAAATTGACTAAGGAAAAGTCATTTGATCTAAATAAAAAGTCATGATTCAGAGAACTATGTGAACACACCTGTTGGTTTATGCATTAAATTGTTCATTTTGTGCTCAAACTTCGAAAACAAGGGCTAACTTTTAAAGTAGATGCTGAAGATTTTCAGTAGATTCTGGTTTTCTAATTTTCATAGAGTCAGTGATACAATTGTAGTTTCAATATCAAAAAGTAGATTTTGATAAACTTCTTGGGCCTCTTAAATTTTCATCATGTCTCATGTGAAATGAAAATTCAGTAACTGATTTTTCACTAGAAAAATATTTTATTTACTAGGTCATTAATTCCAAGACAGTTCACTTAAAAAAATTCTAAAAGTATGATTCATTATTCATATAAATATTTGTATGTGATTTTAAATTTACAAAAGTGCTAATAATCAACCACTTTGACCCGTCCCCCGAGAAAAGGAACTCCATATGATTTGCAACAGATGATGTCACCAAATCACCATAAAAGTATGTTCATAGTTATATATAAGCTTTATAGCAATGATATGTAGTCTTCATTTCTCAAATACATTTTATACATGATGTTTTTGAAAGGAAGATGTTGATTTAAGTTGTAACTGGAAAGGTATAGGTAAAGAAAAATGGACTGTCACTGGTTGATTTTCAATTTAACTACATTGAGAAAACTTTGTTTTCAAACATGTATCTTATGCACTATTAAACAAGAACATGGCAGAAAATGGCAGTACAAAATATAGGTCTCTAAATCCATCCAAGGTTATGTTAATGTAATTATAAATAATATTACCTCTTTTAAAAATCTGGGGCAAGGGGCACCTGGGTGGCTCAGTTGGTTAAGCGACTGCCTTCGGCTCAGGTCATGATCCTGGAGTCCCAGGACCAAGTCCCACATTGGGCTCCCTGCTCGGCGGGGAGTCTGCTTCTCCCTCTGACCCTCCTCCCTCTCATGCTCTCTGTCTCTCATTCTCTCTCTCGAATAAATAAATAAAATCTTAAAAAAAAAAAAATCTGGGGCAAATGTTAGACCACACAAAGAAACTGGTGTAAACTGGGACTATCCTAGGAAAGCCAAGAGTTATTCACTTTACATAGAAATATCTGAAAAAGTGTCTAAGCTCATTATTCATAGTATGTACTCATATTTATGAAATGATAGACTAAATAAATGATTGCTAAGAAATATAATAAGTTAAGCTGGCAAAATTGTTTGAAATCTCCATTTATCCTTGTGGTGAAACCCAAATCATGTACCCATCTTCCAGATGACATCCTGAACCATCAGTGGGATGGCACTGAGTTAACCACTAATGTACAATGAGTACCTAGCTAGACTATTTGGGCCCACTAGAACACCTACTTTTCCTTTGCAATATCTCAATATAGTTGAGATTGACAATAATCTAATTTGGCTTCATGAATGTTATATGGGCAGTAAGAGTATATATATGTTGCTGCCAGAGAAATACATTGGTTCTAAAAAAAACAAACAAACAAACAAAAAGAAAACACAAAGCAAGCAAGCTCAATTATGAACTCATGGAGAAAATTCTTTGACCTTGTATTGCCATGACCAAGCAAGATGCCTGAGACAGAAAGACATTCAGTCATTATTGACAAGTAAATTATTTAATTCAATCTAACCACTTAGTATAGGAGGCTCAGCTCCATTATTTCTGACACACAGTTTTTCTTCTTAGTAACTGTAATTGAAGAGGAGTTCGAAAACCAAGGCACAGAAATGAATCCACGTACTTGGTAGTGTCATATAGTTGGTGAATATGCAGTTAATTTAAATGATGTATATCAGTTAAATACATCTTTCAGGCTAGGTTTACAAAGTGGATGCTTTTCACAAAAAATTGGGAAGTTTCTATTGAAATTGCTCGGTGAAGAAAAGAAAAAAATGTATCCGCATTGGACTCATATTTCTGATATCCGTAACAATCAACTTGGGTCTATACTGTTTTTATTTGATTTTTAGTGGGTCAGAATTCTTTAATTATTGGCAGACAATGCTGTTCTGTTGGAATGAACAGAATTCCCAAGGTTGTTAGTGAAGTCATCTTGCAGGGATTGTATTTTAAAAGCCTTACCTATACGGGTAACATGGGATGGGTCAATGATACACTGTGGATGGCATTCTGTCTGTCATTGTGGAGAAGGGTACATGATTCTTCAAGTAACCATCAGAGATACTACAGAGTATTTTGTTGTTATTTTCAATTTTTCCATCATATGCTGAAAATAAATTTTAAAAAATGAGACTTTGCTCATTTAAATGTATCTCAAATGATTGCTTATCCCATAAGAACATAAAGATTATGTTAAAAAAAGTTGGAAAAGACAAAAAACAAATTCAGAAAGTCATATGAATAATATAACTACATCTGTGTTTTATCAATAAAACTTGATGAGGCAGAAATTGTATTTTCTCCCAGAGGCACTGGAACTAGTGTACTCATAATGCTATGATTATATTTCTGGTGTCATGAACGAGGTTAAAAACTGTATCTATGGCATTATTCCCAGCATCCAGAATACTAATGTACTAGCAGGGGGTTATCACTTCTGGGCTGGAAGGATTGAATTTGGGAAAATGAGGAGAATGTGGGTGATTAATCTACCTCAGACACCTGAAAACTTTTAAAAAGGAAATACTACCTATGTAAGTAAACCTGTTCTTTTCTCTCAGAGAATTTTAGTCTGCTCTTTAAGATTGACCATGCAGGCTCAACCTGATGTACAGACACACATCAACATATCTCAAATTGGGGTTCAAGGGAAATCTATATGAGAACGACTTGAAAAGCTAATTAAAATGCAGATTCCCTGGTCACGCCCTTAAAAGTAATGACTCATAATCTCTGGGAAATGGCCCACATAGCTACAATTTTAACTAGCTTCCCTGGTGATTTTGCTATTCACTAAAGAATGTGAAATGCTCTTCCACCCTTACCATGTTCCAGAATTATCCTAGCACTTGCTAAAACACAGATTGCTAAACCCACCCAGTTTCTGATTTGTCATATATGAAGTGGAAAGTGGGAAATGGCATGTCTAACAAATTCTTGGGTGGGACAAATGCTATTAACCAGAGAACAATGGTTTGAGAATCCCTGCTTCGCAAGAATGCTTTTCCAAACTTAAGCATACACAGGAATTTGCCGGGAGATTTTGTTAAAACAAAGATTCTAAAGTCTTACCTCCAGAAATTCTGGTTTGGGAGGGTCTGGAGTGGGGCCTGATAACATATTTCTAACAAGTTCCTAGATAATGACTTATGGTGCTCTGTTAAGAACTACAAATCTTCAACTCTATTAAGCACTTGGACTATGGAATTGAATCAATTACTTCCCCCCTGGTTTGTCTATCCATTTCCAGTTCACCAGATATAATGAAAAATGCTAAGAGGAAAAAAAATGTTTTCAATTCTATTCACAGCAGAGCAGTTATGAACACATAGTGTTCTAAAGGATAGCTGCTGCCTAGCTGGGTTGGCTATTTCAGCAGCTGACTCATCACACAACCTGAGACACTTAATCTCTTCTTATACTACTAGCAGTCCTAAAACCTTGTTCTGATTGTGTGTCCACTGGTTGGGACAGGAAAGAAAAGATATATCAAGTGCCCAACAGGTTAGCTGTAATCACAGATTAAGCTTTATCTGGGAGACTGACTGGTGGATGCATGGTGTCAGCTAAAAAATTTTCAACAAAATAAAATGAAACAAAACATATCCAAATGATGACTGATGCTAGTAAGAGAGAAATACCTGATTTTAAAAAGCGTATAATAAAAAGTAAACGCACTGAGCAATCTTTCATTTTGTTGAAAATGTTTTCTGTTGCGTTTAAAATAACAGTAATCAATGGTATATTAATAAAAATTAGTACATATTTTGAGGGGGAAAATAAATTAGGTAGCTTACAAAACCAGTCAAGGAAAGATAGTCTAATTTTTCCCAAATGTTTCTAGCTCAGAGGTTCCTGGTCAATGATATAAAATGACAAGCAAATAATAGAGTACATGAAGAATATATTATTTATGGAATTTCAGCAAATAAAAAAATAACCATGATAAGAAGAAAAAATAATGTTATTAAAATGATATATTATCTATGTGGAAGTGTAATGTGCAAGTTGGCCTAAAAATTTTTTTTTAATATGCTTCAGATAGGCCCTTGGCCAAAATAACGTTTCACATCTTGGGTAATGACACTTCTCAAAAGAGCAAATATTATCCTGATCATTAATAAATAATCTTTTTTTCTAGAAGTTTTGATCTTAAAGGGAGTGTATTAACACCACCATCCCCTCTCCACTCCCCAACATACACACATACCCATGGCAAGCAGGAAAATGTAGCTCTGGTTTTATAATAAACATCGACGGGGGAAATAGACAGATAGAAATATATTTATGCAAAGCGAAAGTGAACGAAACATATTTTATAATAGGTTAACCTGGTTTCAGTCATAAAAAAACAGAAGGCAGAAAATTATTTACATGAGATACAATTCAAAATCTCATTTAACTGTCAGAACAATTTGCAAGACATTCATTTTATAAATGAAAATACTGTAGGAGAGGTACAGTCTAATATGTGGTTCATCTGGAAGCTTATAGGAATTATGCCCAGTTCTTCATGTATGTTACCTAATTTTGTCTTCAGAATGATAATCTGAAGACAACTCTATCTCACAATTTAGAAAAACACCTACTTCAAGGGTTCTGGAGTAGAATAAAGGAGTTAGCACCTGGAAAATGATTAGCACTGTGCTTGGCATATAAGATACATAGATATGTAAATATATAGAGAGAGAGATACCCACACGCATAAAATATGTCTGTGTGTGTATGTATATATATGAGGGGGCATATATATATACATATATATACACACACACATATATTGTCTATGTATATGTACATGTATCTATACAAGGTATATACATGTACATATATGTATGTATGTATGGTACTATTTACTATACACGGCATAAGAAATTTGTATTTCTGTTCTTTTAAAGAACAATTCATGATAGAGGCTGGTGATTAAAGAAACTGTAATTTATGGCTTTGGAATAGTATTACTGAAATAATACTCGTATAGACTTATGCCCTCTTTGAATAAAATACAGCATTTATATCAGTAATGATCCTTTGTCCATCTCTGAAGTATTCTCAAAAGATATGTCCCAGGGTGCCTGGGTGGCTCAGTCAGTTAAAGCAGCTGATTCTTGATTTCGGCTCAGGTCATGATCTCGGGGTCGTGGGACAGAGCCCCACGTCAGGCTCTGCACTCACCCGGGACCTGGCTTGAGGATTCTCTCTTCCTCTCCCTCTGCCCCTCCACCTGCTCATGCTGTTTCTCTCTCTCTAAAATAAATAAATAAATCTTTAAAGGATACTTCCCTTGTCACAGGAGATAGAAATTTGCATTTCTAAGAAATGGAATAGGTCTAAAAAATCTGCTTTGCAAACTTCTAGACCCACATATCCAAATGGTGTGCTGGCAAATATATCTATAGAAATGTAAGGCATATACTATAACAAATATTACTGATGGCATTGATTCCCTTAATTTAACTTAGAGATACTTAAAAGAAATACTAGAATATTTCAAATTTTATTGGTAATTTTGTATATTAAAATGGAATGGTGTTGGTTTTTAGGGAACTATGATATTTATGGAACCTTTCCTAAAATGCATCATGAATCTTCCAAGGGTTGAATAAACTGAAAAAGAAAAAGCAGTTATGAAACCTGGTGACCAAAGATGTGTTTTCAAATGCCAAGCATCAGGGATAAAATTTTAGGAGATTATGGTAATATTGATCAGTTGTTTTGAAATAATGTTCTCTTGCATCAATAGCAATAAAAAATGAGTGAGGAATGATTAGATACTCCATGACAGGAGACTGTCTTGGGAAATATGTAGACAGATCCATTTTTAATTTTGGAGATTCTGTAATCCATTTTCATTTCAGCTCATAATATATTGATAGTGGGTTGCAGGAAAAATGCTACTTACTTGTTTATACAATTTTCTGCAGTAAATGAATTGATCTTTCCATTTATTTGATTTGTGATGATGGCATTTGTCATGTTTCCTTAGGACTGCAATCCAAATTTTAAGAAATCTCTGGCATGAGGAGTGACAGGAAAAATAATGAAAGCTTGTTTCCAGTGTACTTCTTGATGGATGCTATCATTATCTCTTTTATTTGCTTAAAGGTTTTATTTAGACATTCTTAAAAACAAACAAAAAAAAACTAGGGAAAAGCTATTTTTAAACAACTGTGGTATTAAATAGTCTTTATTGGGGTTGATATCTAGTAGTACTCCTACTTTACTTTTTCCCCAATACTAAACTTCCAGAAGATATAATGTAGCTTATTCAAATCGAGAAAGAGCTTGCTTCATATTGAGGGATTGGAAAATCCAAATGGCCTAAAGTAAAGTGTGGTGGAGTTCAGGTACGGATGGCCTGGGGATAAAGGAAAGAAAATACAATCAAACGCCTTTGGAAAATGTATAAGAAATACAAAGGAAAAATAAACTCTAATTCTGGCTATAGAACTGAAGCCTCAGAGGTTGAGTATGGAATGATTGGGCCAATAGAAAACTCTGTACCTTGACCATGTGATTATGTTTGAAGGCAGAATACTCAGGTACAGTTTCTTTTCTTTTCTTTTTTTAAGATTTATTTATTTATCTGAGAGAGAGAGGGAGAGTGTGAGTACCCATGAGTGGGAGGAGGGGCAGAGGGAGTGAAAGAATCTCAAGTGGACACCCCGCTGATCGTGGAGCCAGGTGCAGGGCTTGATCCCAGGACCTCGAGATCATGACCTGAGCCTATATCAAAAGTCAGAGGCTTAACTCACTGAGACACCCATGAACCCATGGAATACTCAGGTACAGTTTCAAACTGTGCCATCTCCTAGTTTCCTGACATTGGTTAAGTGCTTTAATCTCTCTGTGTTTCAGATTAATGATCTCTAAAATGAGGGTCATAATCATCCTGAAATATATGTTTACTATGATAATGAGCAATGATGATGAGAAGAAGGACATCAGAGGCCATTATGAATCTTTTTTTCAGAAAGTAGAATGCACCACTAACAGGAAAGAGGAAATAATAATCAACTTACATCATTCTGCTATGTCTGGTAGCATCTTCTGGCAAATAAATGTTTCATTTTATTTTCATTTTTTGATTTTATTTTACTTTCTTTTAATCTCAGATATCTCTCTGGATCCCTCCCAGCCCCGTAGGTCCCTAGTCATTGTGCAGGTGACTACTTCCTATTTCAGAAAATGGTGCACTAGTGAATGCTGGACAACTGGGAGTTCCTGGGGGACGTGGTAGAGGGACTTGCTTTATAACACTTGCCAATTTCTGTGGTATAAATACTACCAACATGACCCATTGCAAGTTACCATTAGTTTAACAATCACTTCATAAAATACTGAAAAACTTAACAATTGTCTTTAATGAGCCAGCTGAGCTGATACTACACATCATTATCAGGTCTTAAAATTTTTATCCTTGCTGGTCTTTTAGATTCCCTTTCAGAATCACCCTCAATTACAAGGGAGCATCTATGTGATTTTTTTTTTTTCTGCAGATCCATCTTTGCTCCCTGATAAACAGATTTTCTTCTCTTCACTAACTTTATAATAATAGCACAAATAACAAGTTGGATACCTTAAAAAAATCATGAAACTGTAAGATTCATTAAGCTACCTACCTATTCCATTTTATTTATGACTCCCCCCTTATGTGACTCTGAGGAAGCAAAACCAGACCAGGTCCTTGACTTCAATGAGCTCATATTTTAACAGAGAAAAAACAAATAAAAAGTTGCAGACGAGGGGCACCTGGGTGGCTCAGTCAGTTAAGTGTCTACCTTCTGCTTAGGTCATGATCTCAGGGTCCTGGGATCGAGTCCCACATCGGGCTCCCCACTCAGCAGGGAGTTTGCTTCTCTCCTTCTGCCCCTCCACCCAGCTTGTGCTCTCAAATAAATAAATAAAATCTTTAAAAAAAAGTTGCATAGGAAATGTAAAAATTCAGATGGATATGTACTCTGGAAGAAATTTATATGGTCAAGTAAGTCAGCAAGACCAGAGATAGCTGCCAAGAAAGTGAGGCTTGGGCTGAGATCTGAAGAAGACATAGGAAAGAACCAGGAGAAAGGAGAGGATGGAGCATTTCGGGCACAGGGAATGATGCAGGCAAACAGCAGAGGTACGTAAAGATCAGCCTGCAGGTGGCAAAGGCCATGGGATTTTAAATGGAGTGGCAGAGTATCACTAGGCATAAAAACAAACAAACTAACTAAAAAATCCCTACTATACGAAGCCTTTTGAATTGGCCACACTAGAGAATATAATGCAACAAGACCATTTAAGTCATTGCTCAGCTGCAGAATTAATGACAGAACTTGAACTAGATTTCATTTTTTGCTGATTTTCATTTAATATAATTAAAAAAAAATAACTCAACTATAATACCACTAAAATGTCAAGTGTGAATCAACTCCCCAAAGTATGAAAGTGATTATCTGATAAGAGCAAATGGCAATAACATATTTTTCTATTAAAACTTTTAAATGAAAAGTACTTGAGGAAAAAAAAAACTTGGTAAAAAATCTAGAGTTTTGTGACACATACAGATGTCATATGTGATGGTGCTTACATCAGCCTTTCAAACTGGCTTCAGCTTTTTCCCAGAAAGTAATAACTAAAGGAAGGCTTTCCTTCTATCTCTTCCTGATTACAGTTAATTTATGTCATACTGTATTATTTATTAGCTAATGTAACAAAAATCTGTTTTACCCTCATACAGATAATGGGATTAATTATTAAAACAGGAAATGAAATTTTTTAACTATCCAAGGGAAGCCAGGTTTTCTCCAAATCTCTATTGCTGTTTATCTTTCCCTTGTCAACCCCTACTCATACATACACCATCCATTTCCACAAACACATCCAGAGACACAAATATGCTTACATACATAATGACAGAAACTAATGTTAATGGAGAGCTGACAAGTGATCAGCATAGCTTTAAGCACTTGACAGGCAATACCATGTCTGTTCCTTACAAATACCATAAGGAATACAGAATCATTAACTCTTTTATAAATGAAAGAAACCTCAGGATAAAGAAAGCAAAAAGAAGCATGTGAGAAATTAGGTAGATAGAAGAATCACGTTCCCAATTATAAAGGGTCTGGAGTAAATTAAAAAAAAAAAAGCTTTGAGTTAAAAAACACCCAAAAAACAGAAAAATACAACTGCACACATGGGTGAGTTTGCAAACAGAATTAACATTACAGAGGGATATTATTATTATTGTTATTTCACTCTTTTTGTAGATGAGTGAGATAATGAAGTACTTTGGTTGAAAAAATTAGTTATTCAAATATTCAGGAAAAGATAAAATTTTAGAATCAAGTTTGCAAACTGAAGATCAAGCAAAAAATTGTTAACAGCACTGGTGGTAAATAGATCCTAGTTTGACAGGTCTCAGTAGATATCTTCTCCTAGGACATATTATAATCAAAAATTACATGCAGTTTCCCTTGCTTGGGTTTTCTTGTTTACATTAACTACTGGGACTATTAGAGCTTAAATACCATAAGGAGACCAGAGTCTTGCTGACTATTCTAACATAGTGTATGTACAGCAACTTCTTTAAGAAGCATAATAATTTTAGCAAAGGTGCCTTGGGCATATTATGAAGATGCTATTAGAAGCATGCTGCTTTCATAGTTATTGATTCTCATACGTATCCGGTAAAGGCTGAACATTCATACATATTTGTTTATTGGCATTATGCCATAAATATCTTTGAACATACCCAGAGCCAAACTCAGCCATGAAAAACAGAAGGTTAATTCCTCCAAAATGTAACCATCGCTGGGTCTGTAGGAATGACTACAAGATAATGAAACTAACTGCTTAACAAATATTTGGCAATGTGTCATTACCTTCAGTTAAATCTTTGAAATTATCCAAATTTACTTCAATAAGGCTGTTGTGCAAAGTAATTTTTGAAAATAATATTAAGAAATTGCATCATACAATTATGATAAGTTCATTCATGTATTCATTCAAAATCATTTATTTATCTTCTTTTGCACCGCCCTTGGAGGTGGTGGTGATCTCTTATCTGAAAAGATAGCTAGAATTAAACATCTTTTGAAATCTAATATCATGTAAAGGATAGAAAGTTCATCTGACATTAGACAAACCGCTATGTCAAAACTAGGCATTGATAATAGTATGCATGGGGGAAAAAAATCAAAAGCCAGATTTTAAAGTCCAATGTTGATTATAAAGACAACACAGTGACAAAGAACATGTGCCCAGCAGCAACCAGCAGTTGCTGGTCTCCACACTGAGTAACCAGAAATGCAATACATTTTTTTTTACTAGATAAAACTGGCACACCATTCCCTCCAAGACTAATAAAATCATTTTGGGAAAAGCAGCTACATTGGCCATCAAGACTGTCAATCCTGATGTTGGAGAGCCAAAGAAAGAGAATGAAATTAGAAATTCTGTTTTCTTAAAATGTAGCAGAACTCTTAGATAATGTGGATGTGCAATATATAATGTTTTAGAAATAAAGACAATAAGTAATATCTCTCATGCTTACTGTCTAAGAATTATACTGATTGCTGTCAAATATTTACTTCTTAGTAGTGAATTAGATTTTGGAAAACAATGAAAAAAATTATCATTACAATTATGAAGTTCAATTCATTGGGCATTCTGTAATTTTTTTTTCAACATACATTACTTCTAGAAAATTAGGTTTGTTTACATGGCTTATAAATCAGTTTGATATTCAATGGCAACAGGAAAATGGATATTATTCAATTTTAAAAAGGAGGGTAGCAGGCAAGAGAGAGGGATGATGATGGTGATGATGATGACGGATAAGACACTTGGACTTTAAGTAGCTTCACTATGGTGAATGAGGAAAAAAAAAATCTACTCAGTAATTATAAAACACAGGATGAGCACAAGCATATAGTTTCAAATAATTTCATAACAATAGATCCATGATTAATTCATTCGGGCATGGAGAATTAATATATAACTCGCAGAATGAATATTTGAGGACATCTTAAATATGAGTAAGATCAAACAACATAGAACATGAGGGAATAGGTATTCTTGGAATGTGTGAAAAAATGGCCTGATCAAATTTCCAGACCTATGAGAATACATGCTATGAGGATGGTGAGAGATATCATTAAATTAACCCACGATATATCAATTTCTTTGTGGGAGAAATGGGTATATTTGTGCCAGAGTAGAGACTGTGAATATCCTTTCTTCTTTGACTGAATAATAAAAGCATGCGTATGTTGCAATGGGTGGTAATATGCCCAGATAAAACTATCTCCATTTTGAGATATGCTAGCTCATTGGCATGGCCAATGGTCATTAAGTAGGACTTCCACAAACTCTTTTTAAAGGGAGTTCAATTGGCAGTCTTCTTTTGCCCTTCCCTTTTCCTACTTCTTCCCACCTTAAACATTTATTGGGTGATTGGTGTTCCAGCAACCATATCTCATCATGAGAACCCGGGTCACATCTTAAGAGTAATAGAGTTTAAGACTGGTCCCAGTGACACCAAGGACCGACAACATCAGGCTTGGACAACCTACCTCTGTGTTTTTTTTTTTTTTTTTTAAGATTTTATTTATTTATTCATGAAAGAGAGAGAGAGAGAGACAGAGGCAGAGGGAGAAGCAGGCTCCCAAGGAGCAGGGAGCCTGATATGGGACTCGATCCCAGGACCCTGAGATCATGACCTGAGCCGAAGGCAGACGCTTAACGACTGAGCCACCCAGGCGTCCCAACCTACCTCTGTGTTTTAAGTTATGTGTGAGAAAAATAAATTGATGTCTTATTTAACTCAATATTTTTAAAGTTTTAATATACAAAAGTAACCTTGAAGATGTATACTGGGGCTCACAAATTACATGCATACAATGATGAGCTTAATTTCTGGTACATATTAGGCACTTAATATTTGTAGATATTATTACTAATGACAATAAAAACAGTTGAATTCAGGATGATTCCACATTTTTGTGTAATCTCATGATCTGAGAAAGAAATTCCTCAAGAGGGATATCTAAGAGTATGGTACGCTGACAGTATCATTAGAAAATTGGGGAGCTTCGGGCGCCTGGGTGGTTCAGTTGGTTGAGCGACTGCCTTCGGCTCAGGTCATGATCCTGGAGTCCCGGGATCGAGTCCCGCATCGGGCTCCCTGCTCGGCAGGGAGTCTGCTTCTCCCTCTGACCCTCCCCCCTCTCATGTGTGCTCTCTCTCTCATTCTCTCTCTCTCAAATAAATAAATAAAATCTTTAAAAAAAAATAGAAAATTGGGGAGCTTCATTTAGACGATGATCAGATTTTTTTTGGAGAAGCAGGACTAGCTAATATTCATAGCCATGTCTATGGAAACCTACGGTGGAATTTGTTTTAGAATAATTGTAAAATTTTAATATGCAGTGACTTCTAAAAAAAAGAACCTTACTTTGATATGCAAGCACTACTTAAGTAACATCAACTTTGAGATTTCCAGATATCTTTCTTGATATAGGACCAAAAAGCACAAAGTCTGTTGAATATGAAAGTACCTAAGCATCTGCCAAAACCTCCCACATGTTCAAACTTGGTCCCATGGCCTGGGCCTGGGGCTTCATTTTGACCAATATGCTCATCCTGTGCTTATTTTCAGCTCTTTTTTGCGTGCATGTTTGTTTGTTTTTTTCCCAAACTTTGCCAACTCAGAGTACCTGAGGTCTGTGCTTGTAATACAAAGGTTTTCCAAATGAATTGCTGAAATTATTAAAAATCTGTGTGAACATTTGTTGGGATTTGTTACAAGCTACCTATTCAAAGGGGAGACAAAGTGGAGGCCATATTGAGAGAAATGGAACAGATGGTTAAAAACAAGCAATCTGACATTTCTGGACAATTACAATGTTTATGTGAATGAAAGAGAGGAGATTAGATACTTTTTCTCTCCCCCCAACGGAAAATTACATTAGAATTTTCAAATAACTTTTTCTATTAGCTAGTTTTATCCCAACATTACCACATAAAAAGGCAACCCAAAGGTCATTTTCAATAACACTGAGGCTCTAAGAAGGTAAGTAACTTGTTTAAATTACTGCAGGTAATAAGGGCTTTATTTTCTTCCTAGAATTTATTACTACCAAGGAATTAATTTGCAAATACATATTTATCTTTTAGTAAAATAAGTACAATAAAGTCAGGTTTTCACTGCTTGATTTACTTTCATATCAACTGTGACTATAACAGCAATGGACTCGTAGTGGGTTACAAAAATAAAATGCATGTTGTGTATACATATACAGTGTCAGAAGAAAGAACTGAACCTAGGTCTGTGTGACTCTAAGACTGCTTTGTTCACAATGCCATGACTTATGAGTTGTTTTTGTTATCGTGATGTTATCATTGCAAGAATTAGAATACCTGCATTCTATCGTGAAATTCAGTTCTCTACTTCATAAAAAGGAAGACATACAACAAACAAGAGCCAAATGGGAATCAAAGTCTCATTTTATCCATAGATGTCTAAGTGGCTAATATTCTAATTCAGATCCCAATTAAAGAGGCTGAGTAGAAACCCTGATCAAAAATAAAGCCTAATTACAGCCTTTTTTCTCCCCTCAGTCTAAATAATTGAGAGCAATATGCTTAGCTGTAAATGGAATCGAATAGTGGAAAAGACAGTTTGGCCATTGTGCTCTGTTGGTCCAGGACTTAAAATGATTGTTTACCAAATGGATGAAAAAAAGAGGAAGTGCATGAAAGAATTAGGGAGGAGTCTGGTTTTGTTTTTGGTTTTTGGTTTTTTGGTTTGTTTTGTTTTTTTACCTTTGAGACAATAATTCCATTCATTATTAACTGCAGCCAAATTCCAGTATGTTCTGACCAGTCTTATCACCAATATGTTTCTTAGAGGGTAAGGATAGAAAAGGAGGTTCATAAAGGACTTTGACAGACAAATCTATCCTGTGCAAACGAAGGAATATTTTGGTCATGTCTTCCTATGATCTTCCCTTGTTAATCAACCAAAAACCTATAGGTGAGCAACTTCCTCTGGTTTGTCGTTCTATCATGGAGGAACGATAAAAGGAGGGACCGATTCTCTGGAGACCAAAATAAAAGGTATTAGAACCTAAAATTTGCCTCAAACCATATTCTTCTAGTATGCCTGCATGTAACATTGTATTTTGGTATGTCACATACAAAGTTCACCATGTCTCTCTCCTCTGGAAACTCAAAATTAAATGGTGGTATTGAAAAAAAAAAATCACTGGCAATAAGAGATGAAATTGCAGAATTGAGCAAGCAATTACACCTGCCATTCAATCTGATAGACACTCTGCATGCCCTTTTTTCCAATAAAAGTGACATACACCCCATGTGTCTTGATAACTGCCTCTGGTCTTCATTTCGGTTTATGGAATGGAAAGACTTCTTAAGAGCTGGCAAGGACCTTGGGGGTTTTCATAAAAGGTATAGTTGATAAAGATTTACCAAGCACAGTTTTACCAAGCCATCATTTTTATATGTAAAAAAGATGAGGATAAGACAGAATGAATTATCCATGGTCACACACCTCAGTTAATAGCAACGATTATCTATAACATGGGTAAACTGAATCCTAGATTGTTCATTTTTATCTCATATGTTCACACAATTAATCTACTTCCAATTCAAAATTTTTGAATTATTGTGTTGCATCCCTGTGTTAGCACATATACACTTTATATGCCCACGACTTTCTCCAATTGAATAAACAAAAATGTACACACTTAAAATGTAGTGAAAGAGGCCAACAATTATAATTTACTCTTGTAAGAATTGTGGCTGAACATCCCTCTGGGCTAGCCTGGCCCAATGTAGGATTCAAATATCTCTCAAAAATAGCAAGATAGTTATAATTCAAAAGTAACCTAGGTTCCTCTTCATTACTCCTGGTATAAAAATTTCCTCTTTCTTTATTCTCTTTCAAGTGCTTTGTCATCTCAACTCACTATCTTAAGTTAAAATATAAAAAGCAAATAAAGCAGGAAAGAGAGGAAAAAAATAAGTATCTAGGTTTTTGTATTTCAGAACTACAGTCCTCAGGAAAACTATAAACATCAGGTGTAGAAAAAAAGGAAGAAAAGAAATAAATGGACACAGAAAATGAACAAGTCTCCTCTCCTTACTCCCCACACCACCTTTTGCCTAGATTGTGGAAAACAATATTTTTTTTTCTGTGAAGGCAGGATGAAAAAACAGATGACAGCATAGTCTTCAATAAGTCCTACAGGGAGATGCTTAAAAAAAAAAGGCCTCTTTCCTGTTCCCAGAGCAAAGTCTTTAGATGACAGTAAGACATCAGAGAGGGAAAGCTTGCGTGGTCAGAGTAGGCAAATTGGAACAAAGTTACCCAGGTGGAAATGCTTGTGTCCCAGCAGGGCACAGAATCAGTATAGTATTCTAGTGCCTCCAAGTGGTAAATTTATGTAGTAAAGAAAGCATTCAAAAGTGAAAGATAAGAATTAAAGATCCTGGCATATCTGAATGAGGATCTATGTGTACAAATTGGAGAATAGGAGCCATCTGCCTTCCCAACCCTAAATTTAAGTTATGTCCAGCTCTTCAGAAATGAAACTCAGGCAGCCAGCTTCCGGCCAAAAATTTAAAAAAAAAAAAAAGAAAGCTTCAAATAGACCGAGGTTAAGTTTCTGCCACCACAGTGTTATAATGAAGACTTACAATGGAAATAATCTCAATTTAATTCATAAAGAAACACAAAGAAAAATATGAGTTTGTGAACTGGGGTCCATACCTGTCACAAAGTAGCAGTCTTCTCTCAGGATCCAACACTCTTTGACAAACTTCATCATTTCTCTGGATGAATTCTGTAATAAAAAATTACAGTCAATTATCTACCTCAAAATATTTGTTGTATGCCCTAGAAGCAAATTATTTGCTTTCAGACAGATGGACGCTGATGTCAATCTGTGAGTATATACACACACATTATGGCCTGTTATAAAGGAGTGTATAGAATTTGTAGTCTGATAGTCCTGTAAAGAAAAAAGTATATACCAATAATTGTGTAATTCCACATCCCTTCTCTGTTAAAGGTTCACATCAAAGCTATTCCGTCTTTTGATAAACTGCATGGACCTGCTTTTACTGAGCACATGAGGTTCTCTATGTTTCTCAGGCTCCCACCTGACCCCAGAAGGCTCACATCTGTCAACATTGCCTCTTCTTGAAGAGAATGACAGAAAAGAGAATTCTATGAATCAGAATATCCCCTGGATCAGTAAACAGTATGTGTTCAGTCTTGTGTTTATCATAAAGCTTGACAGATATGAACTCCAAATAGGAAATGCAGAGAAAGAAAGAGGGTAAGAAGTCATCATTGGATTTCTTGGTAAAGTTAGCATGTTGGAGATGCAAAATATGTATTTTGACTCCCCTGTCTAAGCAATATTAACTTTCCATAATCTGAGGATGCTCTGTATAATTCTTTCAGGGATTGCATTGTATATTTTTATGGCTTATTTTTTTTAAATGTCTGATCCACTAATTAAACAGTAAACTCTACAAAAACAATGACTACACCTATTCTTTCTGCCTTATGGTCCCAGAAATTATGATAGTACATGACACATAGTAAATGCTAAATAAGTAATTTTCAATGGAATTTTAAATTATTTGCTTTCTAAATTACAATTGTTTCATTGAATCGATCAGCCATTTGGCAAATGACTAAGAATCGTGATATATGCTGGGTGGAGATGTACTATATCCAATATTGTTTATATATATATATATATATATATATGATGGAATGTTACATATATATGATGGAATATTACATATATATGATAGAATATTATATATACATGATGGAATAGTACACACACACACATACATATATATGATGGAATAGAAATCTTGTCATTTGCACCGACATGGGTGGAATTAGAGTGTATTAGGTTATGTGAAATAGGACAGGTAGAGAAAGACAAATACCATACGATTTTGGAATTTAAGAAACAAAACATATGAACGTGGGGGAAGGAAAAAAAAGAGAGGGAGGGAAACTATAAGAGACTCTTAACTACAGAGAAGAAAGTGAGGGTTGCTGGAGGGGAGGTGGGTGGGGATGGACTAAACGGGTGATGGGTATTAAGGAGGGCACTTGTGATGAGCACTGGATGTTATTTATAAGTGATGAATCACTAAATTCTACTCCTGAAACCAATATTACACTATATGTAACTAACTAGAAATTAAGTAAAAACTTAAAAAAAATGTATTATGTTTTGGACTGAGGGAGGAATCCCAGAAAGGGGAGGGACAGACAGAAAATAGGACTCCGGATTCTGTGTGTAAATTCTGCCCAAATCAAATTTGTCCAATGAACTACTTTCTGATAATTTGAAAAGGTCAAATTAAAATAATCTTAGGCATATCAAGAATGATGAAATTACCCCCATAGATTCCTCAAACACTGAAATATTTTTAAGAAAATATTTTGAACAAATTCATGGCAACAAATTTGACAACTTAGATGACATGGACAGATTCCTTTAGAAAATCAACATACAAAATTGATGCCAGATAAAACAGAAAATCTGAATAGCCTTATGTGTATTAAAGAAATTGAACTTGTTATTAAAAAATGTTACCAAGAAAATGTGAGCCCCAGATGCTTTCACTGGTGAATTACATCAAACTTTCAAGGAATAAATAACCCAAATCTTACACATAAACTTTCAGAATGTATATAGAAGGAAATTCTGAATTAATATGATAAAGCCAACATAACATTAATATAAAAAACTTGACAAAAACATGTTTATAAAAGCAAATTACAGATTAATGTTCCCCAAGAACAGATGTATAAACATCTTTAAAAATTGTAAATTAAATCCAACAATATATTAGGATGATAGCATACCATGATCAAACAGAGTTTGTCCCAGAAAAGCAATGTTAGAATAGTATTTGGAAGTCAATTAAAACTTTTGTTAATTCACCATATTAACAAAAGATAACCATAGGATCATGACAACAAATGCAGAAAAAGTATTTGACACTTGTCAACACCCAACACTCATTGAAAATACAAACTTTCAGGGCGCCTGGGTGGCTCAGTTGGTTAAGCGACTGCCTTCGGCTCAGGTCATGATCCCAGGGTCCTGGGATCGAGTCCCACATCGGGCTCCCGGCTCAGCGGGAGGCCTGCTTCTCCCTCTCCCACTCCCCCTGCTTGTGTTCCTGCTTTCGCTGTCTCTGTCTCTGTCAAATAAATAAATAAAATCTTAAAAAAAAAAATAAAATAAAATACAAACTTTCAGAAAATTAGGGACAGGATGAACTCAGTCTTTGGATAAAGGGACTTGTACAAAAATCTGAGAGCTAACATCAGAGTTAACACGGAATGTTTTCTAATAATATTGAAACAAGGCAAAGATGTCTACATGGAACTGTGCAACAGAATGTGACTGTGTGTGTATCTGTGTACACAATTTGTTTTCAACAAAGTTGTCAGGGTAATTCATTAGAGAAGAAGTTTTTTCAGCAAACTCTGGGTGGAAGGATTGGATATCCATACGAAACAAAATATAATAAATTTGGCCTTCACCTTGCACCATATGTACAAATTAACTAAAATTGATCATGGCCCTACATATAAAAGTTAAACTTGCATTTGCTTTTGTAAATACTTTTGTATTTAGTTGTATTTCAAGAAGAAAACACTGAAGAAAATCTTGATGAATATAGAACAGGAAGTTTTTTAGACAGGATACACTTTAAAAAGTACAATTTGGAATTAATAAAAATTTTTAAAAAATGTTACCTCTTCAACAGATACATATTTGTGAAACATTTCTGATAAAGGAGTCTTATTCAGAGTAAACCAACAACCCAAATTTGGAAATGGGTAAATAATTTAAATAGACTTAATGGGGTTCAGGATACCCCACCCCCAAATATGATACCATACTGAATAAGCTCAAGTAATCTGAGAAATAGCATGTGCAGGAAAAAATTTCTGACCCTCCTCTGAAGCAGTTCATAAAACCCTCTTGTGAGACATGCCCTCCCTAAACCTGGAGAAAAGGAACATTCTTATTTCCAAGGCAACTGGAGCCATCTGGACAGGACCTAGTTTGTCCCCTGGTTTACTACACTTAGATCATGTCCTGTTCACCCTACCACATTTTTCCATCATTCTACTTTTCATCAAGTTTAGCATTAGGACACTCAGGTTTCACTGCCTCCTTGGAACTTCTTACCTTTCGATGGCTCTTGTGTCATGCAAAACCAATATTAAATACATTTGCATGCATTTCTTTATATCCTGTGTCACAGGGACCCAAGCCAAGAACTTACAAGAGTAGAGGAAAAACATAGTTTTCTTCCATACAGACACCCCACAAGTGAAGAAAAATAATTGAACCATAAGGGCAAAAAAAAAAAAAAAAAAAAAAAATATATATATATATATATATATATATACACACACACACATACATATATATGTATATATATATTCAACATTATTAGGCATTGGGGAACTACAAACTGAAACCACAATGGTATGTCACTACATTCCCATGAGAAGGGCTAAAATTAGCTGAGCTGATGGTACCAAGTGCTAGCAAGAACAATGACAAGAGCTCACATACATGTTGGTATAAGTATTAAATGGTAATACCGCTTTTTAAAACTCTTTTGAAGTTTCTTTAAAAAGTTAAGCATGTAGTCACAATATGACCCATATTTAGCTAAGATAAATGAAGTTGTACGTTCACACAAAGTCTTGTACGTGATGACTGCAACAGCTTTATTTTTAATAACCAAAACCCTAAATGCTGTAAATGTCATTCTAGTTGACTGGGACAAACAAGCTGTAGTCTGTTCTCTCAGGAAAAAAAAAAAAAAATGGAAACAAGGAAGGAAGGACTGAAAGGATGGGGACATTTTAAAAACATGATGTGGGGTGAGAGAAGTGGTAGACGAAAGAGTGCATGCCTTGGGCAAATGTGAAGTCTTATGTAATGACAAAAGGCTCAAAAGGATGGACAGACTGCAAAGTGACACAAAGAAACTTTGGGGGGTGATGCAAGTATTCCGTGCCATGATTAAGGTGCTGGTTCTGCCAGCTGACTACATCTGCCCAAACTGATTGTTTGTAAAATTTAAATGAATTCAGTTAAGTATATATATATATATTACATGCTTATAGTCTATATAAAACACCGCAATAAAACTGATTAAAGAAAAAGCTCCCATGAGCAAACATAAGCTTTGGACACCAAACTTTACCAAATGAATTAGTTTATTTTAATTTCCTCTCCAGCAGAGAAGTCCCACTCATAATACTCCAGGCTGAAAGACGCATATAAAAATTAAAAAATGAGTGATTAAAGTATATAATAGGACTTCAAGTTTACATATAGACATAATACACATTTTCAAAATAAAAGAGAATAAGGCCAACACCCAGAAAGAAGAAAGAGTGGGGAAGACAATGAAGGGAAAAAGAGAAATAGGATGACAAATCCATTTAAATTCCAAATTTTTTTTTATTATGTTATGTTAGTCACCATACAGTACATCATTAGTTTTTGATGTAGTGTTCCATGATTGTTTGCGTATAACACCCAGTGCTCCATGTAATATGTGCCCTCCTTAATACCCATCACCAGGCTAATTCATCCCCCCATCACCCTCCCCTCTAAAACCCTCAGATTGTTTCCCTGAGTCCATAGTCTCTTATGGTTTGTCTCCCCCTTTGATTCCCCCCCTTCATTTTTCTCTTCCTTCTCCTAATGTCCTCCATGCTATTCCTTATGTTCCACAAATAAGTGAAACCATATAATTGTCTTTCTCTGCTTGGCTTATTTCACTCAGCATAATCTCCTCCAGTTCCATCCATGTTGATGCAAATGTTGGGTATTCATACATTCAGATGACTGAGTGATATTCCATTGTATATATGGACCACATCTTCTTTATCCATTCATCTATTGAAGGGCATCTCACCTCTTTCTACAGTTTGGCTATTGTGGACATTGCTGCTATGACTTGGGGTGCTTGTAGCCCTTCTTTTCACCACATCTGTATCTTTGGGTAAATACCCAGTAGTGCAATTCCTGGATCATAGGGTAGCTCTATTTTTAACTTTTTGAGGAATCTCCACACTGTTTTCCAAAGGAAACAGTCAATAAAACAAAGAGGCAACCCACAGAATGGGAGAAGATATTTGCAAATGACACTGCAGATAAAGGGCTGGTAGCCAAGATCCATAAAGAACTTCTCAAACTCAACACCCAAAAGACAAATAATCAAGTCAAAAATGGGCAGAAGACATGAACTTAGTTCATGTCTTAGTCTGCATGCTGGTTACAAGGAAACAAGACACTTCTCCAAAGAAGACATACAAATGGCTAACAGACACATGAAAAAATGTTCAACATCATTAGCCATCAGGGAAATTCAAATCAAAACCACAGTGAGATACTACCTTACACAAGTTAGAATGGCAAAAATTGACAAGGCAAGAAACAACAAATGTTGAGAGAGGATGTGAAGAAAGGGGGGGAACCTCTTAACATTGTTGGTGGGAATGCAAGTTGGTAAATTCCAAATCTTGCCAGCTCTGTCTTCAAAATGCTTCCACCTCTTTCAGCTATGTGATGCTGGAGGGTCTGAAGTGCTTCAGCTGCACTGAGTTGGGTTTCTGTCACAGTTAATCATCTATAATGAATCTTTTGTGTGCATCCATGTATCAGTGTTCTGGAATTTCTTTTAAAATTTTAAAATTTCTAACAAAACTTATTTGATACTTTCAATAAATGGTGTTCACTCAATTGGCTATCCATGTAAGAAAAATATATCCTGCCCTCATCTCTTATACTCAAAATCAATTATTGATGGATTGCATCTCTGAATATCAAAGACAAAGCAGTAAAGCTTCTAGATATAAATAAAGGACAGTGAGTATCTTTGTGAAATGAGGTACCTATATATACATATATATGTTTATATATTATATTCACCATAAGACATATACATATAAAATATTCCATAATAACACAATTCATGTTAAGGAAGAATGGAAAGCTTATGGGGTGTGCTAATGGTCTGATTCTTAGTCTGCATGCTGGTTACAAGGAAACACCCAGTTCATGAAACTTTATCAAGCTGAATACTTATGGTATGTGTACCTTTCCCCATATATAATATAGTTTAATAAAAACATAAAATATCACAGTATCTGGCATAGATATGGTAACTAGCCAATGAATACTATGTGTCATTATTATTATTATAATTATCTGTGTCTTCATTGGGAAAGACGGTCTGAAAAGTGTCTAGTGATCTCTACTTGAGCTACTTTATAATTTACATTTCCATAAGCACTTATTTTAAAAATTTTATGTTTTAAAAAAATTATATATTTTAACCTTTCTCTCCTCTTCTTTACTGTAAGTTCCTTAAAGCAGAAATTATGACTTACTGTCTTTTTAAAAATTTACCTATTACCCTACAACAATATTAGTGAAGGAAGAAATGTGCCTGCATTCACACACATGCAAACACACACACAAACACTCATGTAAAAAGATTCCCTCTCATTCTCTTGAATCCTGAATGCAGGCAGGGAATTTTACAAAGACACATAGTAAGAATGATCATCACTCTCTTCTGCAGTGCGTTGATATTTATGTGGCATTAATACAATTGTAAAAAATAACAACCACTATTGAATCATTACTGGCTTATGCATTTTATGATCATCGGTTGAAATCTGCACCATGTGCATGTTCAGTGTTTAGTTAGAGACTTGGGTGCACAACATTTTATCCCCAGAAGTAAAATGGAAGCACCTAGAGAAGTTAGAATAATTACTGAATATTTTAAAGGTGTATGTGTGTAAGCACTATGTTCCCCTGATTTTCTTACTACATGATTTAGCCTTGTTTCTTTCCTTTTTTCTTTAATTCCACATAAGCTAAGGGTTATTTCTGTACTAAAAGATAGAGCTTAGCATACATAGAGAATCCCAAGCACTGCAAAAATATTTTTATCTTTATTTATTATTAATAGTCATGATAAAAATTACTATAATTTATTGATCACCAAACCTATAACCACCATTGTGGTAAAAGATTTAGATTAGAGCAAATTCTGATTTTATATATATATATATATATATATTTTATATATATATATATATATGTATTTTATTTCTACAGATGTGGAAACTGATGGCCAGGGTGATATAAAACATACTCAAGGTCACATAGTAAATAAGTGGCAGAACTGAGATTTAAATGCAGACTCTATTGACTTGTTCTGCATTTCAAAGCAAAGACTAATTCCAGAGTAACTTATAATTTATTTTCTTCCTTTCTTCAGTTCTTCATCCCTTTCCCTCCTTCTCTCTCCCTGTCTCTTATCTCCCTTCCCCCCTTTCTCCTCCAAGACACTGTTCCATGCTGGTGAGATCAAAGGAAGAGTTTATATTGTAGATTTAATAAAGGCTCTGTAAGATAAACTGGGGTTGCTGTGGGCTGGCAGTAGGAAAGAGTCTAAGTTGGGGAAAAATGAAGAGCAGAGCACAGAGATGAACATGCATGCAGGGCATATAGGATGAGAGAAGAATCCTATTTGGCCTGAGTATAAAATTGATCACGGTTTGTGACAAGAGGTGGAGGTATTTTGGAACCATCCCATCATTACCTTTGGCCTGGACGCTTGATGCCTACAAAGTTTTGGCTATACCCCTACTCCTGTTCCTCCTGGAAGTAAGAACAATGAAGTATAGTGGAACATTCATTTCATAATGACATCCTTGTGAGAAAAATGAACTAATAAAAGAGTCTGCTTTGCAGCAGATTCAACATACTTGCCTCCAAGTAAGTTCAAACATCATGGACTTCACCCACCTGCCACCTAAACTCAGGGCAGGGCTTCTCAGGAAGGTGGGTGTGAAAGGCAAGGGAAACAAGAAGTGTATTGTAGCTGTGACAAAAATAAGTTAAAAAGAGTGAGGACAGCTAACACTAGCTACTGTGTATGTATAGAATTTTTGTACAATGGAAACAGACTCGTGAAGACTTCCAGAGATCTTGCTGAGAGCTATGCGCATAAACCTTGGGTGCCTTTTTTAAGGAAAACAAAATAAGCAAAACTACAATTAATATTGCCAATCAATTCAATCAATGGGACCTATGAAGTCCCATATTTGATTTCAAGTATGAATTTGTTAACAGCCTAAGTCATGTGGAATCTGAAATTTATCAGTTATATAAATATTTTTGCAAACTTCTAATTCCTTCTTCCATTCTTCCTTCCTTCCTTCCTTTCCTCCATCCCTTTCTTTTTGCTTTTTAAGAATGTAATTTTGACAGTGTCTCTAGAGGCGATAGCAGGAAAATGAGATGATAAACAATTAAAGGGTACATATAAGCAATTCAGATTTAAAGTTTCAAAAATTCTGCTCCATTTGTGTGTGTGGGGGTGCACACACACGTGTGCAAGTACACCCTGGATAATATACTGAAATTCAGTATGTCTCAATTTCCTCTATTACTGTAAGAAGATGAATTCTTACCATCTGCCTGCCACCGTGCATTACCTCAATCCTCATAGAAATTATCTGAGGTAAGTACCATTGTTTCCCTCACCTTGCAGAAGAAGAAATTGAACTATAGTGAGGTCATATTACCCCAAAGTGGCAAATTCAGGCCGTGAAATAAGGTCACTGTCTTAAATGGCCTATTCCAATCAGAAAATCAGAAAAATGTAATGATGAAAGGAGTTGTCTTTGGTATCACACAAACTTTGACATTACCAAGACTTTAGTTTACTAAGTCATTTTTTTGCAATAAGCCATGCTGGTTATTTCCTACCCATCAAATGATATATCTTAGGAAAATACTCTATGATTTGCCAGCCACTGTGATAAATGGAAATATAAAATGCTGGTTGTCTTCCAAGTGCTTTACAGTTTCCAAGAGCTGATCTAATTTAAGTAGTTGGAGAAAAAAATTAAACACAATTTGGTGGACATCTTATTTTGCTGACCCTGCTCAGACACAAATGATGACTTTCCATTCAGCTAATTGTGCATTTGCAAAGCTGTCTTTGTAGACATGGTAGACAGAAAGCTTTTCACTGTCAAAACAAAGCTACGAGCTGTCTTCTCTGGTTATCAATGTTTTTAACACTAGCCATTTCAAAAGAAATCAGCACCAGTGGCTAGGAAAATGCCTGCTGGGAAGCCAGTGGCAAAAATCATCTTTCCTTAAATGAGAAAATATGTGACAAATACACCACTTACAATAATGAATTAGAATGCCTTTGGCAAGTCTGGAAGTAAAGCAGCAGAGCAATATTTCTCACACTGAGTGCATACTCCTTATTTCGAGTTAGGGGTATTAAATGTGAGCAGAAAAGATGATAATGAAAATTCATTGAGTACAAGCATTGCAATGAGATGGTAAAATGATCGAAACTTTATTGATACCAGATCCAGCTTATTTATATCTTTTCTAATGCTATTTTCATAACATCCCTATGCAAAAAGTGCCTATTATCATATCCACTTTATAGGAAGGAGGACTAAAGTACATAGAGAATCTTTAATTTGCACAAGACATATATTAGCCTTTGGAAAGACACAAGAATCAAACCTAGGTGGTCTCATACTGGAGCTTATATGATTACATACTACACATCAGTGTCTCTCTAGTAAGAAGACATGAACAGACACTTCTCCAAAGAAGACATACAAAAGGCTAACAGACACATGAAAAAATGTTCATCATCATTAGCCATCAGGGAAATTTAAATCAAAACCACAGTGAGATACCACCTTACACCAGTTAGAATGGCCAAATTTGACAAGGCAAGAAACAACAAATGTTGGAGAGGTTGTGGAGAAAGGGGCACCTTCTTACACTGTTGGTGGGAATGCAAGTTGGTACAGCCACTTTGGAAAACAGTGTGGAGCTTCCTCAAAAAATTAAAAAGAGAGCTCCCCTATGACTCAGCAATTGTACTACTGAGTATTTACCCCAAAGATACAGATGTAGTGAAAAGAAGGGCCATATGCATCCCGATGTTCACAGCAGCAATGTCCACAATAGCCAAACTGTGGAAAGAGCTGAGATGTCCTTCAACAGATGAATGGATAAAGAAGATATGGTCCATATATACAATGGAATATTACTCAGCCATCAGAATGGATGAATACCCAACATCTGCATCAACATGGATGGGACTGGAGGAGATTATGCTGAGTGAAATAAGTCAAGCAGAGAAAGACAATTATCATATGGTTTCATTTATTTGTGGAACATAAGGAATAGCATGGAGGACATTAGGAGAAGGAAGGGAAAAATGAAGGGGGGGGATATCAGAGAGGGAGATGAACCATGAGAGACTATGGACTCTGAGAAACAAACAGAGGGTTTTAGAGGGGAGGGGGGTGGGGGGATTGATGGCCTGCTGATGGGTATTAAGGAGGGCACATATTGCATGGAGCACTGGGTGTTATATGCAAACAATGAATCATGGAACAATACATCAAAAACTAATGATGTATGGTGACTAACATAACATAATAAAAAAAATAAAAAAAATGTCTCTCTAGTAAGGGAAATCAGAGTCCTTCTTTCATTTAATATTCATAATAATCTTACAAACTATGTATGCTCAATATCACCTGTAAAGGAAGCAACATTTCAGAGGGATTAACTTTCCCAAGTGATATAACTAATAAGGAATCAGAGAAAGATACTGACCCAGAAGGTAATTTTTTTTTCTAATACTGATTATTCTGAATCACTTTTTTTGTGTTGTTATTAGGAAATAAATATTCCTTTCTGAAATTCATGCTATGAAAACCTAATCCTAGTCATTCATGAAGGAGTGGTAAGCAAGATGTTTAGGCTAGTAAGAAGTTTAATTGTCACAGTTTCCAAATACCTTAACAATTTCAAAGCCTTCCCAAAAGAACTTTCTACTGCATTTGCATTCTCTTTCAAAGAAACCTCTCATGTGATTAGTGCTTTGTCCCCAGATGACAAGTTGCAAATGAGGCATTTTCCTTTAAAATGTTTTCAACTTGGGGAAATAATTTATCCAAGCAGGGGACTCTCCTCACTGACCCCAACACCTGGGAACCAGAAAACTTTGATCACCAAGCAGTACTTCCTTGCATTTCAAAGAAATACCACAAAGGAAATTAGCATTGCAAGGTTTGTACTTGCAGCAGAGAGAAAGAATATTATTCTAAAGCTTTAGTATCTAGCCAGAGTGAGTAATCACAGGTGGTTCAATGCCTCTGGCATTTACATCCCCTGGACTTACATGCTGATCTTGAATTAAAAACTGTATCCCTGTTATTTATTGAATCTTAACCTTAATGAAAATGTTTGACAGTAAAGCAATGGGCATTAATGATGAAGCTGAAGTATTCTTGTCACATGGCTAATTGAATATTGCATTTGTAATTAATTTGTGACCTACAGAACCCTTTTCGTGGTGATAATTCTAAGTATGCCTATCACCTCTAAACACCAAGTGAAGAAATTTCACTTTCTAGAAGCTGAGCTTTGTATGCATACAAAAACAAAAAGGTCAGTTTGTGTTGTAAGATTTAAGGGTTTTCTTTGCTTTTTGGAATATTTATAATGCTGGTAGATATCACTAAGTTGTTGCTGAGGTCTGTCTGGAAACTAGCACTGGTGTAGCTCTTGGTGCTGGGAGTGTGAGCCAGACAGACAACATTCCTGGCATCATGGACCTCTCATACAATTGGTTCTAGTATTCCTTCCTCTTGAAGACATCTGATAAATTGATACTCATGTCAACCATTTTTACTCTAAAACTAAGCAGGTGATTCTTCCCCCAAAACACTTCCACAATAAGTTTGTATTACCTCTATTTACTGATAGAACCTTCTTATTAAAATAGTTTCTAATTATCCTTTTCTCTGGCTGATCTCCAAATCAGTCCAATTTCTTAGAAAGGAACTTGGTCCAGAAAACGTGGGACTTTCTAAATTCAAAAATCATAGCTGTTTACCTGAATGTGACATGTGTAACCTCTTGTCTCCAGGTGCTATGACAAGCATGTTAAAGGTGGTTTGGCATCTACAGACCAGTAGAGAAAACATTACTTGTGATACTTGTTGCAGACTATAGAAGACTTTATTGAAGGAGGCCATTGCAATAGGTAGTGGTTGGGACCACCGTAATGGAGTCTTACAGTGGGGAGAGAGACTGGGCCCAACTCTGAATACGACATGGGCAAGTGGGAATGTATAGCCAAGAAGCAAGACTGAGGGTCAACAGATGTAAAATTTCTAGGAGGAAACCTCAGTGGTAAGGAGGGATACTTGCTTATCTAACCCAACAGGATTCTTGCTGAAGGCAGACCAGGGTGATAAGACATCACCCAATATCGTAGCCGAAAATCATTCCAGCTGAAAGCAGGGCTTTTATAAGAAAACTGGCCCAGAAAGATTTCTAAATATTCAAGGTATCTCCACTTCAGCGATGTATAGTCTTTCATTAAAAAAAAAAAGGTTTCTATCATGCAATGTCCTATCAAGTAACAACTTAAATAGATTCTTTTTTTATTATTATATGTTAATCAACATACACTGCATCATTAGTTTTAGATGTAGTGTTCCATGATTCATTGTTTGTGCATAACACCCAGTGCTCCATTCAGTACGTGCCCTCTTTAATACCCATCACCAGGCTAACCCATCCCCCCGCCCCCTCCCCTCTAGAACCCTCAGTTTGTTTTTCAGAGTCCATCGTCTCTCATGGTTCATCTCCCCCTCCAATTTCCCCCCCTTCAAGTAACAACTTAAATAGATCTTTAATTTGAATTATTTCTTTGTGTATTCTACAAATTACTTAAAGTGATAGCTGAATACTACCGCTGTCTCTTAGAGGGAGGGAAAGAGAATGAGAATATGAGAGAAGAAAAAAAGTAAGAAAAAATAAAAGTAAACAAAGGAAATATTTCTCAGAATTAAAAGGGAAATAGCTGTTATTAAAATCCAAAAACTGATGTCTCTCTTAAAATATGTGACTCAATTAGATATGATTTCCAGAAGATGATAGAACCAGTGCACAAAAACCAAGTGTAAGTACTCCACATTTCTCTGTGTGGGTAAGTATATATTGTAAAATGTAAAACATGTATACAGTTGCTTCAGTAATAAGGTGCCAAGCCCCTGCAGAGCGAAAAATCTATGTAGAACTTTTGGCCTTCCAAGAAACTTACCTATAAACAGCCTACAGCTGACCAGAAGCTTTATCAATAACAAAAAGTTAATTAATACAAATTTTGTATGTAATATGTATTCTATACCGTACTCTCACAATAAAATGAGCTAGAGAAAAGAAAATGTTAAGAAAACCATACAGAAAATACAGTTACAGTACTGTACTATATTGAAAAAAATCCATGTATACATGGACCCACACAGTTCAAACCATGTTGGGTCAACTGTGCATACAGCCCACAGATACATATATATTGGGGCACCTATCTTGGATGATAAAGCTTTTTCTGGGAGGTTTAATTTTCTTTTATCATAATTTCACAAATAAGCATGCTGAAAATATAGACAAATAGACATGAACTGCTTTATTACTAATTTGACATTTTATAAACACACACTGAGAGCAGAGAGCTAAAGAAAGGTCTACATTTACTAGAAACAAAGAGGTTACAGAGCTGAAATCTATGCTTGAGTCAAAAATGTGTTCCAAGTTCTCCTCTAGCATTCATGCAAGTGTTAGCATCACATAAATGCTGACTGCATCTCCAAGTGCTGTCGATTTTACCTTAAAAATAGATTTGAATTCATTTACCACAGGGCACAGAGGAAAGAAGAATGAATCAGGAAGATCTCAGAGTGAAGATGCTTAGACCCAAGAGACAGAAGACATTCAGGAGGTAAAATGTAATTTTGAGGGGGAAATAAAATCGTAAGATAAGATTGGATTTTTCGGTATAATTTTTCTGAAAATGCAATTTGTAACAAGTTTTATTGTCTGCAAAAGAATCCCTACTGCACTTCTAATGTGCTTTTTTAGTATCTGAAACATAAAAGCACATCAGAATACATCATGTGCAAACCATGGCATTAAACAGATTAGAAAAACTAAATGTCATACAGTAACATGGTCGGTTCTTGTGCAGTTAATTTAGTAGAAAGGCAGAGAATCGCTGCAGGAAACATTTTCTCTAGTTATGCTCCCTGCAGCTAAAATACCTTGTATACCTTTTTTTGAAGGAACAGTAACTTTGCTGAAGTGATAAATTTAAAGCTTATGTGGTTTTAGGATGGCACCTCAGCTAAATTATTCCTAAAGTGGGATGTATATTGAGAGACATAGATGTTAGAATGAATGAGCAAGGTCCCCAGCTTCCTCTATCACTGAGTCCTCCGGACACCACACGTCCTTTGTTAGCCTCATTGGGTATCATCTATGCCAATGAAATTAATACCTTGAATATAACTACTTTCTTGTTATTGATCTCCCACTCTGCTGAGTCTCTCTCTTTAAGGTTCTTGGTTTTTACACAGCCTTATGGTTAATGCACCACAAAAAAGGGGCATTTTTCTACCTTCACTTAAAAAAATAATACACTGAGACTTGACATTTATCTGGCCACCAGGTCAGGAAAGTTAAATTGAGTATCACGTATTCCCCAGTGGTCTTAAAGTCAAGTCCATCACTCCTGTTAATTAGAACTTTCCACGTGGGCTCTGACTGAAATCACCTTCGTTGCTTTCTTCGGCTCTCACCTAATTCTAATTAATCCCCTTGGATCATTACCCCACTTCCAGCCTCCCATCGTTATCCCTACCTCATGATTCATCTCATTAGGAAAACTGGTAAGTGGGCTACTAATATCTGCTAGGTAAGATGTACAATTGTAAGCTCACCACTAAGCAGTTTGCTAATGATAAAGGATGGCCTTCCTTATGGCAAGCATTACAGAGTATCATTGCCTAATGCCCTTTAACTTGGGTAATTAAGCACATCAACAGTAGCGATAATTTTTTCACAGTGGGGGTTAAGGAAAAAACTGGAACAAAAAAATATACCTTGCCCTGACCAAGCTGACATCTCTATAAAGCTTAAGCAGACTTAATGAAAGGGCTTTACCTATCAGTGACTAAGCAGTAAGTACTCTCCTGGCCTTCTGAATTCAGAACAAAATCCACTTATAGAAATTTTTAAACCTGAGCAATGATATGTGGGGGGAGAATAATGACCCCTTCCAAAGATGTCCACACCCCAGTCTCTGGAACATGTGAATATATTACCCTACATGACCAAAGGAATTGTAGATGTCATTAAGGTTTTGGACCTTGGGATCAGGAGATGATCTTGGAATGTCTGGATAAGCCAGGGGTAACTGTGAGAATCTTAAAGGTTGTGGTCAGGGGGGAGGCAGGATATCAAGAGGAATAGTCAGAGACATGCAAAGTTGCTGATTTTGAAGATGGAGAAAAGGAGCCAAGAGACAAGAAATATATCCATCTCTAGAGGGTAGAAAAGGCAAGGAAACAGCTTCCTTCCTAGAAGCTCCAGAAGGAATGTAGCCAGGCTAACATCTTAATTTCCGCTTGGTGAGACCCCATGTTGGGTTTCTAATGTACAGAGCTGTAAGATTAAAATTTTCTGCGGTCTTAAGCACTAAATTTGTAATAACTTGTTACAGCAGCAATAGAAAACTAATGCAGATAGGAATTTAGGAGAAAATCTCCTTCAGTGGAAGAACCATGAGGGGCTTGTTCAAGGTTGTATTCATAGCACCTATCAGTGTCTGTTGTGTAACAGAAGCTCAATAATTATTTTTTAATCAATAAATATTAATTGACACCCTACTGGGTGTCAGTGACTTCATGTAGATACTATGATAAGAGCATTGCTCATTGATGAGAAAATAGAAGTTCATTCAGGTAAAATTACTAGTTTAGGCCACATAGCTATAAAAAAAATTAAACATTCAAATCACAGCTCATTTGACAGGATGAGGTCTATGGCTATAAAAATGTTCCTAATTTCTGTAATTGTCACGTGGCCTCCTAAACAGATCTTTTAAAATTTTGGTCCTAGTTGTGCATCCTCCAAATCCTTACAAGTGATAGCTGAAGTTCTCCTCTCTCTTAGAAGAGGTTACAAATGAGATGAAAAAGACACTTGGAGTTCTTTGAAGGGTAAAGTTGATAAAAACTAAGATGTTTGTTAAAACAGTGAGAGCTAACATCTATATGACACTTTCTATTTGCCAGCCATGGCTCTAATGACTTTTCTCACTTTAACATACTTATTCTTCAAAATAACTGTAAAAGTGATGGGGGAAACAAAGGCAGAAGAAAAAGTATTAAATTTCCTTACTACCTACAGCCCACTGACAAGTCCTTGAAACAGGCAGAGTGACATTCCTTTATTAGGGACTCAACTGCCTCAATGTTGACACTTTGCTAAGGGGAAAAGGCAATCCTAGCCTGCCCCCCACCCCCAACCAGGATCCTGTAAGTCTACTTTAACATATAAAAATTCCTTTAGAAATTTCCTTTATCTCTAAACCCCCAAGATACATGTTGGCAATCAGGCCCCAAGCATACGGCCCACCGATATACATCTTGAAGGGTCTCATGACAAAGGTTTTATTAGATGGTAATAAATGATGTTTTCCCAACAATAGCTAGCCCCTTCAAGGTCCTGGAAAACTTGCTTCCAAATTCCTTAAAGACTTACACTATCCCTAACCCTCTCCCAATTTCGAAGTATATAATGGGCCACTCCTCATGACCTCATGAGCTCTTTCTGCCCACGTGTCCTGTCCCAATGCTTTAATAAAACCACCTTTTTGCACCAAAGACGTCTCAAGAATTCTTTCTTGGCTATCGGCTTTGAACCCTAATGTCTCTCCTACATCAAAAGGTACATGCTAGGGGCACCTGGGTGGCTCAGTCGTTAAGCGTCTGCCTTCGGCTCAGGTCATGATCCCGGGGTCCTGGGATCGAGCCCTGCATCGGGTTCCCTGCTCCGCGGGAGGCCTGCTTCTCCCTCTCCCACTCTTCCTGCTTGTGTTCCCTCTCGCTGTGTCTCTCTCTGTCAAATAAATAAAATCTTAAAAAAAAAATAGTACATGCTATTGGTTGCCTCACCTTGGATAAACAGTGAGAGGTAGTAGTAGTAATAATAATAATAATAATAATAATAATAATAATAATAATAATAAAATAAGTTGCCTGAAACCATGTTTTAGGAATGCCACGTGTGGGATATAAACCCATGAAATATGGCACCAAAGGTCACGTATTTCACTCCCCTAAACAGCCTTTACCACAAAGGGTTCTGACATATGTCCTCTTGCCGGGAACCTTAGCCTTTGCAAGAGATTTCTGCCAATCTGTTGAGAACTGTGGATTGGCTTCCACAAGATATGCAGAAGCATATTGTGGACATGTAAATTTTTATGGAGTGTTATTTTGGGAATCAAAGACATAAGATTAGGGAAACATACATGGTAAAAAATAAATTGAGGATTTTAGATGCAGGATCACAATCAAATTACTTTTACAGTTGAATTCTGATTTGATACAGAGAGACTGATGAGCTGTTACCCAGCCAATGAAATGTCTTCTTCCTTTTTTTCTCATTCACTTCTTGACCCCTTTGCCACAAAGTCATCCTAATGATCTTCCTCTCCATTTAAATTTCAAATAGTGAAAAGATTCTGTGTATCTAAAAATGTTACTGGCCAAACAACAGCAAAAAGCTATAACATACACTAATTTGAGAACTTTTTTTTTTTTTTTTTTTTTTTAGGTTCAATTCAGTAGCATATACTGGAAAGGGCTGATTATGCTATTGTCATGTTAAGGAATTTTGAAACATTATGAGTTTTTGAGAACCAGACATCCATCAGACAAGGTCTGCAGATATTTGGATAGAATGAGATATTGTTATAAAGGCATAGGTTTAAGCAGCATTTGACCTACGTTATGGTAATATATTTGAATATGAATGGCATTGTGTAGTTGCTAGCAGGGGTCCTGCCATTCTTCCACATGTTTCATCCACCACCCACCTATCAAAAGCCTTCTTCCCTTCCATGAGTGGATAATCGCTGTTTCCAGATGGATCCAAGTTATGAAAAATGAAAATCCAGATTTGCATGGCAAGTGATTTCAAATATAACATGGCACATGAGATGATGAATTAATCACTCTGTCTGTCTGTCTCTTTCTCTCTTTCCCCATCTTCTATCATTTTACTCACACAATAATGTAGTATATAACTACAACTCTTTAACTCTGATTTCTAATAATAGTTGCTGAAAGAGAAATCTTGGTAGAGAGCGCCACTCCTATGAAGGAAGATAGCACTTGTTTACAATGGTCATCTGCTTCTTTAGAATTGGGAAGCAGAGAAACATTAATTGCCTATCTTTACTAAGGAACTGAAGAAAGGGATAACCATAGACATACACTAGCAGGGAGAGGCGTTTATGAATACATAACAAAGGCATACAAGTGGTTTAGGAATGTAAAACAAATAACAGAATTCTAACATTCCTAAATAAAGGTTGCGACTTACCACAATATGAACATGCTGTGTTCATACTGAGTGCTCAGTCGTTAGTATTTATCAGTGGTCACTATGGGCTGAACACTGAAGTATAAAACACATTTTTTTTGGTCAGCATCTGTATTATTGAAGAATCTGTATTATCACAAAGTCTAGATTACTGACAATGAACATTTCATTGTTCATTGAAGTTCATTCTTCTTCATAAGAAGAAGAAAAGAAGGGTGCCTGGGTGGCTCAGTTGGTTAAGCGACTGCCTTCGGCTCAGGTCATGATCCTGGAGTTCCGGGATCGAGTCCCGCATCGGGCTCCCTGCTCGGCGGGGGGTCTGCTTCTCCCTCTGCCCTCTTCCCTCTCGTGCTCTCTGTCTCTCATTCTCTCTCTCTCAAATAAATAAATAAAAAATCTTTAAAAAAAAAAAAAAGAAGAAGAAGAAAAGAAATACAAAGTAACTCTTCATAGGCCATGATGGCAGAGACTACATTTATCCAAGAAACTGTGATCACAAATCCACGATTCAAAAATTCAATTTTGGGAACAATTATAAATTCCAAAACACAATGGAAAAGGTTAGGTGTATTATCTATATGAGAAACTATGAGGAGTTTCTGGAGGCTGTGAAGAACTCATCATTTCTCACTGCCCTGCTTTGTTTACTTATGAATAGGCATGTTTTTAAGTCCGTAAGGGAAATCTGCTTTTCCTATGTTCTCAGTATTTAAACAGAAAAAACTATACAGAAATAGATTTCCCTCCCCCCCACTGCCTCACACAGGGAATTGACAGATATTCCTGAACTGGGCTTAAAATAATTTTCTTCTCTGAAAACCTGGTAGTCAATAGCCATAGACATTTTCTGGAGTCAAGGCTGGAGGTGAAGGTGGAGTGGGCAACTCTCTGCAGAACTTTACTAATATATGCAGAAGTGATAGGGGGATTAATATTGACTGAAATGAGCAATGAGGAAAAGCTATTATGTTTAAGCTAATGTGCAATATATAAAGACATATATGTATGTTTATCTTCTTTCAGGCATAGATAAGAAAGAAATTTGGGACCAGTTTAATCCCCTCTTCTTCTTCTTCTTCTTTAACAAATTAACTCTTGCCAGTTTATTTTTTGCTTTGTCTTGTTACATGCTTTCCTCCCTTTAGAATGGTATAATGAGTTTGAGGGAGGCTCTTGCTGAGCCTCTTGGTGGATGATGTGCTTAGAAATCTGTTTATGGGACTGTCTGATAGGACCATAGGGAGCTCTTGATGAAATATACAAGGAGGAAGTAAAAGCTTATCTCAGCTTATCCTGGGAGATTACAAGACATTTAGAAACACCAAATTTCTTCTGGCTCGAAAAAAAATGATCATTTTTGTGCAAATAAGGATTTGATTTTATGTTGCATGTGCACATACAGGAGAAGCATGGCAGCTGATGGTAAATACCTTATGGAGGGTAGGCTAAGTTTATTTAAATTAAAAAAGAGTAGGTCTTGGAGAAAAAGAGCAAGCTTTCTTAAAAATATGAGAATAGTTGATAAGATCTTTCCTAGCTGTTTAAATGCAGTTTCCCATTAAGTTTGGGACAAAACAAAAAGTAATGTTCAATAATGCTAATTAACATCATAAAAACATAAAGAGGTACTGTAAATCTCACTGGTAATGTTAAATATACAGTCATAGTCAGATTTTACAAGACCGTAATAGTGGTGCATAATTCACTTACAACTCCAGTTCAAAAGTTTAAAAAAAAAAGGAGTAAAAATAGCCACAACCACAACAATCTTTATTAGTTACACAATATAAAAAACCATATAAATTATAACAGCAGTAACCTAAAATATGAGGGGGAGGAGAAGTAAAAGTGTGAAGTTTAAAAATTCTATTGAGGTTAAATTGTTGTTAAGTTATCAGCTTAAAATAGAAACAAATTGAGGGTTGCTGGAGTGGTGGTGGATGGGAGGAATGGGGTGGCTGGATGATAGACATTGGGGAGGGTATGTGCTATGGTGGGTGCTGTGAATTGTGTAAGACTGTTGAATCACAGACCTGTACCTCTGAAACAAATAATACATTATATGTTTAAAAAAAAAAATAAGAAGAAGAAGAAGGTAGCGGGAGGGGAAGAATGAAGCGGGGGAAATCGGAGGGGGAGACGAACCATGAGAGACTATGGACTCTGAGAAACAAACTAAGGGTCGGCGGGGGGATGGGTTAGCCTGGTGATGGGTATTAAAGAGGGCACGTACTGCATGGAGCACTGGGTGTTATACGCAAATGATGAACCATGGAACACTACATCAAAAACTAATGATGTAATGTATGGTGATTAACATAACATAATAAAAAAAATAAAATAGGGTGTTAGTTTTATGTAAGCCTCATGGTAAGCACAGGAGAAATCCTTACAGTAATTACACAAAATAACATGATAAAAAAGTCAAAGCACACTGATACCAAAAGACATGAAAACACAAAAAAGAAAACAGGATAAGAAACAAAGAAAAACAGATCTACAAAACAACCAGAAAATATAATGAAATTGCAGTGCTAAGTCCTTAACTATCAATAATTACTTTAAATGTAAAGAGATTAAATTCTCCAATTTAAAAAAAGAGGATGGCTAAATGGATTAGAAGAACACGATTCAACAATATGCTGCCTATAAAAGACTCACTTTAGCCTTTAAGACACATATAAACAGAGTAAATGGATGGAAAAAAGACATTTCAAGCAAATGGTAACCAAAAAACCCCACAAGGATAGCTATACTTACATGAAGCAAAATAGACTTTACACTAAAATGGCAAAAAGAGACAAAGAAGATTATATAATGATTAATAAGTGAATACATCAGGAAGATATAACAACTGTAAATATTTATGCACCCAACATCGAGCACCTAAATATATGAAGCAGAAACTATCAGAGCTCAAAAGGGAAATAAACAGTCATATAATAATAGTTGGGGACTTTAATACCCCACTCAACAATTCATAGGTCATCCAGACAGAGAATCAATAAAGAAACAGATTTGAACAACACTATAGACCAAATGGACCTAACAGACATATACAGAACATTTCATCCAATAACAGAATACACATTATTCATCCATCGCAAGTGCACATGGAACATTTTAGACAGATCGTATGTTAGGCTACAAAACAAGTCTTAGCAAACTGAAGAAGACTGAAATCATACCAAGTATCTTTTCTTACCATGCATGGCTGCCATGAGATTAGAAGTCAATAACAAGAGGATACCTGGAAAATTCACGAAAGAATGGAAATTAAACAGTACTTTCTCCAAAACAACACACTGGATCAAAGGAGAAATTTAAAGTTTTCTTGAGCCAAAAAAAGAAAAGAAAAGAAACACAGTATACCAGAATGTTATAGATTAAATCACATCCCCCACACAAAAGATATGATGAAGTTCTAATCCCCAGTATCTCAGAATTGACCTTATTTGGAAATAGGGCCATTGCAGGTTCATTAAGATGAGGTAACACTGGAACAGGGTGGGATCTTAATACAATATGACCAGTGTCCTTATAAGATGATGGTGTAAAGACAGAGAAAGAGAAGGTCATGTCAAGGCAGATGTGAAGATTGGAATCATTCAGCTGCAAGGTAAAAAAGTTCCAAGGGTTGTTGGTGACACCAAAAGCTGAGAGAAAGGTGTAGGACAGTCTACTCTAGAGCCTTGCCCTAAAGAGTGCATCCCTGATGACAACCTGATTTTGACATTCTAGACTCCAGACATGTGAGACAAGAAATTTCTATTGTTTTAAGCCACCCAGTTCTTTGTACTTTGTTACAGTACCCCTAGGAAACTAGTACATTCAAGAAGACAGCTGCTGGAATATGTTCCCAGGCAAAAGCATCTCTAATCTCTCAATTTCATCTTATTATACTTCATCACATCCTTTTTATCATCTCAAAAATTCCTTTTTCGTCTTAGTATTTGTAACCCTCAGATATTAGACAGTTATACACCTAAGATTTTTTATAGCACATATTTAATTGCTGTGATATCTCACTATAAATCAATCTCTCAAGTCCTTAAAACACTTCTAATGCCAATCATGCAATACTTTCCTATTGCAAGGAAGTAGTAATGAGTTGCCTCCAACAGAAAAATGTCACCACGCTCCAGTCTCTGATATATTGAGACAGAGATGACTGCCTCTCTGCTATACATCATAAAGCACACCTAAAAAAGATACACGTCACATTTCTTCCTTTTTTTCTCTTACTAGTTTGAGGTGTTAGACGTATTCCTCACAGACTGTAATCCAGTTTATAGACAGTGTGAATTGTAATGTATTTAACTTTATGGGGACACAAGTTCTTTCACCCCCCCAATAATGTTGCACTTTGGTTTGTTATTTTTAATTCTCTGAGGCTATTTGAGAAAGCAGTGGAGGATCTTCTGTCACAGTTCCTGAACAATCCTTCACTTGACTTTCTTTTGCTACCATTTGGTGTCACTTAAAAATTTCCATAAGATGATGCTTTATTGCTCTTTCACTGGAAAAGTCAGATAGATCTATATTCCAGACTGATTTATCATTGACTTTAGACCAGCACTGCCTAAAGGGAGTTATTCTTCCCTTCTGACAATGTGCCATGCCTACCAAATGGTTTCTGAGAATAGCTAGTCAGCAACAAATGATTCAAGGGCCAGGGACTTGCTAGGGGCCAGCATTCTATATGAGGACGACATGAACCTTCCTTGATAGAGTTGAGTTTCATTGTCAAATCAGGAAAAGAGACAAAAAATATGTAATTGCTAGCATGCAAAATTTTATGGCAGAGATATTTATAGAGAATACCCTAACCAAGCACTGCTTGGTCAAAAAAGATTTGTTTGAGTAAATGATGTTTATGCTGAGCTTTCAAGTAAATAAGTATTAATCAGGTAATACAATTCTCATAACTTATATACTTACAATTTTAAAAAATTACTTTTATTTTCAGATGAAAAAACAAAAAGGTATTATATAAATTTTCTAAGATAGTGTCAGAACTGGGGCTTCTAGGAGGCCTGTAGCTCCTGGCTCTACAACACTCCTACGCTCCCTGCTACCTGGAAAGCTTTTTCTTCATTTTTACTAAAGGTTCTTCTCAGTTAGCCTATTTTCAAAACTTTTGCTGATCATGAAGTCTTCCAAATGAGATAGTCTGATCCCCCATCCGCAAAACCCCTAACCGTTGTTCATAGTTTGGATCTCCTTTATTTTATGTGCATGTGTGCGTGTGTAATAATAAAATTATTCTGAATCCGCTTTCATTCTTCTAACTTTATCTGTCACATGTGTCCTCTACTCTGGGGAGAGGAATGGGGGAGGGAAAGAAAGAGTGAGAGAAAGCCAGAATAGGGAGGAAGAGGATGAGGACAAGGAAGACAGAGAAGAGAGAAGGAGGGAGTGGATGAGAGAAGGGAGGAGATGAGAAGAGGGAGGGAGGAAGAGTGGTCAACTTACAAACGTAGAAAACAATTCATGCTTGTCTCACCCAAAGTCCAAAGTGCCTCATGTAGCAGAGTGAATGGCATTAGGGCATTACGGCAGAACATGGGCAGAACACTAGCTAGGCATGGATTTTCTGAGGTGTAGACAAAAGTGTCCCACTAGATTCTTGGACCTGCAAGACTAGCTGTGGACTGTGACTAAGAGGGCCTGGAGACAGTTCTAAGGCCCTTTAAGTATCTCTAGGAGCACATAGTGTCTCATGCAATAATATCCAACTTATATTACGTGGCTAGCATGTGCTTATTACTGAAAACAAAATTTTTCTCTCCATATTATTTTTTTTCCAGTGAACTATTGTGTAACCATCAAATCCTGATTACTCTTCAACATTATTAATTTGAGTTACAAAGATATCACCTTAAGAACTTCTCATTTCGGGCGCCTGGGTGGCTCAGCTGATTAAGCGACTGCCTTCGGCTCAGGTCATGATCCTGGAGTCCCGGGATCGAGTCCCGCATCGGGCTCCCTGCTCGGCAGGGAGTCTGCTTCTCCCTTTGACCCTCTTCCCTCTCGTGCTCTCTGTCTCTCATTCTCTCTCTCTCTCAAATAAATAAATAAAATCTTTAGGAAAAAAAAAAACTTCTCATTTCAAATACAGAGGGAAAGGAACCTGTTCAAAAAGCTAATACATACAGGTAAGAAGAGGAAAGAAATATCAGAAGTCTAGGGGAAGGAATAACAGGCTCTAAGAATAAAGTTTAAAAAAAATAAAATAGGGGCACCTGGGTGGCTCAGTCATTAAGTGTCTGCCTTCAGCTCAGGTCATGATCCCGGGGTCCTGGGATCGAGCCCCACTTCGGGCTCCCTGCTCTGCGGGAAGCCTGCTTCTCACTCTCCCACTCCCCCTGCTTGTGTTCCCTCTCTTGCTGTGTCTCTGTCAAATAAATAAAATTAAAAAATAAAATAAAATAAAACCATACTCTTCCATCCCAATAACATAACACTGGCTAAAAGTATACGCTTCCTTTTGTATCCTATGAAAAATGTGTATTTACCATAGCAATCCCTGCAAGATAGGTTACCTACTGTACTTCAGAGATATGAAGTGATAAATGGGGATGAGGTCTCTTTCAACAAAGAGAAATTTATTTTTATGAAGTTTTTTCCCATATGAAAGACTTAGGATTTGACATCACTCGAGAGTATCATCCCCAACTACCCTGACTCCAAGTAAAAAGGGAACAAATGATTCCCTATGGTGCCTTGGCTGATACAAAGCTTTTCTTTTCTGATTTTATAAAGTACTTTTATTCTATTGTGCTGCATAAAAATATTTAGCCAGAATATATCCTAGAACAAGGACATGCATGATCTGTTTTCTCCTATCTCTTGAGCATTTTGGGGTGCCCTTCCTCCCTGCTCTGTGCTTGCTGTCCTCCATTCTAGGCCTAGAAGAATATAAAACCTTGACCTTGTCATTCCATAGGCTTTTGTGCTGCTTTTTACTCTTGGTTTGGCATGTGGTCCTTTGTGTTTTCTATCACTAACCCCTTTGTTTCATTCATAGCATGACAGATATCTGTACTTTATTTGCTTTGTTTCCTTCAAAACTGCATCCTTCCATGAAGACAGGGGTGATATCTTGCCTTTGTGCCATGATCTAGCACAGCCCTGGACACATTCTAAGCATTCAATACCTATACCAATACTCAACCCATGTGTTGAGTAAATTACAACAATTCCTTAATTCATTTTTTATTGAATTCTCAAACCCATAGCTCTATGACAGTTCAAAATCCTTGTACAACTTTGACTCCCCCAAAACTTAAATATGAATAGCCTACTGTTTACCAGAAGCCTTACCAATAACATAAACAGTTGATCAACACTTGTATATGTATTTTTGCTGTATTCTTACAATACACCTAGAGAAAAGAAGTGTTATGAATATGATAAGGAAGAAAAAATATATTTATAGTTTTGTGCTGTATTATATATATTTTAAAAACCCATATAAGTGAAACTGTGTGATTTAAACATGTGTTGGTTAAAGTCAACTGCATTTTCTCTATAAGGTACATCTTAGGTTTCTTGCCCTTAGAACACTAAACAGTAATTCAGCACTATACTTGAGAACCATTTTAAACAGCAAAATCATCAACAAAAGTAAATAAATGCAAAAAAATGTGGCATTAAACAGACCATAGAAAAAGACACTTGTCTGCAATATAAAAGCTGAAACAAGAAGGCAGGGCTTCTCCATGTTCAACCTCAGCTGGAAACATATGGGTAAGACAACTCAAATTTTTTACTGCTTTGTGCATAACTGTGAATGACCATGAATGTTTATGAGCAGGCAAACTTGCGAATACGGAATTTGCAAATAATGAGGAGAACTGTAGTTTGTCTGAGATTACACACTATTAAACAGTGCTATAAGGACTTGGTTCTGAGATTCAGTAGCCTGCAGTAAACAAGTTCAACATATATATTCAAATAAAACATGCAAAGATCTAATCACCATGTTATTTTTTTCTCTCCCTATAGATAGTGCGTGTATTTGTGTTCACATATTACATGTCAACAATGGGATATGTGACCAATATATTATTTTATTCCATCATCCAGAGATAAGTAATCAGAGAACTTCTTTCTAGTTTCTTCATAGGCACATTTTATTTACTTAATTTACATAATTATTTTGTGTCTTACATGTAGGATATGATAATACAAGAAATTATTCAGAAATAAATGAAAGTAAAAATTGAGAAGTCAACACAATGTGTACCATTTGAATACTTTTTTGTGGTATATACTGAAAGAGTATGAGAAGACAGATGGTGGTATAAAACAGTGGTGGATATATATAATTACTATTTGGGGGGTGTGTATATACACATACATGCCTTAAAAATGATCATATTGTACGTACTGTTTAAGATTTTGCTTGTGATGTGTCCTAAAAAATCTTTCCATATCAAAATATACATCTTTACTCCCATTTTGACTTCTGATATTTTATTCCATTTTATAAACACATTCAACTAAATGTTGCTCATTCCCTATTTTTGGACTTTCAATGTGTTTCCTGTTTTTCATATTAGAATAAATATCTTTATTAATAAATTTTTGAATATTTATAGCTGCCTTTTCCTTCAGTGGATCTGCAGGGTCTAAACAACTATTTATAGTTGTTTGAGAATTATGATGCATATTGCTCTATTGCCCCATTTAAGCATTTTAACAAATTTCATGCTCATTATAGAAGTATGAAAATATGTATTTTCCAGAACATGAACCAGATATTGTGGTGAGCTAAATCGGAGTATCATTTTAATTTTTGAGTTTATCCAGTTACAAATGAAGCTGTACAACTTTTATTTGATATTTTAATTTATTCTTTTGTGAAGTGTCTGTTTATGTCCTTTGACATGTGAAGAACTCATTTTATTTTCTAATTTTCCAATTACTTCTTGTTTTTTAATTGTTTTAAGTCTTTTTTTAGGTATAATTTATACAGTAAAATCCACTCTATTTATAAAGTTCTATGAACTTTGAAAAACTCATACAGTTCTGGAAACTCTACCTTAGTCAAGATATAAAACAGTCACAACATTAAAAAAAAAAAAAGAAAAACCAACAACAAACGAACCCTCATGCCCCTTTGTGATCAATACTTCTTCCCATCTCTAACCCCTACAAACACAAATTTGTTTGCTTTCCATATAGTTTCACCCTTACAAGAAGGTTATATAAATAGGGTCATATATTAGGGTCTGTCTTTAGAGTTGACTTCCTTACTTTGACATAATTCATTTGAAACTCATCCATGTTATTGTGCGTATCAGTAATTCTTTATCAGTTGGATGATTGTTCAGTAGTATTCCATTGATTTATGTTCTACAGATTTTATTTTTATACTTCCACCAGTGATAGACAGTTGGGTTATTTCCAAGTTATGGTAATTATGAATAAAGCTCTAGAAATATTCACATGCAGGTTTTTATGTGAACATATGTTTTCATTTCACTTTGTTAAACAATTAGGGCTGGGACTGCTCAAATGATAAGTTTATGTGTAACTGTAAAAGAGATTACTATTTTTTTCTCCAAAGTGACTAAATGATTTTGAATTCCTACCAGCAGTATAGGAGAGTTCAAGTTGTTCGGTATCCTCACCAGCACTTGGTATTTTCAGGTTTATTTTGTTGTAGTTGTTTAAGCCATTCTAAGAAGATTATAATACATTATCACTGTTTTTTTTGTTTGTTTTGTTTTTTTTAAAGATTTTATTTATTTGACAGAGAGAGACACAGTGAGAGAGGGACTACAAGCAGGGGGAGTGGGAGTGGGAGAGGGAGAAGCAGGCCTCCCGCCGAGAAGGGAGCCCGATGCGGGGCTTGATCCCAGGACCCTGAGATCATGACCTGAGCTGAAGGCAGACGCTTAACGACTGAGCCACCCAGGTGCCCCCATTATCACTGTTTTAACTAGCATCTCCCTAATGACTAAGTCTTAGACTATTTTCACATATTTACTGCTATTGTTAATGGCACCATTTTTATAATCTAAATTTTAAAAATTCATTGCAAATATATAAAAATACACTGATTTTTTTACATATTTCTCTTGTATCCTGCCACCCAGTTAAACCTACGTAATAGCTCTAGTAGCTTCTCTATAGATTCCATTTGATTTTCTACATAGATGATTATTTTCTCTGTGAGTATAGATGGTCTGCTTTATTTCTTCTTTTCACACTCAGTGCCTTTTTTCCCCCCTTGCATCATTGTACTGGCCAGTACATCCTGTATTATGATGAAGGGTGAGGAAATCAGACATCTTTGCCTTGTTCCATCTTCAAGAAAGAGCATACAGTCTTTCATCATTAAATGTGACATTAGCTGTGGGTTTTTTGTATGTGCTCTTTATCAGGTTGAGAGTGCTTCTTTTTATCACTATTTTACTCAGAGTTTAATTTTGTTTACCATGAATAGATTTTGCCAAATTGTTTTTTCTTTAGGCTTTTCACAGGTAAAATTTGACTGATTTTCAAATGTTAACCCAGATATATATTTATAACTATGGACACGATTTTTTTATGGCCATGTGTGCTTTCAATATGGCTCATTCAATGAGATTCAATTTTATTCTATTTGAAATGACATTTTCAGCAATGAGATGGAATCAGTAATCAAAAACTCTCAAAAAACAGAAGTCCAGGAAAGATGGCGTCACTGGCAAATCTACCAAAAATTTAAAGAAGAGTTAACTTTCATTACTATATATATATGTGTATATATATAGTCTTATGCTGTATCACTAATAGAATGTTTGAAATACTAGAGGGAGAAGCTAATCCTTACTGCTTTTCTGATGGGCAAGAATAAGGGTGCTTTATATATATACTTAGCTGCTACTTAATTTTTAAATAAAATTTATTTAAATGGGGGCACCTGGGTGGCTCAGTCGTTGAGCGTCTGCCTTAGGCTCAGGTCATGGTCCCAGGGTCCTGGGATCGAGCCCCACATCGGTCTCCCTGCTTGGCGGGAAGCCTGCTTCTCCCTCCCCCACTCCCCCTGCTTGTGTTCCCTCTCTCTCTCTCTGTGTCTCTCTCTGTCAAATAAAAAAAAAAATCAAAAACAAATTATTTAAATGAATCAAAGAAATTTGATATCACTACTGGCTACAGGCTGAACTGTGTCCCCTCCCCCAATTTCGTATGTTAAAATCCTACTACCTCAGAATGTGACCTAATGTGATCATTAGGGAGGCCCTAATTCAGTGACTCTAGTCCTTTTAAGAAAATAAAATCTAGACACAGACATATACAGAGGAAAACAATGTGAAGACAGAGGGAAAAGACAGTTATCTCCAAGCTGAAGAGAGAGGCCTGGAATAGATCCTTCCCTGTGACTGTCCATAGTAACCCACCTGCTGACACCTTAATCTTGGACCTTGAGCCTCTGGAACTGTGAGAAAGTAAATTTTTGTTGTTTAAGCCACTGAGTCTGTGATACTCTGTTACAGCATCTCTAGAAAACAAATACACTACCATAACTGTGAAATCACCACTTCTACTTGCAGTATAGAAAACAGTTACGAAAAAATAAATACAAATCTACTAAAATTGTAAATAGTACCCTGAAGGACTTAAAAAAATGTCTTGCCTCTCAGACTTCTACAGTGCACATTGCGTAACAGGGCTTCGGAATATCATCTATGAAAATAAGCATTTACACACAGTTGGAGACCTGCATCGAGGCCACAATGCCTTTTCTCAAGCAGCTGCTTCTTCCTTTGACATTGCATTCAATCAACTCAGTGTATTTGGAACTGTGTCAGGGTCTGCTTTCACTGGATGAGGGAGTGAAATGCCAAGGCCTAGACAGCATTTCTAACTGGCACAGTAAAAATGGGTACAATTCTCTCCAAGGACCTTTCCTAGAGCCCCTAGGGCTGCTTGCATCCAGGAAGCAATGAGCTGAAGTAGGTATGGAGTCCCTGCCCATGCCCCTCACTTGTGACTGTCTCCAACCTGGGCCCCTGCCTGGACCCTCCCAAGTGAGATGTTGAGAAACTGGGACCCTGGATCCAATTTGGGAAATTGGCTTGAGGCAATAACTATGGAAGAGAAAGAAGAGACAGGATGGTGAAAAATGATATGTAGAGAAACAAGGACAGCAGGTGGGAACACACAGGAGGCATTGAGAGGAGAGAAAACAGAAGAGCCAAAGGACAGAAGATGAATAGAAAAAGGCATCTTGAGAAAAATGGGATTTGAATAACAACAGCCGGGGGGGGGGGGGGTAGAAGAATATTTTCTCTACCTTTTTTTTTTTTTTCCTCCTACAACTTCTCTTTCATACGCTGATCTTTCTTGGCCTCTGCACCTTTGAAACCCCACCAATGCCCTTTCTCTCAACTTTTGCTAACCAGCCATGCCACATTCTTTCTTTCTCTCCCCTGCCCCTGCCTGGCTCTTCACTCTGATGTTAGGAAGAAAAAGAGGAGTGGATTCTACTGGCCCCATTCCAATACCATTTATGATACTCTTGAATAATATCTAAATATTTTAAAAGCACTGATTGCCTAAAGCCCAGTTAGGATTTCCACAACTATGTAAAAATGTGCTTCGTTTGGAATGAAGGTGGGTGAGGTTGGCTTCACTTCAGAGGAGGCTGTATGTAGTATTGGGCAGCTTAATGCCTTCTGGTATCTGTTATAAAATGCCCCACCTTCTAACACTCCCTACACTACTTTTTGCTGTCATTTCCTTCCAGTAATACTTAATTTTCATGAAATACGTTCCATCAAATACTGCATTCCTGCCTGAAAAAAAATGTCATTATTTTAGGGAAGCACAATGAAAACTTTTTTTTGTTTGTTTTTTAATAAAACAAGGCTTTCCAATATTGCCATCTTGATTGCAAAATGATATACCACTTCTTAAAATGAGCACGGTCCAGAGCCAGAGAAGCTATTAGAAATGTATTCTCATATGATTTAATTATCTAACATCTCCCCACTAAAGCATAGTAAGAAGTTATTCGCATGTAAATTCTGTTGACAGTGTGTTATTCTTACTATAGAATTGTGCTTGAGGAAGGACACTTCCAGTTACTTGTAGAAACATAAACAGTAATATTTTAACAATGTACTTATTTAAGTGTTGGTTGGAGAAATATTTCTACAATAACCACAGGAGACTTACTGTAGCCCTCACAAAGTATTTGTAACCATACAGTGGCACATTTTAGAAGGGCAGCTTATTTCTTTTTTTGTTCATTCCTTTCTTTCCTGAAAAAAAATTGTTGTCACTGTCCTATTTATTGTTACCAACTAATAAACATCATTTCTGGGTCAGCCATTATGACATGTGCACACGTCTTTTAATCTCCACAATGGGCCTGTTTGTATTGAACACAATGCAAGACGGGGCAGAGAGGTGAGGGAGCTGGAGCTAATGGTAGAAGAGAGCTGGGATTCAGACCCATGTCTGCGAGCCCTGGTCCATGCCATTTCGGGAACAGAAAAACCTCTCCCCCTGTTTCTCACTCTTTCCTTCTCTCCTCTCCTCTCCTTTTTTTTTTTTTTTTTAAGATTTTATTTATTTATTTGACAGAGAGAGAGACAGTGAGAGAGGGAACACAAGCAGGGGGAGTGGGAGAGGGAGAAGCAGGCTTCCCGCCGAGCAGGGAGCCCAATGCAGGGCTCGATCCCAGGACCCTGGGACCATGACCTGAGCCGAAGGCAGACGCTTAATGACTGAGCCACCCAGGCGCCCCCACCTCTCCCCTTTTTAATCACTTTTGTTAAGATAAAGATTACATAATGTAAAATTCACTATTTTAAAGTATACGATCCAGTGGTGTTAACATATTCACTATATTGTATAACTATCACCACTAATTCCAGGGTATTTCCATCACCCCAAAATGAAACTCAGTACCTACTACCTATCAACCCCAATTCCCCCTCTCATCTCATCTACAACAAGTAATCTACTTTCTATACCTATGGATTTGCCTACTCTGAACATTTCTTATGAGTGGAATCATAAAATACATGTCTGTTTCCTTTACTTAACATTTTCAAGGTTCATCCATATTGGAGCATTGCTTCATTTCTTTTTATGGCTAAATAATATTTCACTGTATGGATATATAAACTTCTGTTTATCCATTCATCAGTTGATGGATATTTAGGCTGTTTTCTCTAACTCACTTATTTTTTTTAAAGATTTATTTTATTTATTTGAGAGGGAGAGAGAGAGAGAGAAAGCACGGGGAGGGACAGAGGGAGAAGGAGTCAAACAGACTCCCCACTGAGTGCGGAGCCCCACGTGGGGCCAATCCCAGGACCCTGAGATCATTACCTGAGCTGAAATCAACGGATGCTCAACCTACTCAGTCACTCAGGTGCCCCTCTCTAACTCACTTTTATTAATGTAATCACATCAGGATGTCCCAAGAATACTGAAGGGTCTGAGATTTTTACCTTACTTAACAGCTAACAAGTGAGCCTATCATAGATTTATGGGTGATGGCAGAAGACATGGGTCCCCTTGATCAGAGACATAGAAATTTATTACTCATGCCACAGCAATCAGCATGAGTGTCAGGTACTTGTCAACATCTGGTAACTACCGACAACTAATCTTTGACATTTTATTGGATCTTTACTTTGATAATTCGAATGTGGTTTGGTCTGGAGAAAAACAGTCTTAAAAGATCCTACTGGCCCACTATAGGTCAGCCACTCACTGAATTTTTTTTTTTTTTTTAAGATTTTATTTATTTGAGAGAGAGAGAACACATGAGAGGGGATAGGGTCAGAGGACGAAGCAGACTCCCCGCCGAGCAGGGAGCCCGATGCGGGACTCGATCCAGGGACTCCAGGATCATGACCTGAGCCGAAGGCAGTCGCTCAACCAACTGAGCCACCCAGGCGCCCCCACTCACTGAATTTTTAAAATACATGATTTAATTCCTATGACATAGGCAATTATTTGTACTTTTTTGATCTTACAAATGAGGAAGCTATAGCTCTAAGAGTTTAGGTGACTTGTACAGACATTCACAATTAGTACAGGGTAGCATCGTTACTCAGCATCAGGTCTAAACTGATTACAAATAATTTATCTTTACACTAATATTCTACAATCCAAGGATGATTGTGGGTGTGCTGAAACAGAGCATTATATGGAATCTAAAGCAGAGAGCGGAGAGCAGAAAGGTGGTTAATCTGAAAAGAAGGTGGAGTGGAAGTCAGATGTTGTTGTTAGTCAAAGGGTACAAAGTTTCAGTTATGTCAGATGAGTAAGTTCTGGAGATCTAACATACAGCATGGTGAGGATAGTTAACAAAACTGTATTGTATACTTGAAATGTGCTAAAATAGGAGATCTTACACATTCTCACCACAGGGGGAAAAAAGGAAGAAAGTTATAACTATGTGAGGTAATGGATGTGTTAATTAGCTTGACTGTGGTGATCATTTCATCATACGTACCTTTATCAAACCATCAAGTTATATATCTTAATATATCACATTTCTATGTGTCAATTATACCTTAATAAAGCTGAAAAAAGGGAGTTATTGTTGTCCTAACAAAGCAGGTGATTTCCTACAGAGAAATTTTAAAAAATGGTGTATCCCTAAGAGCACGGTGACTGCTCAAGAAATGTGTCTCTTCAAACTATTACAAGTATTCAGTATGGCAGATATAATGGGTGGCTTAAAGGATAATACTGAAAAGTCACTTATGACTGTGATGGTCATATGAATAAATTCATGTGGCTTTCAAACTGTTTTTGTTAACAGTGAATGTTGTAAATAACATATCACACTGAACTTCAGTACAGAAAGCTGATAATGTGCTCAGAACTAGAGAGGTAGACCCAGATCCCAAATTACTGGGATTACCTCACACTGACTCCTGAAGCAGCTTCCAGGAATGCTAAGTCTCCGTATATCACAGTTAAAAAGCCACCCACCCAACCCAATAGCCTTTGTTACTGGTGAGGAAGCAGAGGCTCTGAGAGCTGAAGAAGCTTGCAAGTATGTTAGAGACAGAAGCAGACACTGCTCATAAATATTTCAATGCTAGCACAGCAAAATGTAGAACTGAAGAAATTTCCAGGTGAATAGATTTAAATTAATTTCTATTAAAAGAATTAACCTGTCAAAAAGAAAAAAAAATACAGTAATACTTACACATGCCTGTCTGTGTCTTTTTCAGTTGGGGCATTACTGGACATCTTCAGAGAACTGTTTGATTTACCATTACCTATTTTTCAGAGAATACAGGAGATACAGTAATTTTGTCTTTTGTAAGTGAGTGCATTTTGGAGTGAAAAAGTTCCCTGCTTCATGTCCCACCCCTAATGCATTGAGCAATTTACTTAAGTTTTGAGACCTACATTTCTGACTATAAAGCAGAGATAATAATAGTACTTGGCTCCTTAAGTTATGGTAATTATCCAAAAATATAACCCATGGAGTGCCTTTATACAGGAATGTGAATCAGGAGACACTGGTTCTAGCCATGCACTTGTCACTTACTAGCCATGCTACCTTGGACAGGTCATTAAACCTCTCCAGTCCCTCATTTGTAAACCCAGAAAAGAATCTGAGTCATTGTTTCCTCCAGGGCACAATCAACACACAAAATTCTATGGCATTTCATGACCTTCTACCAGGTAAAAAAAAAATAGCATCCATTCTATTTTTAAAGGTGTCCTTTGGTCAGGTGCTTCAACGGAAAAATCTTCTGACCATTAAAAAGAAATTCACAATTTATTGCAAATTCAAAGAAAGATGAAGCCCCCTTCACTCCTGCAGAATGAGTCTTAAAATCATTAGTTCACATTTTATATTACTAACTACATCAGTGTTTTCACTATTTAGCATATCAATAGGTATAGGAGTCAATTCTGTGTTTATAAAGATATATAATGCAAAATCTGAAAGAGACTTTTACTGGCATTTTGTAGCCTCATTCCTTGATAGCAAAGATCAAGAATCTAATGAAGACAATGGGGAAATGTGAATGGAATATAAGCCCATTTGGGCTGAACTCATAGAATTTGGTGACAATGACCATTTCTTCTGCTGAGTCCAGGGAAGGGAGTGAAAAAAGAAAATAGAGATGTCCTAGTTAGGCTTTGCAGTTATCACATCAGTCTTAATGTCAGGTTCTTCTCCACTCAGACCTACAGTATTTGTGGATGCATAATAGGCACCCTGCCAACATACAGGGCATAATACATTAAGTGACATCCAGGAAGGTTCTAGGTCAGACACTAAAATCACAAAGGGATAATAGAAATAATGAGAACCAAATTAAGGATCATCTATCTGTATGAATATTATACTTGTATTTTGCTCCAATCATTTATTTGTTACTGCATCCTTTTTCTCTAACATTTTTTTTCTGTAAGATTTGCTTATAAATATCAGACCTCGAAAATCTTAAATGTTGGCATCCTATACTCACTCTTATCTACCAAAAAAAAAAAAAAATCCAAGCTTTAGCTTGTGGCTTCATATTTTACATTCTGACCCTGTAAGGCTTCACACTAAAATACAATGAAAAAAGTGCAGAGACCTGAAAAGCCCTTTGAATACACACCAGTATTACCAAGCCCACCATGAATTCACCTGCTGCCCCCATGCCACCTCACATTCCTAAGGATCATGTAGGACAATTCTATGCTGGAAGGTCAAACACTGCTGATGGCAATCCCTAGTATCTGTTGGCATTGTCTTCATTGACATTTTTTTCCCCCATCTATAAAAATCTGTTCAATCTACCTTGGAGTATGTTGAAAGATTATAATTAGATAATACATACAAAAATACTATGAAAGGGGCAATATATGAATTTAAAAAATACCTTTGTCACAATGACTATTTTTTTTTAAATTTCCTATCTTTAGTACCTCTCCTTCTTTAAAAAAAAAAAAAATCACCTAGAGGTGATCACTCGGTGACCAATGATGAAACAGGCATCTCCGGAAACCCACTCACACACTTCCTTTTAGCTGCAATTACACTGTTATTTCTGTAGGTGTGACTGCCTACTCTTAAGACTCTGGACCTCAAAGAGCGGGCACTAGATTCCATGTTTTCTCTCAATTATCACTGTCATATCCTGGAATTCCTGAACAGATTCCTTCACTTCCTTCAATTTCAAAGCTTCTACTTTCTATCTTGCCTTATCTTTCAAGTGTTCTGGTTTTTTTACTTTTTATTCTAATAGAGGAACAAACCCAAGTACAGAGATCTATTTCATTAACATCAGAGGATGTCCATAAACACTGTCTGAGCTTACTCCTTTACAGCTCACTGATTGCCTTACCAATGAATCTTATTTTAAAAATAAAATTCTTTAATTATAAAATAAATTCTTCTCTTTGGCCTTCAGATACCTACAGATCCTATTTTGTAAAATTTGACTCGCTGGCATGACTACTGTTCCCCAATTACTTGTCCCTCCCAATTCTGATCTCTGTCCTGGTGAATAGCTTGGCTCTTCTCCTGGGAATTTCTCTCCTGCCTGCTCTGGCACATTTGGCTTAGAGTACCCAAGAGCAGATTTCTTTGTCGGTAACTGGATTTGCTCCAAAGGAGACTTGACTGGAACTAAAATAAATTCCTCCCATTCCACTTGGCTCTGCCACGCACAACTCATCAGGCTATAGGTATAGCAAGCCCATGCATAAAAATGCTCCTCTCTCATGCAATAATTATCATCAGGCTCCAAACCTATACATCCTTTTCTCCTACATGGCCTTAATCATGCAATTAAAGGCAGAGGTTTGAAGTCACCCACAATAAGTGGCACACCTGGCTTGGATTTGGGTCAAATAATTTCAATTCCCGTGCCTCTGATTCTGAATAAAGAGAGGGGTAATGTAACTGAATTAATACTAGATGTAAATATATGCAGATGCCTAGCACTGAGCAACATTCAATAAATGCTAATGGGTTATCATCATCATCACCTTCTCTTTTTTAAATTCAGATTTCTTACTCAAGCCACATGTCAAGCATCTCCAATCCAGGGCCAGGTTTGCTGTATTGCACTTGGCTGCAGAGTCAGAAAGGAGAGTATGGGAGGCCCGTCTCTCTACAGCAGTCCTTCCCAAACACTGCTTCATATCAGAGTCCACCCGATGAGATTTTAAAACTTCTCAAGCCCAGGCTAGAACAAGTACCTCAAAGCCTGAGGAAGGACACAAACACTAGCTTTGAAGGTCCCTAGGTGACTCTACTCTGTAGCCAAGACTGAGAATCACCATTCTACACAGAGCCAGGGAGAATGTTAGATCCATCTAGAAGGAAGCTGAGAGTTCTCTCACTACTTTCTGAAAGACTGATACATTTTTATGGCAGGAGTTCTGCTCAGTGGAATAAGGTCGGGCAGACAGCTGACCATCTGAGAGAAGGAAGTAGCTGGAAGACTATCTGGGATAGAAGGTTGGTTAAGACAGGTCCAGAGTGCCTGAGTTAGACTCTATGCTCAGCCATTTAAAAAGCATGTACCTTTGGCCAAGTTATTTAATGAGTTTAAGTTTCAGTCACCCATTTTTAAAAGAGAGGATAAAAATAGCAATGAGGTCACCAGTGTGATGTGAAGATTGAAAGAAATAATTAATATATATTACTTAACATTAAGTCATATAGTCATCTCTCTGTGTATACATAAACTATGTATACATTAAAATGTGTAATTGCCATTATTCTTATCGTTATTATTATGAAAGCAGAGGGACAGTTTACCGTTTGGTTGCCTAATCTTGCTTCTGAGGTCACATGAAAATGGAGTAAAGGTGTAAAGTAGCAATCTTAAAATAATGTGATGAAGCTTTCACTGACTTTGAATCACAAGCTGGGATGTTGGGAAAAAGCAAGTTGAAGTAATGATTCAGGATCAAAGGAGTGTGCTTTCCCAGAAGTGCGGTATCCTAGGCCCATGCAACTATCAAATTTCTACCAAATGTTCTTCCTGGCACGCCTCCCGAATCATACCCTTTTAGTGACAGAAGGCAGATTAGATGGTCTGTCTGCACGCATACACCTGTCGTCACACTAGCTGGGCCAGACTTCCGGGGCACATGAGCCTCCTCTTCCAGGGGCTCAGAGGCGGTAAATGACATGGTCAAGGATGGACTCCAGTCACTGGCAGATAGGACATCTGAGCCCAGGAGGGAATGACCCAAAGTTGTCCTCTTCCCGATGTAACACAAAGAACAGGGTCGGGAGAAAGGACAGCTGGGCTACAAAACCAGAGAGGAGAGGGATGGTGGTTACCATCCTCCTCCCGGCAGCTTTATAGTTTTCTTATCATCTTCCCTGCACCGCGGTGCCCTCCTGCTCCCTTCCCCAGCTATCCTTCTGGTGGTGGCAGTGCCATTCAATCTCTCTGTCAATGTCTCTCTCTTTTCTTTAAGAGAAAAAGATAAGCACATTTTCAAAAAGGAGCACAAAGGGAGCTTATATATGTTAGCTGAATAATTATTAGAACTCCTCGGCTCTATTTGAAGATTTGGATAAGAGTCCTACACATGGGACTGAAGATAGAAAAGTGGCCTCCAACTCCGTCTCCTGCACGGCCACTATTTGCATAACCAACAGGACACTGTGTCAGCCTTGGATGAATTAGATTTTTCACAGAGAAGGTTAAGACAAGAACAAGGGATTATGGTACATTCCAATGAAGCACTGGACCCAGTGATTCTGCATCAATGTAGTTGAATAATTGCCTGCTTGTGGGGGTTTAGATGATTTGCCCAATTATATATGCTTTGGAAAAAAAAAACAACTATAGAGTGTATCAGTGGTGATTGCTATACAGCAATGAGTGAGAAATCATTCATTAAAGCTGCACATTTTGATAGCTTCTGGCTCTCTGAAGTTTCTGATTTGAAGCTCTAATCACTCCTGCTTATTCTCGACCATAAGTAAATTATTTGAGAAGCTTCAGACATATTTTACTCATCACGAAAATGTACACTTTATTCCCAAATAAAAGGAAAATAAGATATTAGTTTCAAATGGTAAAATAAAAAGCTTTAAAATAAAACAACTTGTGCCTGAAACTAGTTCTATGCTAAATAGGGAGAACTTCACAACATGAAACAAAACAAAATGTATCAAATACTTGAGCTTGTATTAGGTTATGAATAATTAAAATATGGAAAGCACATGTGTTCCACATTCAGGAATTCTGTTAATATTTTGGTGCTATCATAAAAACAGAATCCGAATTGCCCAATATTAGACAACATGGAGCAATAACTTTTCTAGAAGTGTAAGAGTGTGTGTGAGTATATGTGTGTGTGTATGCATGTGTATAACTCATCATCACCACTGATAATAACACATCATCACTGATAATGAAAATTATTAATACACTTTAGTGAACATCATCTAAGGACTTGAGGCACTGGTGATGTAAGAATGAGTAAGACACAGTGCATAACTCTGAAGAAATCACTGTCTCGTCCATTTGGGAATACATTTCCAATTTTGTACTGCCATGAAGATATGCCACAATATGATTCAGAAAGGTTTGGTTTAGAACAAATACCTGAATACATCATCATTCCTGGCTGGGACATGTAATATTTATAATTATCTATACAAATAAAATAGTATAGCCTTAGTTAAAAGACCTTCAAATAGTGAAAATTATAAAAACAATTTTATGAATAAAATTTCATTTAATCTTGAAAACATTTAAGGAATCAGATCAAGTGTTTTGTTCTTATTGTTCCCACTTTACATAGTGGAAACCGGGGCCTGGAAAATTTAAGTGATTTACCCAAGGTCAAGATGAATTATGAGCAACATCTTATCTAACTCTGTTCTAAAGTCTTACCATTATGTCATGTTATTTACTAAATACTACTTGACGTTTCAACATTTTTTTTAAAGATTTTATTTATTTATTTATTTGAGAGAGAGAGAGAGAGAGAGAGAAACAGCATGAGAGGGGAGAGGGTCAGAGGGAGAAGCAGGCTCCCCGCCAAGCCGGGAGCCCGATGTGGGACTCGATCCCAGGACTCCGGGACCATGACCTGAGCTGAAGGCAGTCGCTTAACCAACTGAGCCACCCAGGTGCCCTGTTTCAACATTTCTGCTGAAGAGAAAGGAACATTTTCCTTCAAATGTTCATTCAAAATATATTTTCTGTGAGGCTTCCAGATGCTAGTCATCACCTATAGTAAGCGAAGTAGACACAACTCCCTCTCTTCTTGGGGTATCCCAATGATAAGAGACAGAGTGACATGACTGAACTGCTCTGATAATCTAATATTTTTGGGCTTGTTTCCTACAATAATGTTTCCTATAAAATATAAATTTGATCCTCACATGCCACATGTTTTGTGAGGCATCACATAACTATCCTTGAACTTGGATTCAGATGTCCTGGGTTACCATTCTGGGAATACCACTTATTGTTTGGTTTAGGACCTATTTCTCTTCCAGTGAACATCGGTATCCTTACAAACAACATGTAAACAAGGGCACCTGTCTAGAGCTAACTCACATTGCCACTAAGAGGATCTAGTGAATAGTAATTCCTCAAAGCACCTTTTGATGAGTGATTCATTACATTATTTGCTGTACATCTTTCCAATTCCTCCTATGTGCTTAGCTAATGAAGACAAGCTTTCTTTTTTTGCCCCTCTCTCTTCTTTTCTTTCCTTCTTTCTTCCCCAACCTAATCTAGTGCAGGCCAACAATATGGAAATGCAGTAGAGCTTAACTGCATCTATCTCATGTTAAATTTGGGGGTTTTTTTAAGGACATATATCAATATCTGAAGTGTTATGGGAATGATAATGTTGGCTCCACATCCTCCAGATTGGTAATTTGGCCATTTAAATTTGCTAACCATTATGCATTATGCATCAGAATGCCACGGTACACATTACCACCTGTTTTACAACAGAAAAATGAAGGAGGTAGGGTAGAAAAGCACATCTACGGGAAAAGGTATGTTTTGAGAAAAGGTTTCTATATATTCATTTTTGTTAAGTTCATATTACCTAGGTTATCCAAATATCATAGTTGAAATTTTTGCATTAATGAGTTTTATTGTTTTTTATTTTCAAGATAGGAAGGTATTAAGATATATAACATCTCCAAAGGTTATGTGAAACTTAGTTATTAACCTAATGTGTCTCACAGGCCAAAGCTTGTAAATTGTAGTCTTTTTTTACATTTGCTATCTTAGCAGTTTTTATCAATTATGTCATAAGTTACATTAGGGGCTTTGGAATTCCATTTATTAAGTATTTCAGTGATAAACCTCTTTCTAGATTACACCTTGATCTGATTGAAGACCAACTGATCATGTAGAATAAAAATTTCTAGAAATGAAGGAGGCAAGATTTCCCACTGGGCTCAGTTTACAGCATTCTGCATAAATCTCCATTATCTGCCCAAACTACAGATCAGAAAAATATATTTGATTCTGTACAGCTCTCCTAACCAACATATTTAGTTACTTAGAGAAAAACACCCAGCTGATTTGCACCTCAGTTTCTTTCAGAACACACTTGAGAGGGTGAAACTATTCAATCCCATGGGCTAGGCTGGAATCCCTTGAAATAAGAAACATAGTAACATGATTGTAATTCGTACCCACAGCCTCCCTGACAGCATGGTGACTTTGCGCTTGCCATCCAAATATTCAACTCTTTTTACGCAATTTGCCTCCAAAGTGCAGCTTCACTTGTGAAGCAGACGGTCCTCTCCAAGCTGTGCTTCTTCTCCGTTCCCATGCTAATAAGCCAGCATCAGAGCTCAGAACCCAAGGTGTTCTCAGGGCTGTATCATTTACGGCAGAACAACATATCAATCTGTAGACAAAAGCGGCCCAGGAGACAAGTGCTGACCAACAACACTATTTCCGCAGAAATAAGGCAGTTGACAAAGCTACCTTCTCAGCAGGGAAACTGGAGAAGCAGCTTCTAATTGCTCTGTTCTATAAGCATCCTTTCCTTCCTTACAAAAAAAAAAAAAATGTTGACAGAACTTCCCACAGAAGTGCATCCTAAGTCCCCCTTGCAATAGGTTTTCCTTGCTGTCCCTTGGGAATTTCCCAGAGACTTTAATTCCAGTTGGAAAGAGATCATTTTGAACTTTCCCCCTCATTCCTGATGAAAATAGAAAGAATGTTTATATTTCTCTGTTTTAATTTTAAATAGCTAGAATGGAACTATATTTTAAGATAAAGGTTTTATCAAATTGCCCCTCCCCCTTTCTCCAGAGGGTCTTATGTATAAAATTATATGGAGCGCATGCTGAGAAATGGCCAATCTGGGGAGAAATAGCAACATGTTTCATTTTCTTGCACATTTGTTTAAAAAGAAACTCTGAAATCAATGAACATTTTTCAGTTCTTGTCCTTCCAAAGCTTCTTCCCCTAATGCTTCATAAAATGCTGACAAGAAAAAAAGTTAAAAAACAAAAAAACAACCCAATTGTCTCCTTACATTTCCCCAGAGGACAGAATGTTTTGTAACTATGAATACACCTCTTGAGAAAATAGTGAAGGCACTGTCTCCACTTAACTAATATAAAGACTGAATTCTCAGAAAAGAATCCCACTCAGATCTGATTTAACCATGACAACCATTTTCAGTACCTAGAGAGTTCTATGTTCAGTGCTAGGTGCTGGGATAATGAGACAAAAAATGTCCTTGCATTCAAGAACATGGAACACTCATGCAGCAGGGCAGGGTGACACAGGACTGACAGAGGGACCAGGATGGACAAATGTCATTGGCAATGTTCATCTGTTGTTCTTACTTATCAAACATCTAAGTTGGACAACTTATGTTTGAACACTAGCTAGGCAACTTACTCTTCCTTGGTCTTGGAAAGATTACCTAATCTCCTTGGTGTTTCACTTTTTAACAGAAATAATATTAGGAGCTATTTCATTTGGTCTTTGTTAGAATTAAATGAGTTAATACTTGTAAAAAAAAACCTCAGAAGCGTGCGTAGTATATGGGAAGCATTCAGTAAGTGTCTTGTACCTGGTATATACAAATGCCAGTAGCAATTACGGATAGTATTGATAACAAAAAAACATAACCTAGTTAGTAGTAATACCTATATGCCTAGATACAACTAATAGAAGTGACACACAGATAAACAGGTTTTACAGTGCAGTGTTAAATTCTATGATCCGCTATGGGTTCTAAATGGTAAACAGAGTATATACACAGACCCTCTGATCCAAACACTTAGCAGTGATGAATGACATCTGATATGAGGAGACAAAATGATATAACTGCACTCAAATTCAAGTAAAGTATATTTTTGTATCAGGCACTTAATGAAACAGATAAGAAAAAAAAAAAAGAAACAAGATTCTTTCTGTTCCCGATGTCTATAACCATGCACTCCTGGATAGTTTAGGCCCTACAGGATGAAGGGAAAAGAAAGTTGCTCCATTTGCTTTAAGCTATGGTCCAGATAGAAATTTCCCGACTCCAGAGAGAAGGCAAAAATAAAGGAACCAGTATGTTCATGAAATTTATCAACACATCTTCAGTATCAGGAACTGTGGGAAAGTGCAAAATGAAGACAAGCACAAGAAGTTTTCCTAACCACAGAAATTCAAAAGGTAAGAAAAACCATGAAGGATATAGTTCAACATAAATGGAAGTAAACTCAAATGGAAAGCATGACAGAGCTGGAAACAGTGAGCAAAGAAACGTAACCAATTCTTTTTTTTTTTTTTTTAAGATTTTATTTATTTTTTGACAGAGAGAGAGACAGCGAGAGAGGGAACACAAGCAGGGGGAGTGGGAGAGGGAGAAGCAGGCTTCCCGCTGAGCAAGGAGCCCGATGTGGGGCTCGATCCCAGAACCCTGGGATCATGACCTGAGCCGAAGGCAGACGCTTAATGACTGAGCCACCCAGGCGCCCCACCAATTCTTAATTATAATAACTATATGATTGCTTATGATAAAAACAAAAGAACACCCCCATGTCTTCAATGGAGAATTATTTCAAACATTTGAGGAAGAAATGGTACCAAACAATGAAACTTCTTCAGAATATAGAAGTAGGAAGAATTCCCAGGTCATTTTATGAAATCCACATTACACTACAAAACCAGGATGAGTTCTTACAAGGAAAGTAAATTACATGAGTGTACCTCATGAGTGTAGGTCCAAAATCCCTTTAAAAATATAAAATGAGCCTGTGATGATATAAGAAATTTAACATATCATGATGAAGTGAGATTTGTTGCAGGAATGCACGTTAATTTAATGTGAAAAAAAAATCAACTAAGGTAATTTACAATGTTATTAGAGTATATGGGAAAACCATATCATCTCAATATATGAAGAAAATACAGTGGCAAAACTCAGTGACCTTTCATTTTTATAAACATATAATATATCATATATAATATAAATATTATAAATATAAAAAATAGATAAAATGTATTAAACCTCTCAGCAAACTTGGAATATAATGAAATTTCCATATTATTTATAAAGGGCATCAATAAACATACCTATTAGTATAATCAATAGTGAAAAACGTAAACATCTTATTAAAATTGAGAAAACAGCAAGAATAGAACTCTCTCAAATTTTATTCATCACTATATTGGAGGAATTAGCCAGAGCAATCAACAAGGCAAGAAATAAAAGGCATTTAGATTGGAAAAGAAGAAATAAAACTATATTTGCAAGCAATATTATGTCTGTACACATTTACAAGGGATCTACAAAAAATGTTACTGGAACGGATAATGATTTTTAACAAGGTCTCAGGATAATAGGTCAATATAAAAATAGTAAATGCACTGTCTTTTATCAGCAGTAACAAACTGGTAATTAAAAATAACATCGGGGCGCCTGGGTGGCTCAGTTGTTTGAGCGACTGCCTTCGGCTCAGGTCATGATCCTGGAGTCCCGGGATCGAGTCCCGCATCGGGCTCCCTGCTCGGCAGGGAGCCTGCTTCTCCCTCTGACCCTCCTCCCTCTCATGCTGTCTCTCATTCTCTCTCTCTCAAATAAATAAATAAAATCTTAAAAAAAAAAAAACATTAACAATGACAACAAAAATCAGAATAAGCAGTTGAGAATATATTTTAACACAGTAAGTGTAAGACTTGTACACTGAAAATTGCAGACAGTCCTAGAAACACCTGTAGACAGGATTTAGTTCTTGACTAGTTTGTCCTTATATAACTCATTTCCTTACAAAGTGGATGTTTCCATAGGACAATGGTTTCATCAGAATAAAGAAGTAAGAAGAGCGAGAGAGAGATTGTGAGCAACATAAACTCAGAAGTGACATGCCACTTCTTTTGTCATATTCTGTTTGAAGGGAGTCACTAGGCCTAGGCCACAGTCAAGGGAAAAGCCTCTACAAGGGCATGGATATTATGAGGTGGGAATCGTTAAGGGTTGTTTTTTGCAACTGACCACCACAGCAGCTAAAAGCAAATGTAATCATTGCAGCACGTGTGTTCAAAACTCTTCAAAATGCTATACTCACTTAAGATATACAAAGAACATTTTTCCAATATGAAAATCTGAAGTAGAAGGAAGCTTTTTAAACCATTAAAGGCGTGTGTGCGTGTGTGTGTATGTATATGTATATATATATGTGTGTGTGTGTGTGTGTGTGTATATATATATATATATATATATATATATATCCATCTTCTGCTTAATGGGGAAACTTTAAAAGCATCCTAACTATGGAGCGCCTGGGTGGCTCAGTCATCAAGCGTCTGCCTTTGGCTCAGGTCATGATCCCAGGGTCCTTGGATCAAGCCCCGCATCGAGCCCCACATTGGGCTCCCTGCTTAGCGGGAAGCCTGCTTCTCCCTCTCCCACTCCCCCTGCTTGTGTCTCTGGTCTTGCTATCTCTCTGTCAAATAAATAAATCTTTAAAAAAATAAAATAAAAGCATTCTAAGTAAAAAACACAGCCAGTTTGGCTTCCATCATTATTTATATTTCACATTTACTGAATATACTGGGCAATATAATACGGTAAGTAAAATAAATTATAGCTATATGAATTGGAAAGGAGATTAAAAACCCTTTCAATTTTTAGAATGTATGATTGTTTCCGTATGTTCAGACATTTTGCTTTATACTAAAAATATAACATGCATGTAAATTTTTGCTGTGGACATTAGTATTAACAAATTAGAAAATACAAAATGAAAAAAGAGAACTTACACTGCAACAACATATAAAAATATAAGTAAAGCTGTGAGGAGAAATAAATGACATTGAAGGAGTTAAAAAAAAGGAATGAGTGACTGGAGAAACATATCATGCTAATAGATGAGAAGATTCAGTTGTTAAGATAGCAATTCTTTCTCAATTATAAGTTCAATGTGATTTCAATCAAAATCACAGTTTAATGCACCTGAATAAGTATGCTATAAAATATAAATGGAAGAACATAGAATCAATTTGCAAGAAGACTATTGAAAAAGAACCATGTGAAATCACTTGTTCTACCAGATACTATGCCTAATTTAAAACTATAGTAATTAAGGTAAATTAGTTGAGGAGGAAGGGAATAGAGGTCAAAACATAGACTAAGCGAACTAAATACAAGAACATAAACTAAAGGAAAAGACATCAAAAATTAGATCTGGGACATAAATAATATTATAAATCAATGATTAAAATACAGACTTTAATATATAGTGTTGAAATGATTTATTACTTATATAGGAAAAATAAAGTTAGCTCTTACCTCTCACATAATTCTAGGTTTACTAAAGCTTAATATCACAAGTAAAATTTTAAACTGCTAGAAAAGTACCTGTAAAATAGAACTGTCTTAGTGTACAGAATGGATTCTTAGACTAGACAGAAAAAAGCAAAGAGCATTAAAAATAGAAGATTTTCATTATGCCAAAAATGAAATTTGTACAGAATAAAAGATGGGTAAAAGACAAGCACAGACTAGCATAGCATACTTGTAACAAATGTAAACGAAAACTATTTAATACTTAATTGTATAAAAATCATAAAAAATCTATATGGAAGAATAAATATCCTGTTACAAAAATGGACAAGGATAATTCATAGAGGAGGCAACCTGAAAGGCTAGTGGATATAAAAAAGTAATTAGTCCTTCTTAATCAATTAAATACAAATTAAAACAAATATTAGTTACCATTCTTTATACACCCCTCTGTGTGGCCAGAAAAAATATTTTTTTAAAGATTTATTTATTTATTTTAGAGAGAGGGGACGGGCAGAGGGAGTGTGCGAATCCTCAAGCAGATTCCCCGCTGAGTGGGGAGCCTGACGTGGGGCTTGATCTCAGGACCCTGAGATCATGACCTGAGCTGAAATCAAGAGTCAGACACTTCACCGACCGAGCCACCCAGGCACTCCAAAAATACTTTTTAAAAGTGTGATGATACTAATGTGTTTGGGTATGTGAAGACATCTACTCTCATTGGGATGATCAATTACACCGGTTTGCTTGGTGGGTCATGAGATCCTCTGTGCTACAACTGGGGCAGTCCCAGACAAATCAGAACTAGTGGGTCACCGCAGTGGGTTTTAAATTGGTATAACAACTTCAGAAGGCAATACTACAATGCTTAATATTAGAAAGCTAACCATTCTAACATGGGAGAGGGAGGGAAGGAAAAAAGTACGGAGGAAGGAAAGGAAGGAGTAAGAAAGGAGTATGTTCAGCAAAAGAAGAAAGAACTTTGGTGCAAATCTCAGAATCACCTTTAGAGGACCTATAACAAAGAACACATAGAGCCAGGCTTATTGCAGCAGGATAGGACTTGGGCCTTTGTATATTTTTCAAGTTTCTCAAGTGATTCTGATACCCACTAGAGTAGGAAAACCACCGCATTAGAGGTATATATATCAGCAAAGATAAATTTCCACACCTCATGTTGGGCAGGAGTAGCAAGTTGCTCAGTGCCATATAAAGTATGACTAAATTTACTTAAACTTTTAAATTCTCTAACACAAGACTATATTATGATTAGGGATATATAAGTATGTATTAAATATTAAAATGTGCATGGGAATGATAAACATAAATTCACGTTTGTGATTACCTTGGTAGAGGGTAATAAAATCACAGTTTTTCCAAGGGGGTTTCAACGGTGTCTCAAATATCTTATTTTTTTCTAAAACAATAAAACTACAGTCAACATAGTGTAATGTTAAGACTCAGTGCAGTAAGAAACTGAATATTTGTATATTTGAAATATTTCACAAAATAATTTTAAGAATATAAAACTATGAATATATTATGATCCCTACTTTGTGAAGGCATTTTTAACAATCTGTATGGTTATAGTAGAAATGACATAGATATAGATTATCATTATCTACTGCTACATTTTTATCTGTTAAATGCTAAAAAATCTCCTTGGGCTATGATAAGGCAGCGTGATATAATTATGTGTCATTCTTATTATCCTATGTTTCATTTTTGTAATTTATCATGTTTCCTTTTGTAATTTTGTAAGTTGTGATTTTTCATTTTGTAATTTATCCTGTGTTTCATTTTGTAATTTATCTAGCATATGACTAGAATTTGCAGGCACCGTTGTCAGCACATGGTGAGCATTGTTCAAGCAACGGGCTTGATTTGAAAGTAAGTGAAACAAATAGAATATGTCGTGATACTATCTCATATCCATCCCGGCTGTAGTGAAGTTGCCTTAACAAACGTCACCACTCAGAGAAGATGACAGGAACGGTTGCAAATTAGGCTTTGCAGAGTCTGTTGGAATAATCTGGCTAGAGTGTGATGTGCACACCTTATAAAGTTGTAACAAAAACAAAAAGTCCTCATCAATTATTCAGAAAGGTCATTTTAGATGAGCTTTTGGAGGCTCGTGCAAAAGATTGCCTTCTTTCAACTGTCTGATTGGAACTGAAGTTTCAATAATCGTCATGGAGCTGTGAAATCTGTTGCAATTTATACTGCTTTTAAATCTTAAAAATAACTGTTGGTAAGCATAAAAATTTTATTATGGCAACTCAGTGGCAAAACTGGAAAAGTGATAGAATGTCAAAGTAATAGAGGAAGTCTGTATTTGGTTGGGTTTGGCTCTGGATTTGCTTGTTTGTTTTGCAGAGGTCAAGGTTTACTTATATGGGAGTAACTCCAGACTTCTCAGCCAAGTTGAGTCCTGGACTTTTGTGACAGGAAAACTACAACCTAGGGGTAACAGTGTTACACAATGAAGCACAGAACAAGATTGGATCTTTTAGAATTTACTAAGAAATTGGTTAAGGCTGTTATATGATCTTGGATGAACTCCATGGGGGAAAAAAACACAGAAATATATGTTTGAATATTTCTAAGATATTAGCATCAACAAAACTTTTTATAAGCTTTCATTTACTCTTCAAATAGGAAAAAAAAAGGCTACTCATTTTTTTTTTTTGTAAAGTTGTCCTTTAATCCAATTTTACTGACAAATGTCTTTAACTCATTCTTATTAAATTCAAAACAACACTATCTACAGTTATGCTATTTTTCCAAAAACACTTCCTGGAAAAGTGGGGTTAATGATGTGGGGATGGAGTCTGAAGTTACACGGTTGGGTATTGCTTGGTGGGTTATAAATAAGAGAAGAGTTGGAATTTTAAAGACCAGAGTGTCCTGGAAGCCACACACAGATTAAGAACAGTTCGGCAATAAGGGCACCTGGGTGGCTCAGTTGGTTAAGCGCCTGCCTCCAGCTCAGGTCATGATCCTGGAGTCCCGGGATCGAGTCCTACATCAGGCTCCCTGCTCGGCGGGGAGTCTGTTTCTCCCTCTGATCCCCCCCCCCACCCCGCCTCATGTGCTCTCTCTCTTAAATGAATAAAATCTTAAAAAAAAAAAAAAAAAAAGAACAGTTGGGCAATAAAGGAAGGTGCCCTGGTTAATTTTTGCAAACATCTTTACAGATATATCTATATCCACATACAGTTCATAATTTGGGGAAATGTTTACTGAATCTCTTCTACATGACTGATTATTCCAAAACACCTGATACTTCTAGTAACATAAAACACCTCAATGAGCTTATACTTGGAAACCTTGGAAGATTTCTTGCCCTCTCTTCTGCTCTCCCATTGTTAATTTGGGAGGCAGACAATTTAGGATAGTGTATTGATCAGAATGGTTAAGAGAGGAAAAACTAGAGATTATTTATCCATTTGATTAAAGAACTCACTCTTCCATGAATAAGCTTTTATCTTCTTTTTCTTTCAATATTGTTGAATTTTTCTAAGTTAAAAGATACATCTAAATTAATACTTCTACTTCTTTATCAATGTAATACCAGTTTTTCAAAAACTGCAAATTATGTGTTTTGAAATCCTTTGGCAAAAGTCTCAGATAGAAGGAGTTATAAAAACCTCATGGCTTTGGTAAGAGTGTAAGGTCTGGAGTTACATTCAAACATCACCTGGAACTCTTCTGAAAAGGCACCACAGAAGGAGCACTTACTCTGTCTTAACTGTGTTATCTCATATACCAAATGTGTGTGCCAAGAGTTGAGATTGCCTGTCATTTTCCCAGATTCATCCAGAAAGAAGTGTCAGTTGTTTCTATTCAGCATTTTAGGCTGAATTGCTTTACCTTTTAATCAGTTTGAGTCACAGCTTGTTGTACTAGTGGTATTAGATATGTAGCCCTTTTCAAATGCACATGTTTTGACCCTAGTTAATAACATAGGGATAAAGATCTGGGCTGAAGAAGGCTCTGACACTACATGGAGTTTTCACTGATGTTCAAACTATATCTAAGTTAACAGTTAACTCCTTGGAGAGATGAGGTGCCCTGACAGACTCCCAGAGTTAATCAATTAATCTATAAGGAGAATGAGAATACGGGTTCTCAACACTGCTGCACATTACAATCACCTGGGAGCATTTTAAACTACTGACATTGAATTCCATCACAGACCATTTGGATCGGGACGTTTGGGGGTGGACGCTATGCCTCAGTGCATCTCCAGGGTTTCTAATATGCCTTCTGTTCTGAGAACCATTGGTATAGAACAGTAGTTCTGAATATGTATTCTACATAGCATCGATATCATCTTAGGTACTGGAATATTATGCAGCCATCAAAAGGAATGAAATCTTGCCACTTGCAACGATATGGATGGAACTGGAGGGTGTTATGCTGAGCAAAATGAGTTAATCAGAGAAAGACATGTATCATATGATCTCACTGATATGAGGAATTCTTAATCTTGGGAAACAAGCTGAGGGTTGCTGGAGTGGGGCATGGGGTGGGAAGGATGGGGCGGCTGGGTGATAGACATTGGCGAGCATATTGCTATGGTGAGTGCTGTGAATTGTGCAAGACTACTGAATCACAGATCTGTACCTCTGAAACAAATAATACATTATATGTTAAAAAAAAAAAAGAAAATAGTAGGAAGGGAGAAATGAAGGGGGGAAATCGGAGGGGGTGACGAACCATAAGAGACTATGGACTCTGAGAAACAAACTGAGGGTTCTAGAGGGGAGGGGTTTGGGAGGATGGGTTAGCCTGGTGATGGGTATTAAGGAGGGCACATTCTGCATGGAGCACTGGGTGTTATACGCAAATAATGAGTCATGGAGCACTACACTGAAAACTAATGATGTAATGTATGGTGATTAACATAACAATAATAAAAAAAATCATCTTAGGTACTGATGGCAACCCAATATAGTGAATAAAAATCTGGTGGTCAGGGGTGATGTCACTAAGATGACACAATAGGAAGTCCCAGACCCGGTTACCCCGTGGAGAAGGCAAATTAAAAAGATGGACCTCTGTAAGAGCCCCCGAGAACAGTTAAGAAGTTGCAGTACTCAAGGTCAGTAGGAAGCCAAGAATAACTGCACTGAAGTGGGTAAAACAAATCACTATATTTACTTGCCATAGTCTTTCCCCTCTAGCATTCATCATGGCATGATCACAAGAAAACTCCCAAGTCCTCTCTACTCCCTTAGGACTGAAAGAAAAGTGGAATATGCACATAACATTTTGGCATTCTGAAGAACTTCCCAAGGGTCTGGTTTCTGTCTCCCCTGATGTAGAGCACTAATGGAAACTGACACAGGGTGGATGCCTAGGGGCTGCTGAAAGCAAAAGTGAGCACAGTGCATTATTGAACGCTGGAAAGACTGCATTACGACAAAAAGATACTGAGAGGAGTAAAAGATTATGAAATCCTGAAAAATAACTGGCTTAAGAGTTTGGCTGGGAAATTACACACACAAGCTGAGGGAAGAGGTATCCCTAAAAAACGTTTGAAAGGTCCCTAGAATCTCTAGATGGACTGACTAGTGAAGGTCTTCCCTGATACAAAGCCAGTTAGTAAAGACTGGGAGATGTGGCTATCTTTCAACTACCCAAGTTTCTTTTCTTTCTTTAGTTTTTTAATTTATTTGAGAAAGAGAGAGAGAGAACAAGCCAGGGGAAGGGCAGAGAAGCAGGCTCCCCCCTGAGATAACAACCTGAGCCCAAGGCAGACACTTAATTGAATGAACTGCCCAGGCGCCCTCAACTATCCAAGTTTCAATAAATGATAAGGCATACAAAGAAACAGGGACATACAGCCCAATCAAAAAACAAAACAAAAAACAAAACAAAACCAAAATAAATCTCCAGAAACTGACTCTAAAGATTCAGAGCTCTATGAATTCCTTGACAAAGAACTCAAAATTAATCTTAAAGGTGCTCAATGAGCTAAGAGACTATAGATCAATAACAAAATAAAATTAAGAAAGCTATACATGAACAAAATTAGAATATCAGTAAGAATAAAAAAACAAACAAAAAAAAACCAAAGAAATTTTGGTGCTGAAGAATATAATAACTGAATTGAAAAATTCACTGGAAGAGTTCAAATCAGACTTGGTCCAGCAGACTAATTTGGAATTTCCTAATTAGGAAACTTGAAGAGAAGTCATTTGCAATTGAGGCAAATGAGCAAAAAGAATTAAGAACACAGATAAGTGAAGAGAGCCAAAAGGGAGATAACAATAAGCATTGCAATAATGATATGCATGACAGAAGTCTCAGGAAGACAGACAGAAAGTTGTAGAGAGCCTATTTGGAAAAAAAAAAAAATAATGGCCAAAAATGTACCAATGTACAAATGTTCCTTTGAGGAAGGAAATGGATATACAACTTTAAGAACCTCGATGAACTCCAACTAGGAAAACCCCAAAGAAGCTCACACTGGGATACATTATAACCTAGCAGCCAAAAGTCACAGAGAAAATCTTGAAAGCAGCAGAAAAAAGTCATTCATTAAATGGAAGGAATTAAGAGGATAATACTACCCATGGGTTTCTTAGTAGAAATCTTGGAGGCTATAAGGGAATGGGATGATATATTCAAAGGGCTAAAAAAATAAAAATAAAACCTTCCAACCAAGAATATTTTATCTGACAAAGCTGTCCTTCAAAAATGAGGAAGAAATTAAGACTTTCTCAGATAAAAAGAAGCTCAGGGAGTCCATTACCAACAGACCAGTGCTGCAAGAAATGATAAAGGGAGTCCTTCAAGTTGAAACAAAAGTTTCCTAAACTGCAACACAACACAATAAGAAAATAAGAAGCTTTCTGGTAGAAGAAAATACATAGACAAATATAGAATTCTGTAGGGTTGTAATGGTGGTGCATAAATTGCTTTTCATTCTGGTAAGAATTTTTAAAAAGCATAAAAAATAAATCTATATATTTGTGACATCAATAACAAAGTGTATAGAGTAAGTAAATGTAAAGGAGTAGAGTATATGACTAAAGTTATTAGTTTAAAATAAATTGTTTACAACTAAGATATTTTATATAATCCTCATGCTAAGCACAAAGAAAATACCTTTCGAAGATACACATACACACACAAGTAATAAGAATGGACACAAACAATGTAAGTAAAAAGAAATCAAGAAAACACAAAGGAAGGCAGCAAGAGAGGAAAAGAATAGCAAAATAGTTCTAAGACATCCAGAAGGAAAAACAAAAAGAACAAAATGGCAACAAGTCCTTCCATTTAAGTAATTACTTTAAGGTACATACACTAAATTCCCCAATCAAAAGACAAAGATTGGCTGAATACACAAATAAAACATCTATCTATGCTATATATAAGACTTCTTTTATGTATGTATGTACATACCAGACTTACTTTATATCTAGTGATACATATAGGCTAAAAGTAAAAGAATGGAAAGAGGTATTCCATATATTTATGCTAACCAAAAGTGAGCAGGGTGACCATATTTATATCAAAGTATTAAGTCAAAAACTATTATAAAATACAAAGAAGGAAATTATGTAATTACAAAGGGGTCAAGTCATTTTGGTGTTAATTATAAATATATTTATACACCAAAATCAGGGTTTGGAAATAAATGAAGTATACACTGACATAACCAAAGGGAGAAATAGACAGAAACACCGTAATAATTGGACACTTGCACATCCCACTTTCAGTAATTCAGAGAACATCCAGATAGAAGATTGATAAAGAAACAGAAGACTTGGGGCACCTAAGTGGCTCAATCGGTTAAGCATCTGCCTTTGGCCCAGGTTATTATCTCAGTTTCCTGGGATTGAGCCCCACATTGGGCTCCCTGCTCATCGGGGAGTCTGCTTCTTCCTCTCTCTCTCTCTCTCTCCTTCTCTCTCTCAAATAAACAGAAGACTTGAACAATACTAAAGACTTAACAGACCTAACAGACATAGGCAGAACATTACACCCAACAACACAGTACACAATCTTTTCAAGTGCACATGGGAAATATGAGAACATTGAAAATATATCCGGTTCTTTTTTTTTATTCCTCACCACAATGGAATGAAACTAGAAATCAATAGCAAAAGGAAAACTAGAAAGTTCACAAGCATGTGGAAATTGAACAACACACTCTTAAACAACCAATGGGTCAAAGAGGAAATCACAAGGGAAATTAGAAAATATTATGGAGATGGATAAAAATAAAAAAACAACCTACCAAAAATATGGGATACAGTAGAACAGAACTAAGAGGTAAGATTATGCCAGTAAACATTTATATTAAAAAAAAAAAAAGTCTTCAAATTGACAACCTAAACTTACAACTTGAGGAACCTGAAAAAAACAAACTAAATCTAAAGTTAGCCCCCCCCCCAAAAAAAAAATTAGAGCAGGAATAATTAAAAGAAATGGTAGAAAAAAAATCAGCTCAGTCATTAAGCATCTGCCTTTGGCTCAGGTCATGATCCCAGGGTCCTGGGATCGAGCCCCGCATTGGGCTCCCTGCTCCGCAGGAAGTCTGTTTCTCCCTCTCCCATTCCCCTCCTTGTGTTCCCTCTCTCGCTGTGTCTCTCTCTGTCAAATAAATAAATAAATTCTTAAAAAAAATCAACAAAACTAAGAGTTGTTTTTTTGAAAAGACCAAAAAAATTGATAAACCCTTAAATAGATTAAGAAAAAATAAAAGAGTAAACAACTAAAATCAGAAATAAAAGAGGAGACATTGCAACTGACACTACAGAAATCAAAGGGATAACAAGAGAAAGTAAAAAAAAATATGTAAACAAACATATGACCTATAGCGAGATTGAAACATCAATCAAAAACCTAACAACAACAACGACAAAAAGCCCAGGACTGGGCTCCTGGGTGGCTCAGTTGGTTAAGCATCTGCCTTTGGCTCAGGTCATGATCCTGGGGGCCTGGGATTGAGCCCTGTATCGGGCACCCTGCTGAGCAGAGAGTCTGCTTTTCCCTCTGCCCTTACCCCAGCTCTTGCATTCCCTCTCTCTCTCTCTCTCCCTCTCTCACACACATGCGCATGCACACGGGCTTGTGCTCACACACACTCTCAAATAAACAAACAAACATCTTAAAAAAAAAAAAAAAAGATCCAGAACCAACTGGCTTCACTGGATAATTCAAACACAAGTTTATTTTATTTTATTTTATTTTTAAAGATTTTATTTCTTTATTTGACAGAGAGAGACACAGTGAGAGAGGGAACACAAGCAGGGGGAGTGAGCAAGGGAGAAGCAGGCCTCCCGCTGAGCAGGGAGCCCGATGCGGGACTCATTTCCTAGGACCCCGGGATCATGACCTGAGCCGAAGGCAGATGCTCAACGACTGAGCCACCCAGGCGCCCCTCCAACACAAGTTTAAAGAATTAACACCATTCTGGGAATGCAAGCTAGTGCAGCCACTCTGGAAAACAGTATGGAGGTTCCTCAAAGAGTTGAAAATAGAGCTACCCTACGACCCAGCAATTGCACTCCTGGGTATTTACCCCAAAGATACAAAAGTAGGGATCCAAAGGGGTACATGCACCCTGATGTTTATAGCAGCAATGTCCACAAGAGCCAAACTATGGAAAGAGCCAAGATGTCCATCGACAGATGAATGGATAAAGAAGATGTGGTATATATATATACAATGGAATATTATGCAGCTATCAAAAGGAATGAACTCTTGCTGTTTGCAACGACGTGGATGGAACTGGAGGGTATTATGCTGAGCAAAATAAGTCAAACAGAGAAAGACATGTATCATATGACCTCACTGATATGAGGAATTCTCAATCTCAGGAAACAAACTCAGGGTTGCTGGAGTGGTGGGGGGTGGGAGGGATAGGGTGGCTGGGTGATAGACATGGGGCAGGGTATGTGCTATGGTGAGTGCTGTGAATTGTGTAAGACTGATGAATCACAGATCTGTACCTCTGAAACAAATAATACATTATATGTTAAAAAAAAAAAAAAGAAGAAGAAGAAGAAGATAGCAGGAAGGGAAAAATGAAGGGGGGAAATCAGAGGGGGAGACGAACCATGAGAGACTATGGACTGTGAGAAACAAACTGAGGGTTCTAGAGGTGAGGGGGGTGGGAGGATGGGTTAGCCTGGTGATGGGTATTAAAGAGGGCACATTCTGCATGGAGCACGGGGTGTTATATGCAAACAATGAATCATGGAACACTACATCTAAAACTAATGATGTAATGTATGGTGATTAACGTAACATAATAAAAAAAAAAAGAAAAAAAAGAATTAACACCATTCATCCTCAAATACTTCCAAAACCTGAAGAGAAGGGAGGTACTTCTTCTTTTTTTTTTTTTTTTTAGATTATTTATTTATTTATTTATTTGAGAGAGAGAGAATTAGAGAGAGAGAGAACACATGAGAGGGCATAGGGTCGGAGGACGAAGCAGACTCCCTGCCAAGCAGGGAGCCTGATGCGGGACTCGATCCAGGGACTCCAGGATCATGACCTGAGCCAAAGGCAGACGCTTAACCGACTGAGCCACCCAGGCGCCCAAGAAGGGAGGTACTTCTAAACTTACTTTATGCAACCAGTATAGCCCCAAAACCAAAGCTGGACAAAAGAAAACTAGGGACCAATATCCCTGATGGATATTGATGCAAAAATCTTCAACAAAATACTACCAAGACAAGTTCTACAGCACGTTAAAATAATTATACACCATGTCCAAGTGGGATTTATTCCTGGAAAGCAAGGATGGCCCTACATGCAAAAATCAATCAATGTAATGTACCACATCAACTGAATAAAGGAGAAAAACTACTTGATCATCTCAGTTGTTGCAGAAAAGACATCTGATAACAATTCAACACCCTTTCATGGAAACAGAAACAAAAACAAAAACACTCAACACACTTGGAATAAAAAGGAACAGCCGCAACAAAATAAAAGCCATATATGAAAAGCCCATAGCTATTATCATACTCAGCAGGGAGACACCGAAAGCTTTTACTCTAAGATCAAGAGTAAGACAAGAGTGCCCACTCTCATCACTTTTATTCAACATCCTAATGGAAGTGCCAGCTAGAGCCATTAGGAAAATAAGAAAGGTTGCCAATTTGGAAAGGAAGAAGTAAAATTATTTCTGTTTAAAATCGACATGATCTTAGAAGCAAGAACCTTGTGGTTAGCCTTTACAAATTATACTTTTAAGAAACTTCCCAGAGTGGGGGTTGGTCAAGATGGTGACATAGGAAGCCTCTGAACTTGCTTCCTTTCACAGACACTTTGAATGTACAGCTAAACATGGGGTAATTATCTCTGAAGGAAAGCCAGAAACTAGCTGAGTGACTCCTGTACCTGGGGTAAATGAGAAAATACCTACATTGCTGGTGCAGCCACTCTGGAAAACAGTATGGAGGTTCCTCAGAAAGTTGAAAATATACGACCCAGCAATTGCACTCCTGGGTATTTACCCCAAAGATACAAATGTAGGGATCCGAAGGGGTACGTGCACCCCGATGTTTATAGCAGCAATGTCCACAATAGCCAAACTATGGAAAGAGCCAAGATGTCCATTGACAGATGAATGGATAAAGAAGATGTGGTATATATATATACAATGGAATATTATGCAGCTATCAAAAGGAATGAAATCTTGCCATTTGCAACAGATAGCAGGAAGGGAAAAATGAAGGGGGAGACAAACCATGAGAGACTATGGACTCTGAGAAACAAACTGAGGGTTCTAGAGGGGAGGGGGGTAGGCGGATGGCTTAACCTGGTGATGGGTTTTAAAGAGGGCACTTCTGCATGGAGCACTGGGTGTTATACGCAAACAATGAATCATGGAACACTACATCAAAAACTAATGATGGAATGTATGGTGATTAACATAATAAAATAAAATTTAAAAAATATATACCTACATTGGAACTGATGGGAAAGACTGAAACACACTCTGATCGTATGCCTAACCGCTACCCCCGCCCCCAGCATCATACAATCAGGAGGGAACTCCCGACAGCCAGTTGCTCCTTAAGGAGCGGAGAGGTTGGACCTTTTATCTAGTGCCCCCATTTAAGATTGCCAACCCAGGGATGGGACCCCAAAGCACCTAGCTCTGAAGACCAAGGAACCTTGCATTCAGGAGATCCACAAGACCATAGCAAACAAAGGAGAAGTTGTTAACAGGCACATGAGGACTCAGGGAGGCTATACCCCCAGGGCTCAGCCAGAGAGAGCAGACAAAATTGTCCATCTCCCAGTTTTTCTCCAAGAAGTGTCTATTACATACTTCAAAAGCTGTTGCCTGTGGGTAAGGTTTCTAATTGAGCATTTATCTAGGTGTTGGCTGGGGTCCTCCCCAGAGTCTGAGAAAAAGAGCAGACAGTTCCCCTGCCACCTCCCTATAGCCTGCTCCAAGTTACCAAAATCTCCCTGGAAGGAGCTTGTACACATGACTGCATCCCAGCTTTTGTGCAACTGCCTGAGGGACAGGTCCCCAGAATAGCTGGTTCTGATAGCTAACAGGGCTTCCATTTACAAGTCCCACAGGCCTGTAGCATACAAAGAAACAGTTTTTAATCAGCTTTCCCCACAGGACTCAGTGCCTAGGAAGCAGGCAAACCACTTGTCTCCCAGTCTTTCCCTGAAAGAGGTCTATCTGCATACTTTAAAAACAGCTGCTCGAGGAGCACCTGGGTGGCTCAGTCATTAAGCATCTGCCTTCAGCTCAGGTCATGATCCCAGAGTCCTGGGATTGAGCCCCACATCGGGCTCCCTGCTCAGCGGGGAGCCTGCTTCTCCCTCTCCCTCGCTCCCCCTGCTTGTGTTCCTGCTCTCACTATCTCTCTCTCTATGAAATAAATAAAATCTTTTAAAAATAAATAAATAAAAAGAGCTGCTCGAAGGTTACGGTTCTAATTTATCACATATCTAGGGGCTAGCTATGCTCCTATGCAAACATCTTCAACAGGGAAGCTGGCAGACACCTGTCCAACTCTCTCTTGCCTTCTCCAAGTTGCCAGTGTCTCCCTGGAAGAAGCACCTCATAGTTGTGGCAGGTGCGTGAGGGACAGGACCCAGACTGCCTGGTTCTGATAGCCAGCGGGCACTTCCATTCACAAGTCCTCTAGGACTGGAGCAAACAAAGCAGCAGTTCCTGATGGGTGCAGGAACACTCCCTCATGGCTAGACACCCAGGCCCAGCACAGTGACGGCAGGCAAAAAACATCCATCTCCCATTTTCTACCTGGAAGAGACTTAACTACATGCTTTCCCAGCTGCTGCCCCAGGATCATTTCCAATCAGCCTGCATGTAGGTGCCGAATGTGATACTCCCCATCAGACTCAGACAGGTCTTGGAATACCTGCAACTGCTGTGAGCCACAAGGAACAAAGAAGTAATCTTGAACAGTAACCAAGGTTTCAGAGACACCCAGGAGCTCAGGCAGGGCTGATTAACAAGGCTCATCTCCCCCAGGAGACTATTCTGTCAAGAACAGGAGAGGTAACTGTTCTATCTAATGCACAGAAACCAACACGGAGTCAAAGAAAATGAAGAAACAGAGGAATATATTCCAAAAAAAAAAAGAGTACGATAAATGTCCAGAAACTGATCTTAATGAAACAGATAGAAGTGGTTAACCTGACAGAGAGTTCAAAATAATGGTAATAAATATGGGTGTGACGGGAGAGCCATGAGCCAGGGAAACAGTCACATGTCATGGTTAAATGTATGTATCGACTTGACTGGATCATGATTGCCAAGATATTTGGCTAAATATTGGTTAAACATTACTTCTAGGTGCATCTGTGAGGAGGTTTCTGGATGAGATTAACAGTGAAATAGGTAGATTCAGTGAGGTAGAATGTCCTCCCCAATATGGGTGAGGCTCATTCATTGAAAAACTGAACATGGGGCGCCTGGGTGGCTCAGTCGGTTGAGCGTCTGTCTTCAGCTCAGGTCATGATCTCGGAGTCCTGGGATCGAGCCCTGCATCAGGCTCCCTACTCAGTGGAGAGCCTGCTTCTCCCTCTCCCTCTGCCTGATGCCCACCCCCTGCTTGTGCTCTCTCACTCTTGCTCTATCTCAAATAAATAAAAATCTAAAAAAAAAAAAAGAAAAGAAGAAAGAAAAAAAAAAAACTGAACAGAATAAAAGGCTGAATAAAAAAACAATTCATTCTCTCTGTTTGACTGTCTTTAAACTGAGACATTAGTCTTCTCCTCCCTTTGGACTCAGATTTAAACTTAGACTTACCCTCAGACTTAACCCAACACCATGAGCTCCACTAATTCTGAGGCCTTCAGATCTAGATTCCAGCTATACCCTTAGTTCTCCTAAATTTCCAGCTTGCTGACTGACTGATTGCAGTTCTTGGATTTCTCAACCCCCATAATAAATGCACGAGCCAATTTCTTATAGTATATATATTTATAAATTCAAAATTATATATACATACATAGTTTTTGTCCTTGTTTTCTGTTTCCCTGGAGAACCCAGACTAAAAAATAGGGGATTCTAGGGTGGATGTGGACCTATATCTAATATAATACGGAAAATAAATACAGCATAACGACTCCTGGTCTCTTCTGCCTTTGGTGCTAGGACCTAGTCAGTTTTCTTTCATTATGGGAATCTGTTTTCTTACTAGTGTTATAAAATAAAATGTGTTTGAAGGTCTAAGGAAACAGAAAAGCATCTCTGTCCACCACAGAGGAGAAGTGGTGAAGATCATTCGAAAAATGAGGCTGGGGGCAACATATCAAATTTGTGATTTGTGAAGATTTGCCGACATGGTTCAAACTACTATGCATTTGGCATGTGTGCAAATTACTCAGTTCAGATTACTCAGACATTTCTCTTCTTTCCTCTTGCCTCCTCTGACACGGCCCTGAAAAATCTTTTTTACTTTCTAATTGATCATCTGCACTATATTTTCTGAAGACCCTCATGTCAACATTTAGGCAAGTGAAATGCCAATGCCATTGCAAATGGGGGAATAAATGTGTAACTTGAACATTTTTATAATAATTACATTAGACAAAAACCGCATTCCAGGGAGTTTTTAATGGGTCTAATAGAGGCCCAGAGACTCAGGGGAGCAGAAGGCTATAGGCCAAAGAATTTCAACCACCCGAGAAGAAAACTAATGGCCCATTAAAGCACACCCTGGAGTGCTTTATCGCTGTCATTGGAATTAGAATATATATCTTTGTTTTAAAATAGAATGCTGCTTTGATGACATTTTAACATGTTGCCTGCCTTTTCTCCACTGACTATCAGTACCTTAAAAAGTCAAGCAGGAATTAAAATAAAACAGAAGCAAATTAAAACTTTGATTTTAAAGAGAAACTAGAGGCATTATGACAACTAAGTTATTTTATAGGGCTGTGAAATTATGCTACAATACAATTATTTTCCAAAGGAATTGGGATAGAAGGTATTTGGATTGTGGATGTAAATAGGAAGTTGATGTGATCCTAAGAAGATGATGCCTGAAATAACTTTCCATTGATTGACTTTTGATTTTTAAATTACTATATATTCAAGTATCTCTTCCTTTTCATTAGGAAGGTTTTAGCATTTAAATTGATCCATAAAACTTGTTGGTAACACACGTGTGAAAATTGCAAAACTGGTAACATTTTTTAAAGGCCATTTTGTTTGGGTCCATGAGAAAGCAATCCTTGCCTTGAATGTATAACCTCTGAGCAACAGTGGTCTGTCCTGTATTCCATAACTGTAGGATCCTGCTAAGTCAAATGAGTTTCAGCAGTGCCCTTGCATATTAGTATGGACACATTTTTCATGAAAGCCTAATAACAAGATCTCATCAACAACTCATATTTAATCAGTGTTGATAGAAGGGTCAGAAAGCCCAGAGGACCATAAAAATGACTCCTGAAAAAGATACTTAAAAAAAACAAGGCTTCGGGGCGCCTGGGTGCCTCAGTTGGTTAAGCGACTGCCTTTGGCTCAGGTCATGATCCTGGAGTCCCGGGATCGAGTCCCGCATCCGGCTCCCTGCTCAGCAGGGAGTCTCCTTCGCCCTCTGACCCTCCCCCCTCTCATGTGCTCTCTCTCTCTCATTCTCTCTCTCAAATAAATAAATAAAATCTTTAAAAAAAACCCAAAAAACAAAAAAAACAAGGCTTGGCAGGATATTGAGAATCCTGGATTGTGAGTTTATGTCCTTATATGGTTTTATATTTAACTATATAAAGAAAACATTGCATAATCAGTGGCCAGTTGGATATATTATCCCAGAGGAATATCTCAAAATGTAACAAAAAACAATAAATGTGACTAAGAATTAAATCCTTAATAATGTGGATATGAAATAGCCAATCTTATTAGAAAGATAATAGGTGAGGATTAAATGGGATTTGTACATGATGGGATAATTCTCACATTCAAGTATCAATGTGTTAATATTCACATCATCCACTGGTTCTTATTGCACAAGGTAGGTGTGTGTGTGTGTGTGTGTGTGTCTTTAAATCATTAAAAGATAAAATCTCCAACTAATGGGAGGTCATCACTCTCACATCTGTGCCCATAGACCCAAGTCTGAATGACTGTCAAGATCCGCTTGCTTCAGGTCAAACATATATAGCCCTAAGAAAAGTGCCCCTATGACCTATTCTGATGACCAGCTATATTAACCAGATATCTATGCATGTATGTAGCAGTCTTGATCAAATGCATTTTTTCTTTAGTATAATACTCAACAAGCAGAGAATTGCCCAGTCATATACACTCAGAAAAAGGAAAAAAAAAAAAAGGGAAGATCACTCAGCTGCTTAGTGGAAACAGTTGAACATTTTCCTGCTATACTCTTTTCAAAGCACCACGCTCTAAGTCAACTTGTGCTTTTACATATCTGCTGGAGTATTTTTGCTAAAACAAATTCTTAATTTATTCATATGTGGTCCTCTGGATGACAAAAGAATTTCAGTTTGTGCTGTAAATCCCAGTTACAGATGGGGTGGCTTAGAAGACTATGGAAAGGTGAAATTGATAGAACAAAAAAAATTGGAAAAAAATCCTGCAACTATAGTTAATATAAAAATATCAGTGATCAACAGCTTCAAGTAACCTTTCCTGATCTTTGAACGGTGCCAAATACCACAGTTTTCCTTAGGCAAAAGTTGGTCCTCTTAGAACACTTAGAAAATTGTACTTTCCAATTTACATGTAATACATATATTTAAATTATACATATAATGTAGTCCAATAGCCAAATAAAGATGAAGGACCACTGAAAAAGAGAATTTTAGAAAAGTAGTGCATAATAACATTTTCAATCTATATATTAATCACATTCAGATTTCCAATTAGACACTGCTAACTGTACTGGAAGCTCATTTTGCTAAAAAAGAATTGAATTTTACTTCACCTCAACTCAACAGAAAAAACTGAGAAAAAAGAGCTTATATTCACTTTATTAGATGCTTGTAAGTCTGAATATTTTTTCTTTGACACTAATCTGAAGTTTATGCAAATAAATTAGTGAGCAAAGGAGAATTTGGTAAGCTTGTAATACAGATATATTACTAAAATAAACATGGTTTATGTAGCTCTCAGTTGATAATTAATCTTTTAGTAGGTATAAATAATGGAATTTGGTGTAAAAGTGGTGACTAAACACCATTTGTTATTTCTCTTTATTTCAAATGACTTACAAGAATGCAATTAATTGTGGGTTCTCAAATGCGGTTCCTTATAATTGGTGATGTGACATTATTAACTGTCCTTAGGCATAGGAGAGATGTGTTGTTTTGTAATATCAATTTCCTAAATTTTTAGAATATAAATAACAGCATAATACAACATTTCCTTTGTTAATAAATTTTGATAATGCCCTTTCACTCTTCATGGTGGTGTCTGTGCAGAAAATAGGCAATAAGATAAGACCAGTGGTAGGAGGAATCTATTAAAATTTATACTGATATTCCAGAGACTGGTTTCATGGTCATTAATGTAGAAGGCAGGATTGGAAACAGGCCTAACTAAGATCAGGTGCCCTTAGACACTTTGAAGAGTAATTTGGGATTGATGAATTGGGAACAGTATTGAATTTGGAAGCCAAGGACACTAATGCTATTTTAGGATCTATCACCCATGCACCACATAATGCAAACTCTTCTTTTGTGACATGGTAAGTTTGGCTCCGCGACCACTAGTTTCAGACTGCCCATCATATTAGAGGTTGCCTTTAAATATCTGGATTTTTATATCTCCAGGAAATTGCCTTCGAATATGCCAAGTCCAGATCTCCAGAAAAGCAAAAACTGCAGCAACTGCTAAAAAAGCAGATATCCATAATTTGTCATCTGTGACTCCACAAGTCTTTGAAATACCTTGTTTTGTTTATTTATATTTCCATGAGTTTGGTTATGTGTTCATGTGCCCTCTTTTCTAAATCTCTTTAATAAAGTGTAAAGGATAAGATCCCAGGATCGAGCCTGAATCCGAAACCTCCCTCTGCTCATTGTGGTAACTGCAGAGGTTATGAGCAAATTTCTTAACTTAGTCTTTCTCAGAATCTCCACCTGAGAACTGGGATCATAATAGTACAAACTCCACAGAGTTGTTATGAAAAATCAGTGAGTAACACATCTTGCATAGTTCTTGGCACTTAGTAGGTGCTCAATAACTTTATTTTTTCTTTCAACTATGATTTGATGTAAGGACCAGAGACCCTTGAAGAAACGGCTGATTATAGGCCTAGAGCAGGAAATGTTTAAGATGAAGCATCTCTGGTGCCAGAAAGTAAGAAAGTGCTCAAAACCAAAGCAAAATAAAGCAAAAATCAAAAACCACAGTGAGGGGGGTAAAGCAAAGGACACAAGATTCAAGTGAGCAACTTCCAGTGGGCAAAGCTAGAACATTTTAAACAACAAAATAGGTTATAACCCAAAGTATAACATAAATGCACATGAGTCCATACTGAAATAAACAAATGATTGAATAAATAAATGGGAGAGAAGAAACAAATGTCCCTTTCGGAAAAAGTATAAATATTGCAATTATTCTGTTCTTAAGGAGGCAGAGCATATCTCCCCAATCCTTAGGTGAGCTGCAGAGAGTAACCTTCATTGAAAGAGTACAGTAAGGAACTGGACAAGAGAGAACGTGTTTTCAGTTGAGAAACCTGAGAAACACTATTTCACCTGGGTGCTCAAGTTCAACATCAATAGCATCATCAATAAGTCACATCTATTGCATGTATCCTTGACATTATGAGATGGAAATAGCAATTTATCTCTGTGGTCTTTCTCCCCCTAAAAAACCATAACCCCAGTTTCATCATGAGAAAAAAATCAGATAAATTCCAATAGAGGGACATTATACAAAACGCTTGACCAGTACTCGCCAAAACTGTCAAGCTTATGAACAGTAAAAGTCTAAGAAACCGTCACAACAAAGAGAAACCTAAGGGCACATGTCAACTAAATGGAATATGGTATTCTGGATGGGATCCTGGGAGAGAAGAAAAGACATTAAATAAAAACAAAGAAAATTTGAAAAGTATGAACTTCAGTTAATACTAATGTATTGGGGCACCTGGGTGGCTCAGTTGGTTAAGCAACTGCCTTCGGCTCAGGTCATGATCCTGGAGTCCCGGGATCGAGTCCCGCATCGGGCTCCCTGCTCAGCAGGGAGCCTGCTTCTCCCTCTGACCCTCCCCCTCTCATGTACTCGCTCTCATTCTCACTCTCTCAAATAAATAAATAAATCTTAAAAAAAAAAATACTAATGTATCAATATTGGTTCATAAATTGTAACAAGCATAAAATACATTAATACAAAATGTTAGTAATAGGGAAAATGGTGTGAGGCCTACCAAACTCTTTATACTATCTTGGCAATCTTTATGTAAATGTCAATGGTTCTAAAAATTAAATTTTGTTTTAAAAAAAGTCCACTGCCCAATACTTACTAATTCAATCACTGTGTCTCTATTCAGAAATCTGACTGAAGCATTCTGGGTCAAAGTACAACCTTGTTTCTATCCAAGTCATAGTTTTGTGGACACATAAGCATGTGGGTCTTGGTTTTGTGGGACCTGCAGGTCATGCCCTTTGGAGGATTTCCTTTGAAGAGTAGAATGAAAAGTTAATACAAATTTGATTTTGAGTATGTACGTATAAGTTCAAGTCCATTCTAATGTTTTAGTAAGGCCCATACAAGTGAGTGGTCCTGAAGTTTCAGCTTCATTAGCACCTTGGTAAATACACCTCTGAAGTAAAACTGATCTAACAGGGATCTGTTCAAAAGCCTGAGAGTAAAAAATTATTATTATTGGAGAAAATGATTGATATCTACTTTTTGTTGGTCTCTCTCTCCTCACAGATACATAAGGTTAGACACACTGAATTTTTTTTTTTTCATTAAAAGGTAACATAGACAAGGATTGACTGCCTACCTCCTGATATTTAGCAAATATTCCCTATCTTACTACCTAACTTGGCACAGGGAGAATTTCTCCTTAAATTCAGGAGACCATGGAGTTCAAAGCCCAGTGGAGGGGTTGGCTTTTGATAAAATTTTTGATGGAAATCTTCCATTTAAAGAAACAGAAGGGGAAGTAATGAATGCAGGTACAGGGAAAGAGTTCAGTTCCCACAGGACGCCAAAGAGGAGGAAATTTCTGTTGGTTCTATTTTCTCAGTAGATTATGATTTAGGTCTTCAGCTGAGAGTGAGAAAGACAAGACTGGTATAGGAGCTTTGAGGAGAGACGAGGGGGTGTGAAGAAGGAATTGTGGAGATGGAAGACAAAAAATAAGAATGTATTGTCAGATTGCTGAGCTTAGTCATTTGGCATTTGTGATCATAAATTTAAAGTAGGATTACTTAGCACAAGTTTGTGCTTTCCTGGCAGAAGAGCTCATCTGTTTAGGGCAGTCACGGAGTTTATCCTTGGACAGGGATATTTACCAGATAAGCATGGTAGAGGGAGAGGGGAATAAAATGGTCATGAGTCTTCGTGAAGGTGTGAATACAATGACAGGTCTTATGGAACTACTTGCAATTCCACAGCACACCATCTTTTCAACTTAGAATCACACTTTCTGGGGCGCCTGGTGGCTCAGTCATTAAGCGTCTGCCTTCGGCTCGGGTCATGATCCCAGGGTCCTGGGATCGAGCCCCGCATTGGGCTCCCTGCTCCGCGGGAAGCCTGCTTCTCCCTTTCCCACTCCCGCTGCTTGTGTTCCCTCTCTCGCTGTATCTCTCTCTGTCAAATAAATAAAATCTTTAAAAAAAAAAAAAAGAATCACACTTTCTTCTGCCTAAAATAATCATTTCTTTGGTGAAGTCATGATAGAAGGCTCAGGTTAAATGTCATCATCTCTTTGCTTCCTTTTCTATATTCCCAAGGAGACCTGTGTTTCCTTCTGTCACTCTGTCATTGTAATAATAATTCATTGTAATTAGTACATATATATTTTAAGAATTACTTCATATTAGTTACAATAATATGATTACAATGAAGTATCTATTATAATTCACTGTGTGCATGACATCTTTATATATTTATTTTTAACCTATTTACACCCACCCTCTTCAAAATATAAAATCCATTTGCACAAATGTTTTGTCTTGCTCACAATGATAGTGCTTGCCTCATATGATAGTAGTTAGATTTCTTTAAATGCATTCATAAGTTTAATATATGAGAATGTGAATGAGTGGGTAGGGTATGGGTTTCTACATTATTATTTGTGAATTCCTGAGGGTTAGCACAGTATCTGTTACTTTATAGACTTATAATAAATGCTTGCTCAAAAACAAATTTCTGAATCATGTACTATATATAAAGTTTGATATGGAAGATATACCTCTTTATTCAGCAAGTCTTTCCTATGTGTGCCTACGATGAATTTCTTTGCTAGTAGTAATCCATCCAATGTAATCATATAGGTTTGACTCTCTTGATATAGTAGACTATTGTAGTTTTTGAAAAAGTATTATGGAATTCTTAATAATTGTCTGTGCTCTCAATTATAATACTTTGGGATATTTAGAGTTTAAGCATGAATATCTATATACCATGTGTAGCATTTCTCTTTAGGAAGGGTCAATCCTGATTTGCTAAAAACCTGTAGTGAGGGCAATTATTACATTTCCTTTATTTTGACAGTATAAGTGTTGGAACAAATACTTTTTCAGGTTAATAGAAGTATAATACAAATTCCAGTTGTCGTCTTAGTCATTAAGTCGATCATGTAGTCATGCCTTCAAGGCTGTGTTTAGAAGAAGAAGATAAGAATGGGAAAGAGAGATTGTGGAGAGATTAGCAACATTTACAAACTAAATCTCTACTGAATGACCAACTTTTATCGTCTGGCCAGGCTGCATCAATAAACGTTACTTCAGATTTGATATGTAATTTTTTACCAGGTTTTTGTTTTTGTTTTTTTGAGGGATGGGGGTAATAGAGAATTGTATCTCTGAGAATAACCTGCAGTAGGAATGATCTTCACATTACCTAGAATTGATCTCCTGGATAATTGTCTCAATTATGCCAGAAAGTACATTTCTACTGTTGGCTATAACCACCTTTATAGACATGAAAGTGCCTTTATTGATAACTTCCAATACTGTGAGGATCTCACAGGCAGTGCAGAAAAGCTCTAAAAGCCTGATGAGAATTCTTGACAGTGAACATTTAATGGTGATGTGTGCTTAATAAGGAAGTAAGAACTCTCCTGCAAATTGGATTCTGGTATCTTCAATCAATCAGTGGAGACCACAACACTGCTATCTTGAGCTCCGAAATGGAACATATTCTCCCTACTGATGGACGTTATCATCAGTGGAGAGATAAATAATTGATGTTAAGATTCTGTGAAGCTGATAATCAACTAAAGAGTTAAGATTCTCTTTTGTACAAAAATTTAGGATTCATTTCATATTTTCAGACATACATATTTTATGAATGGTGATATTATTTCCCCTCTTGTTTATTTCCTTTTATTTTCTACCCGTTTTTTCCTCTTTTCAATCTCTATTGTCAATAGGTCTGGGTTTGAACAGCTGCTCCATCAATTACCAAGTGTGTGACCTTGAGTGAGTTATTTAATCTTGAAACTTAGTTTCCTTTTTTTTTTAATAGCAGAATTTTCAACTGAATTTGATTGTTTATCTAAACCAACCAGTGCCGGAGACCTATTAGCTGCCCTTCCCATCTCTTCCTTAGCCTGACCACTCTTTTGTCCTTGCATATTTATTTGACATAAGCACAAGCATGTGTGTATGTATGTATGTGGCGGGGGGGTGTCTACACAGGGTAGCTTCTGTTTATTGAGAGCTAATGATATTTCAGGCATCCTGCTAATGTTTTTACATGGATGATCTTACAGTATTATGAGAAATAACTTTACGGCTGATCAGTTTTAGTTTCAGATATATCATAAAAGCTACTCAAGGTCAGGGATGGAGTCAGTCTCAGAGTTTTAACTGGGAACTAGACTTGCCTGACCCTAATATTTATGCTGTTAATTTCTGCACTCAATCTACCTTCTACCTCCCATTGTATTAGCTAGCCAAATTGAAAGCTTATTAACCAAAATTCAATTGAATGTTACACCTTTTACATAATTTATCTGGTTTTAGCCTAATGGCTATAATACTTATCAGTTTTAAAGATAAAGCAACCACAGATTACCAAAGTCATTAATTTTTCCAAGTTCAAAAACTTACAAGGAGTTTTGGGCCAGACACTGACTTCAGCAATGGGTACATAAGGGTGGAGAAAGTGTGGTCTTTTTCCTAATGGAAGAAATGGACACATGTAACAACAAATATTGTAAGAATGGGTAATTTCATTGTGCATAGGACAGTATTACTTTAGGTATTAATTTTGTACAAGCTCTTAACCTCTTCTAAGCTTCATTTGGCATATGAGAAGAAGAATGGGGCCATCAGGAAAATTAAGCTAACATATAGGAAAACAGAAGCCATTATACAAACATAGTGGATTGTTGTAACTGAAACACAGGTACACATGAGCATTTTGTGGGAGCACAAAGGTATTGCAGACTGACTTCCCTAGAGGCAGCCTACAACATGGAGATAAGCACTCAGGCTATTTACTAAAGAGTGTTTTGAAGATTTACACCTGTGGAGGGGCAAGAGCAGAGGCAGGATCAGGCAGAAGTCACTGAGCTGCAACGCATCCCCAGTAGACCAAGCCCCTAAGATACCCTGGAGCTGCAGTGTTCTTTCAGAGTTGGGGTGAAGGGAACAGTTTTTATATCCCCATGTTGACCAGTCATTTGATGCAAGCTGCCTCTAAAATGAAGCATGAATTTGGACAAAGAAATTATTTAAACTAAAACAATCCCCTAATGAGTGCTAAAAGCCGACAGACATCTTAACTTAGCACTCCTAGAAGATGGGAGAATAATTCTAAATTCCACACCAGAGGTCTGGATTGTACATCAGAGAAGGGAAGGCGTTTCAGCGTCCTGGTTAGAGGAGAGGTGTTATAAACGGCTACATGTAAGAGGGGATATTTGATTTTGGTCTTAGACTTGATAAACTCTGAAACTTCTATTGACACATGTGCACACAGAGTGAAACCCCTAAATAGTAGACATTTTATATGTTTGATCTCATACTGCTTAATATAGAAGAGAGAGCTGAGAGATGAATTGTTACATTCGAGTAATTTCTCTCTTGAAGAGGTAATTTCACCTGATAGGATGATAGCCTTTCATGATATATCTGTATTGTTTCTCTGACATCATTTAGACTTTGCAAGAGTAAAGTGTATTGTGAAGGAAGTCTCCATTAGCTTGTGGACATACCCAGAGGTCATTGATAGATACCAAATGTAACCGTTTTTAAAAAAGTTGGCACAACAGTCTATGTTTTTATTCAAGGGCAACGGCACAAATTTGCTCTTGTGTTGCCTTAACTACTTCTTGAGCTCTTATTTTTCTTCCAAACGACCCTGTAACAGACGATGCGAAAGTCCTAACTTGTGGTTTGCACAAGATAAGCTTCTAAAAGCACTTTCTAATGCAAGTTCCCCTCACAAACTTATCTTTACGAATGGGTGGGCCACATGAGCATTATGACCTCTTGCTTTATGTAAAATTCAATTCCAAAGAAGGCATCCATTCAACCTAACTTATCAATGCATTCTATACCAGTTTACAACTTTTCTTTTTTTCACTGACCTATTTTCTAAGCACACAGGTGATAATGTGGAATTACTTCATTTACTTGAGGTTAGCCAACAGTCATTTCACCTAGCACTTAATGCGAAAGAGAAACAGCTTCACCTCAGTAAAAACCCTACGCTCAACTGCTGTTAGACCCTAATTGTTCCTGACACGTAAGTATCTTGTTTGAGTCACCAGAAATGTTTAGTCACATAAGGAGACCTGGGACAAAGACCTCACTAAGCAGAGAGGAAATACATTTAAGACGTGCCATCTAGGGGAAGTCCAAAGGTTTAAAGCCTTATTTGAACAGAAAGAGACCAATTTATATAAAGGTGAGTCTTAACTTATATAAGTTGGGATAAATAATATCAAAACAATTATATTTACTGATTGGCATTCTGTGGTGCCCTTCATGCTGGGGGAACTTCTAGGCTTTCTCCAGTTTATCCCAAGCCTATAAAAGACATATTATTCTAATATGACAAATACCAGCTCCTATGTTTGAGCCCTAGCATACAAAGCACACAGCACACAGAATGACGTTTCAAATCCTATGCATTTGACAACAGAGAGCTGAGAAAACAGAGAGAGTCTTTCCGTAAGTTTTCTAAAGCCCCCGTTAGGATGTCAGGAGCTTTAAAGTCAAATACATGTAAGGGTGGGTCTCAGCTCCACATTTTCTATCTCTGTGCAGACTGTTTCTTTTGACTAACCTGTTGCTAATTTGTGTTCTGATTACTTGCAGTGACATTTTCTTCTGTGAACGCCAAACGCAGAAGCTATGCCTCCAATGCAATTTGAAGGCTCCACTGCAGCTGAGGCCCATCAGTGTTGTCATAACTGCTGATGTCTGGTGATATATGCACCAGTGTTAGTAAGACTGGCACTATTTAATTCTCTGAAGAAGTCACTAGCTCTATCCAACAGAGACACTGTTTGCTTTTGCTGCTCAGAGTCATCAAAAATAGGCTTTCTGCTTTTTAGGGTTTTTTTGCCTTTGGATTTTGTCCTGTAAGAAACTAAGCGAGGCTCAAGAGAAGAAGATAAGGACCAAAGGCATGATAGTATCTGTACGTAGTACTCCTCACCAAGACATCAACCTGAAACCAAGTTGGACATGAAAGATGGGGGAGGTCAGATGAATCAAGGCATTCTTCATTTGTCCTCTAAATACTGTCTCTAATAGCCTATTCCAACAATCATCTCTTAGATGAACCTCCTTAGGTTTTCCACAATGTAGCTTGTAGCAGTGGCCAAATATCAGGTGGATAACACTCACTGATATGCAGCAACCAGACTAGCTAATGCCCTCTTATTTTGACAACCAAGACTTCAAACACGGCACAGCTAAAGAATCAGTAAATTTGTTGCTGAGGATCAAACACTATAAAAATTTATCATTAGGTCTGTGAAGTACTCAGTGAAGTAGTTTAGCTATTCCTTACAGTCCCTGGGCTCCTCGGACCAACAATGTATTTATGACTCAATTGTCAATCTTTTTTCTAATGGCACTGTTCCCCTCTCGACTAAAGAGAAAAATGGTTCCTGTATGTTATTGATCTTTTAAGTAATGCATTGTAGTGTCTGTGTTGGGGGTGAGGGGTTGAAGAAAGAAACAGGAAAGGAAGGTGATTTTTGAAAAATAAAAAAAAAGTAATGTGGACTTTAAGTTATACAGACCTGAGTTCTCATTGTCAACTTGACAGAACAAAGATATTGACAGAGACAGAAGCTTAAAAATCAGAAGTCATGTGTAGGTGTCTATCACCATCTAGCTCCATGATTTTGGGAAAATTCTATCACCTTTCCAAGCCCCATCTGTAATATTGAGATAATAATCACAACTAATTTATAGAGTTATTACAAGATCAGAGGGCTTATCTAAATAAATCAGCATCTAGCATTTAAACAGTAAGGAGTTGCTATGAATATCTCCACTCTTTAAGACACAGCAGAGTGACCTTTTGCAATTTGGCCTTGTCCCATAATATCTACGTGAAGCTCTTACTTAGATTAAGCTGTATTGAATCAACCTTCAACATTATTATTTTTATGCCTTTCTTATCCCAAAACCAGGACTGGATTACCAAACCAGTCAAATAAAGATGCTTAAGACACCAGAAAAGCAAGTAAGAGACATATCCAGAAAGCTTACAGAACTCATTACCCTATCGTATCATCTTCCCGATTGTGATCATTACGCTGCATGGCAGCATTACCTGGGACCAGAGGTCTCCCCAGACAAAGTGTGCAGCTCTATCCCAGGTTAGGAAAGAGAATCAGATAAAGAAACACTTTGGGGTTTCTTCTTTCAAATTCTCTTGCACTTTTTTTTTTTTTAACTATAGGGATACCCTAGCTCTGGGAAAATGACTATCCTAGGTGTGGTAGGGATTAGATAACTGTCATAGGGATTCTATATCCTACTTATAACCTACAAGGAAAAGGGCATAGAGAGAAATTTGTGTATGGGGAGCATAGGTAAAACCATTATGCCTTGACTTCAAAAAATTAAAATATAATCAATGCTAGTAGATAATTACAGCACCATTAAAGTAATGAGTTAATTATTATATTAATTTGCAGGTTAATGGAATTCCAATATGGATTTTTAAAGACTGAATTTAAATAATAGGGAAATAATATGTTAAGAATTTTCTCTAGATAATCTATCTTTACAAAAATACAATGTTCCTGGGGTGCCTGGGTGGCTCAGTTGGTTAAGCGTCTGCCTTCGGCTCTGGTTGTGATCCCGGGGTCCTAGAATCAAGGTAAGGCTCCCTGCTCAGTGGGGAGCCTGCTTCTCCCTCTCCCCTGGCTTCTGCTCTCTCTCATGCCCTCTCTCTCTCATAAACAAAAAATCTTTAACAAATTAAAAAAATAATAATTTCCCCATGAAATCCTGGTGGCATATTTATTCCCCTTGACCAATACTTTGTAAACACTTAAATAAGAAATCATAGTGGACACCAATGATTACAGAAACTTTAAAGGTATAATTTGAAATATGATGTCAGGCTTGTAACTAGATTTTTATTTATCAAAATAAATAAGTGATTTGTCATATTTCTCTTATTTTATATTTGTGCCCCTTGCACTTCTTTTGAGGTTGAAGCATGCTCAGTTCTGCATGGAACCAGGCATTCTAGTACCTTTTAATGCTTGCTCTCTTTTTGGGTGGTCTACCAGAAACTCTAACCTTGACTCAATCAGTCCTGGGCTAATTCTGTGCTGGAAGTCTGCATGATTTAGTATTAAGAGCATGGGCTTGGTAGTTTGAGAGCCTAAATTCCCATATAGTCTCTGGCTGTAGCATTTTGGAAAAACCACTTAACCTTCTTAAGCTTGCCTCCTTATATATAAAAGTAGTATCCGATGCTGGCGCCAGCAGAGTCTTTACCATAGTTACGGCCATTTAAGCTCAAAGCTCCCAAGAAGGAAGGACTTGATTTGCTAAGGGAATCCATAGACAGATAAATAGCTAGCTAGCTAGGTAATTCTTTCTCCTTTTTGACATCACAAAAATATGAATAGACATATCCAACCTTCATTCAAAAAAAAAAAAAAGTCTCTCTGAATAAGAAAGCATTAGTACTACAATATTCCATTATCCTCTGTAGTATAATAAAAATGTGTGTAGATCTAGATATGGATATAAATATATGTCTGGTCTTTGTTCCTGGCACAGAGCTTTACAAACCTTTGGAATTTCCAATGTGATAGGATGTCTTTGTTATGTAAATGAGGCGACTCCTTCCAGGGCCCAGAGATAGCATCAGGATGAGGTCTGGGTTACAGAAAGGCCAAGTGCCTAGAGAGTTAGAGGTTTCAGGATAAGGAACTGGAGACTTACTTCAATCATGTGCCCAGTGATTCAATCAGTCGTATCTATGTAATGAAACCTTGGTAAAAACTCAAACGATGAGGCTCAGAAAGCTTCTCGGTTGGTGACCATACCGATGCAGAGACATGGGACAGTGGCCCATCCTCACTCCACACGGACAGAAAACCCTGCTCTCAGGACCCTTCCAGGCCTTGCCACTATGGGTTTCTTCCTCTGACTATTCATTTGAATTCATTATGATAAAATGGCAATTGTAGGTACCACTGACCCTATAAAAACATGGGTTTGAACTGCACGGGTCCACTTATACATTTTTTTTTTTTTTTTATAAATACAGTACAGTACTATAAATGTATATTCTCTTCCTTATGATTTTCTTCATAACATTCTTTTCTCTGGCTTACTTTATTCTGAGAATACAATATATAATACATATAACATACAGCACACATATTAATCGACTGCTTAGGTTATTGGTGAGGCTTCAGGGAAACAGGCTATTGATAAGTTTTTGTGGAATCAAAAGTTACATATAGATTTTTGACTGCATGGTGGGGGGTGGGGGGTGGGGGGTGAGCACCTCTAATCCCCATGCTGTTTAAGGATCAACTCGATAGCAGTTAGTCCTGAGTTCTATGAGTTTTTCTAACAAATTATCAAACCAGGGGAAACGTTGGAGGAACCTCTGAATGTGTAGCCAAGCTGGGCAAGAATGTAGGTTGCTTGTAGTCACAAAATACTTGAGGCTAGTGTGTGAAGTGGGCACAGTCTTGTGCCATGGAGCCCCTAACCTATGGGGTCAGCGCTAACTACGGTTAGTGAGTGTCAGAATTGAAATAAATTCCTTCACAAAGGAGAGGGACAAAACCACAAAACAAAACAATACCCCACAATAAAATATAGATCTTGGATACCTCGCCAAGTTCCAGTACCAGTAAATCAACCAATTCACAGAAATAGGTACTATATCTCAATAAGAGGAAGAACAAACTATTTTTATTTATTTTTAACATTTTATTTATTTAATTAATTGACACAGAGAGAGAGACAGCAAGAGAGGGAACACAAGCAGGGACACTGGGAGAGGGAGAAGCAGGCTTCCCGCTGAGCAGGGAGCCCGACGCGGGGCTCGATCCCAGGACCCTGGGATCATGACCTGAGCCGAAGGCAGTCACTTAACCAACTGAGCCACCCAGACGCCCCGAGAACAAACTATTCAAAAACACTAATAATTACCTGCTAAAGAGATGCTGGATGTGTGCCTATAACATTAACTTTAGAGCCTCAATGACTCCTTATTCATAAAGTTTGAAGTTTGGAACAGGTCCCTAAATTCGAACGAAGCCCTTCAATCATTGTGACCTGATACATGGAAAGTACACACAGCAAGTATATGTTGCATATTAGATTAACAAATGGTTCTTTCTTTCTTCCTCCCCACCCCCCAAATTGTAAAACCCAAATTTCTCTTGTCCTAATGTTTTCCAGAGTTTTCAGAATACTGTGCTTGATATTATCAGGTGATCAATTCATGTTCTCAGCATCGAAAGGCACCACACTTTGCCAACATTCTAATCCAGTCTACACCACTAAGAGTATTTCTCACACCTCTTCTCCAGAAAACTTCACATTCAGCACTTGCTGAGCCATACAGTCACGAGACACAGAACATTCCATCAAGTGACGAAAAAAGTCACTAGAACCTGAGATCTTTATGATGACAAAAGAGTGCGTTCTTTCCTCAGAAGCTCATTAATTTCAAATGGGCACACCAAAGAAATGGAAGCCTTAGGGGGAATATATGCAAAGGTTACATAACAGATTCTTACTACATAGGAGTAAGACAGCTTTCTGAAAACTCACTGAATCCTATCCAAAGTGTTCAGAAGATCGCAAAGCAAACTCATTGTCACAAAGAAAACAGAAATCCGTTGAGGTTTTATGGCAGGTACTTGGAGCAGTTTCTCTAGAAGAAATAGGTTAAACACAAATCCTAAAACAATTACTAAGTTGTACCCATTTTTTTTTTTTTTTTTTGCTGTGGGTTTTGATTTTGTTGCAACTTTTTGTAATGATGTTCTTTAGCTCAGAACTCAATAATTATTTTAATAATCATGCTAACTCAAAATTAAAGATAACAGGGCGCCTGGGTGGCTCAGTCGTTAAGTGTCTGCCTTCGGCTCAGGTCATGATCCCAGGGTCTTGGGATCGAGTCCCACATCGGGCTCCCTGTTCAATGGGGAGTCTGCTTCTCCCTCTCCCACTCCCCCTGCTTGTGTTCCTGCTCTTGCTATCTCTCTGTCAAATAAATAAATAAAATCTTTAAAAAAAAATTAAAGATAACAATTTGTTCTCAGTTTAGAGCATCTTAAATATTTTACTACCCTGTTGTAATTTACTTTTTTCTTAAGATACCAGACTTTTAGGGGCACCTGGATGGCGCAGTCAGTTAAGCATCCAACTCTTGGTTTCAGCTCAGGCCCTGATCTCAGGGTCCTGAGATGGAGCTCCTCGCTAATTGCAGAGTCTGTTTAGGTTTCTTTCTCCCTCTGCCCCTGCCTCTCCTTTTTACTCACTTGCTCCCTCTTTCTTTAAAATAAATAAATCTTTGAAAAAAAGATGGGTACCTTGGGGACTCAGTTGGTTCAGCATCTGCCTTCAGCTCAGGTCATGATCCCAGGGTGCTGTGATGGAGCCTGTGATTGAGCAGGGAGCTTGCTTCTCCCTCTCCCTCTGCTCCTCCCCCCTGCTTATGCTCTCCCTCTCATGCTCTCTCTCTCTCTCTCTCTCTCAGTCTTAAAAAAAAGATACCACAGAGTTTTAGAAGTACTAATGGTTCTTGAAAATATGCCTAGATGGGTGACTTTATTTTCCAAATTTACAAGGTAAAATTAGAGACAAATAAGTGGTTACTCTAATATTCACCCCTATATGTGAAATATCTTCAGGAAGACTGGACAGAACACAATTTAGGTAGCACATACCACGCAAAGACATAAAACAAAAGATAGTCTTTCATAGCCTGAAATTTTGTACATCATCCTCCTGTAAAATGGCATCATTGCAAAATCAAATCTACCTATTTACCTATCTTTTGTTTGCACCCAAGAGAGGCTGTCATTCGGTATATGCAGAGAGCTTAACAGCAAGGAGGAAAAGGTCATTCTGAGCACAGAGAAGTCCAGTACATCAGATCATAAACATTAAAAGTCCCGAGAAGCTCAATAGGCATAACACGTTCTTTCAATACCTGCTCCTAAGCCAGGCATAACAGGGATACCAATGTGACGTGTTGACTGAGGTAGGTTTTGTCCTTCAACCCTATTGCCAGAGAGAATTCCTCTGCAGGCCTTTCTTCTATTTCCAATGTTTAGCAGAGGAGAAGAAAAAGTGAACGGTGTGGAGGTTATGTGAGCAATGATTTCTATAAAGTTTGGAAACTGTGAATTTTACATTACTTTCAAGATCACTGCCCCTCCACACTCCCTGATACCCTTCTGAGTAGTAGCACCAATTTCCTCAGAATTTAGGACACTCTGTGACTTCTCACACGAATAAACTACTGAAAATGGGCACCAAGAGGTTTGAAGTCAGACCCAGGGAAATAAATTGGAAGACAACCTTTCTTTAAACTACTCCACAAGGGGCAGTCAGGCCTTTTTTCTCTCATTTTTGCAGCAGCTCCGAGAAACTGAAGAAAGAGAGGTGGCCCACAGCACCCTCAGTGCCACAGGCACCGAGAAAGAGACGCACAGATAATAGCTTCTGTCACAGAACAGTCTGGGATGGCTTTTCTGCAGGAGTTACAAAAGTGAGGCTAACACACGCAGTGTGAGCTCCTGCTTGCCGCCGCCACGGAGATGCAGAGAAGCTCACGAGTACTCACATTCCAGCCGCTGCTTCTGCCCCAGGCGCCACGGGAGGAGAGGCCACGGGGGTCTTCAGTGGACCCACAGGTACTAGTAAAACAGGAGAGAGGTCCGTGCGCCTGCTGGGCTGGTGAGCCCAGGTGACCCTCGCAGGCACGCATGTTCGGCATCAATGAGAGCTAGTTGATTCACCTGCTCCCGGCTTCTGCTGTTGTGTCTATCATTGACTTTTTTTTTTTTACTCGATTTAAATTTCTTCTGCCTAGCTGTATTGCATATTTGTTAACTGACTTAAATACGTTTTTTGAATACTCTAAGTCATTTCTAGTTAAAGTGAGAAAAAACACTAATAACACAAGTCCTGAAGATTTACTTCTCTACCCAGTCGGCCCACTCCCCACTCCACGACCAGACCTCTGACCTCTTGCCTTCACTTCTTCTGTCTGGCTTTTAATCTTCGTCAGCTGTGGGAACTGACCCTGGACTTACCTCCCAGAAGGCAATGATTTACTCGGAACTGGTATGCTTCTGGCTATAGCGGCGAATCAACGCCCTGTAGGAATTTGTTGGAAGTGGAAATTCTATGGTCCCATCCCACCCCTGAGTCAGGAATTCAAGGGGGCAGGGCACAGTAATCTGGCTTTTCACAAGCTCTCCAGGTGATACTGATGAGAACCATTACGGTATACAAATTCTCTTATTTTAACCAGCCTTTCTTCCTGAATCCAATTATTCGACCACCCCAGTATTAGCCCTTCCTCCTGGGGGCATTAGGACCGCAGAGAATGCATGCAGTTGTCACTAAGCTTGGGCAGGTGCATATGATCATAAAACAAAAGAATAAGCAGACATGGTAATCCCTAGTTAGAAACTATATACACCATGACAAGTAGGAATTAAAGGCCCAATCCAAAACACTAATATTTACCTTAAGGGATTATATAGTCCTATGCTGGGGCAGGAAATATAAGGACTATTGGAAGGAAGGGGGAAAAAAGGAAGAAAGGGAGGAATGAGGGAAGAGAAAGGAAGGGAGGATGGTACCTAAGTTCGCTTTTCTACGTTTCTCTTTTACATTTGTACCCAGAGCATGTCAGTCGAGTCGGAAGAATCCAAAACAGAATCTAAAGGAATCACTGTTCTAAGAGACAACTGTGTTGATGAAGGTGGCAGAGGGAGACTAAGAGGGAAGAGACAAAGAAGGGTGGCCAGTGAGAAGGTGAGTGTAGTTTGCATGAAAGCTAGAAGTCCTGAAATGTCCCCACAATCATAGCTCAGCTAGTGGCTGCATATGTCCTTGGATCAGTTGGCCTCGGTGTGGACACAGCATCATTGAAGTGGACGGCCTTGGTCCTGTCCCATGTGCAAGTTAGAAAGTCGGTAACCCAAAGGGAAAACATAACAGATAGCGTTTACGTTTCATATGAATCTTCTCTAATTATGACAAAATAATTATACCATATCTCAAGCCCTTGCCATCTGCCATTATTGGTGTTGTGAGAAAGAGAAAGTAGTAAATGTTCTCTCCAATATTACCTTGACAGCTCATATTTTTGTAGAACTACTCTTGTGATACTGTAAAAATAAGGTGGACTTTGGGGTCCAAATTGGAGTGATCAAAACACAATTCTTTCCACAGAACAGCCCTGTGACACTGAGCAAGTTATTTACCCACTTTTGCCATAATTTATTCATCTGCAAAATGGGATAACTTCTGTCAAAAGTAAATGAGGAAAAGTGCATTCGGTTAGCATGTGGTGGCCTAGAAGCATCCCAAATGGGAGTGAACTTGTGGGTTTTGCTGCCTTCTGCAGCCTTTCTGCCTCAGAAACATCATCCTAGCAGTGTCTCAGAGTGGATGGACTGTGTCTCTCACTTACAAGAACTCTCAGATGAATTGTGGAACTGAATCCTGATGGTTTTGTATATCCTGTGACATATAATTACCTAGATAACTCAGTACCACTCCCGACTGGCAAGCTTATTTTAAGAAGCGAAATTATGATCAGAAAAGGGTTCTGTGGATAAGAAATTAAGGGTAGCGGAGGATGGGTTATGTGTTTCTACTCTCATGAGATCTGGCTAAAAAAAACCCAGTTTAGCTGCTTCCGCATAGATACTGCCTTGAAATGGGGCTATTATGTTTGCCTCTCATTGTCCAAGGCACTCTATTCCCAGAGTAGTCTTTGCACGAGTACTGTCTACCTTGATATCCTTGACTCTTCTTTATTTTTTTGTCCTTTTTCCTAAGCAATCCCCCACTGATTGGCATTATTTAAAAAAGGACATTTTGTATCATATATTAATTTAAAAAGTGACATTTGAAATAAGGCAAACCTAGTTTCATACCCCAGCTCTGCTAACTGCAAGTGTGTAACTTTGCAAAAGTAAGTTAACTCTTAATATCTGTGCATCTTACATGTAAAATATCTTTAACAACTGTGCCTGCCTCACAGCTTGTTTTTTTAAATGCGTAAAAATTGTGTTTACCCTCTCTTATGGTACCATTATTGTTCCCACTGTACAGATTAGTAAATGCAGGTTTACAGAGGTTGTATGACTTAATACTGCAACATAAGTGGAGGATCCAAGATTCAAACACAAATGTGACTTCAAAACCTACTTGCTTAACCACTACTCCGTGGGGGAAGCTGACAGGCTACTACGTGAAACCTTCTAAAGTAAAAAATGGGCTTGGTGGCATAAACTCTTTTGGTCTATTATACATGACAAGGAGTATGGTGAAGAAATCGTTCTATTTCGCACCTGCCTCAGTGCTAAATACTCTCTCTTTCCTACTGGATCCTTCATGCTAATCTTCCTTACTTTTTCTACTTTTTCTTTTTTTTTTTTTTTTAAGATTTTATTTATTTATTTGAGAGAGAGAATGAGAGACAGCACGAGAGGGAAGAGGGTCAGAGGGAGAAGCAGACCCCCCGCCGAGCAGGGAGCCCTATGTGGGACTCGATCCCGGGACTCCAGGATCATGACCTGAGCCGAAGGCAGTCGCTTAACCAACTGAGCCACCCAGGCGCCCACTTTTTCTACTTTTGCTTAACTGACATTTGGCTACCATGATAAAGAAGACCTCACACCTGTTTGAATTGAGAGGAACAATCTAGCTATGATGTCTGAGACACACCATTTTCGTTTTGCATGGACTCCATTTTACGTGGGTTAACACAGACACAAGAGCCTCAAGCCCCACAAAATCCCCCCCACTTGCCTCTCTCCCAAGCCCTTCCTGATTATCTCTGCTCCTTAACCCTGTAGTGTGTTAATTTGAGAAGCCCTGATGGTTTTCTGTGCTAGATGTGTGTATGACATGGAGTAACAACCACAAAGCTGCCTACACAATTGGGAGTCATATAAACTAATCAAACTGCCACCTTACCCATCTTGTCCTCCCTTCTCCCTAGCTACGTGAACACTTTTGCTTCTGTACCTGGCTTGATTCACTTTTTGCCTCAGTCTCCCCCTTGTGGAGACACCTCTTCAATCCAGTATTCTCTGCTATGCAAGTATTAATAACTGTTTGCATCTTATATACCTTTGGAGTCTGCCATGTCATTAGCCCAGCCATCCAATAAGTTCCTGAGTGGGTTACCACCAAAGCTCTTGGTCCATGTAAAATACTGTTTAAATAGCATCTTCCTATTCTTATACATAGTTCCCCTTTCAAAAGGTTTTATAAGAACCCTAATCCTAAAATAAATTCAAAGGAATGGACATCACCTGAAAAATGATATAAAATTTAACACTTTCTTGACTTTCTCCTCTCCCCCAACATCCTTCTTTTCCATGTTTTTTGAAGCTGTAAAACTCTTCCTTATTATCTAAGGTATACCATATTTCTTTCTTTTTTAATTTTTTAAAAAGATTTTATTTATTTGACAGAGAGAGACACAGTGAGAGAGGGAACACAAGCAGGGGGAGTGGGAGAGGGAGAAGCAGGCTTCCCGCGGAGCAGGGAGCCTGATGCGGAGCTCGATCCCAGGACCCTGGGATCGTGACCTGAGCCGAAGGCAGACGCTTAACGACTGAGCCACCCAGGCGCCCCACCATATTTCTTTCTTTATCAGTTTTGATTACCAATTATGCAGTGGGACCAGAGAACACCAAGATTAAACTCTTGCTAAGTTTAGTTATCATAGATGCTTTTCCTTTACCATCTTGGAGTCCAATAAGATAGAAGACATCAATTCTCCATGTATGTTATCTTCTTATTAACATTCATCTCAATTTTTTCAAAACTGCTATTACTATCCAAGCTCAGGGCTTTAATTCTTCACTTCTTTAATATGCCAGTAGCCTCCACTTTGTTTCAGTACTACAAATAAACCTCTGACCTTCATGAGCACACATACAGAGAGAGTGCAAGAGGGAGAGAGAGAGAAGGTATCCTAGATCATATGCATACATTCCTTCTGTCCTTCTTTATAACCCCAAGTATTTACCATCAATTACAAAAAGGAATTTGAAATTCTCTTATAACTTCAAACTGACAATTCGAAACACTCTGTGCATCCAGTTTTATGTTTTTCTACTTTGGGAGTTCCAACCCTTTCACTCTTTTCATTCTTAGGCTTTCTCGAACAAAGAATACAGTTTCCTGTTCCAAATTCATCTGCTAAAATCCCATCCTTTCTTTTTTTCCCCAATTTTTAATTTTGAAAAATTCTAAACTTACATTCACATTGATGGAATGGTGCCAAGACTTTATTACATTGGCTTTAAGGTTCTTTGCTCTCACCCCTCCCTACACACACACGCACGCACACACACACACACTCTCACACATCCACACGTGCATGCACACCCAAAATCCACTTGATATTGAGTGATAGACATTTTGACACTTTGCCCTTAAATAATTCAATATTTGTTTCATAAAAACAAGGGCATTATCTTATATTACCACAATAATATTATTACACCTGTCAATCTAGTTTTAATTTTAGTCACTACTATGTTAGACAGTTCTTGATAGCACTGAAAGCTCACTGTCTCACGCACCTTGCCACATATCTTGATGCCTTCCTCCTTCATAATGTATCTTAGCCTCTGCACTTGGAAATGCAGGTGACAAAATACCCACAGTAAGCTACTCTCAACCAATAAAAGTCTTGAAGCAGTGGATAAATACCCCAGCCCTTTGTCTTTCAGATACATTTCTGGAGTGCATTCTACACCGCTCATCAGAGAATTCCTGGAGGAAAATTACCTGGACACATAGAATAAACAGCTACATTAAAGCTGTACCATTTATATGAGGACTCGATTTCCCTCTCTCACTGTGTCCACTCCATTTCTCTTCCTCGGGTCACCTTTAAAATAAACTACCAAACACTATTGTTATCTGTGGCTCTCATCTTGGGAGAATCAAAACTAAGCCTATACCAGACAAAATTAACACTGATTTAATATTATTATTTAATATCCAATTCATGTTCAAATTTCTTTAATTGTCCAAAAATGTTTTTTTCTCCCTCAATCCAGGATCCAATCAAGGATCACATATTCTATTTATTTGTCTTTAAGTTAAATCACCCCATCTCCATCATTTTTTGTTTGTTTCTCTCATGGCATTGACAGTTTTAAATAGCTGGTACCAGTTCTCCTGTAGAACGTCTCACAATCTGAATTTGCCTGTTTTTTCCCTCATGATTATTAAAGGTTAAGCACTACATAAGTGGTATTATTGAATCATATCAGAAAAAAATCCTTCCAATTTTTGAAGACTCAGTTCTGTCTTTGCATTAGAAACCATTTTGTTTTGCTTATTCTACAAATGACCCTACTCTGGATGAATCTATGAAATCCTAGAGCATGGGTTTTGTTTCACACAAAAGGCTTTGCATATGTACTCCACCCAGACAGAAAGTCCAGAAATTTATGACTGTATCTTGGTCACCTCTGAAGTTTTTCAAGTGACTTTTGAAATGTTGATGGATTTCAACTGAGTGAATTAAAATATAAATACCCCCCATACAAATTTTTGGATGTTATAGTAACTCCTCTCCCAAGTATATTAATTAGCATGTTGATACTATTTTTCTCCTTCACTGAATAATCTATAAGAAAAAATAAACAAGTTTCAACATAGATGAGGTCATCTAACCACAGGAAACTAAATAAAATGTTTATCCACACACGCATGTATCCATATACATATATGCACATAAGTATACACCCACATATACATTTTTTTGATGCTTCCTGGAATGAGGTAGTTTTTTTTTTTTAATTATGAAATATGGTCTGCTATTTCAGTAATTGGGTATTAAAATTTCTGACATTTTCATCTTTAGAAATACAGCCCATTCACAACCAGTCATTTGTTAAATTTGGAAACTATTCATTTTCTTGCTAAGTTTCTCCCCTTCAGGATGTACATACAATGCAAGTTACTGCACCAGGATTTTTTTTAACACATCATATAGAGAAATGAACTTGAAATCCATGTGGTGAAGAAAATAAATTTACCCTCTATCCTAGTTTTTGCAATGACAGGGTATCTTATTGATCTCCCACTCTTTGCTCACCTGCAAGGCCATTATGTGCTAACTAAACATTACATGAATTGACAGTCCTTTTTTTCTTCCCCCTCCATCTACAATAGCACCACAAAACCTGCCACTCAAAATGTCTCTACAAGGGGTTATCTATTTCAAGTTGTAAAGGAGATTGTATTGGGGGGAGGGGAGAAATTTCTCTTAAGAGAACTATTACTTTCTACTATAATATTGCCCTGTCAAGCATTTTATCCTGTGGCTACTTGAGCTTTGACAGGAATATCATACTTCACTTCTCTTTAAAACCCTAATCACTCTAATCTTTCAAAGACTAATTTGGCTAAATAGATTTTCATGGTTGTTGTTAGTCTATACAATCAGCCATTTTGCTGCCATTTTTTTTTCCAGTCCAGCCCAGCAGAATGCCACACCTACCAGCCCTTCCAGATTAGCCATAACCAACCTCTAAATTCTTTACCAGTTTTCAATGTCCATCCTTAATTGTTTTAACCTGCTTCTGTCTCAGGTAGCTTTCATCTGATTTCTGGCTTTTGATGCCATTTACAGTATGAGTTCCTGTCTTTTTCATTGAAGGCCTGCATTTCATTCATCCATGTTCTCATTGTTGTTTCCTCATCGAAGACCCAGGCCTTTTGCTCTCCTCTCCTATTATCACTATTCCCACACTAGGAAATCCATTGGCTCTATTAGTGTTTTGTTTGCTTGTTTTTTTTAAGATTTTGTTTATTTATTTGACAGAGAGAGACACAGCGAGAGAGGGAACACAAGCAGGGGGAGTGGGAGTGGGAGAAGCAGGCTTCCTACCAAGCAGGGAGCCTGATGCGGGGCTTGATCCCAGGACCCTGGGATCATGACCTAAGCCGAAGGCAGACACTTAACAACTGAGCCACCCAGGCGCCCCTTGTTTTTGTTTTGTGTTTTGAAGCCTTGCTGCCGTATCTGCAGAAGGTGCGAGAAATTCAGAGAGATGTGATTTTTTTTTTCCTAACCTGCTTTGGAATAGGTGAGAATCACAACTTATATTTGTATAATTATTTAGGAATATCCCTCTATAACATATATTGCATTCCTCCTCTTTTTTTCAGGTACTGTGCAATATTCCCAAGATATAGAAATACCAATGCTTAGTTCTTCAAAAATGAATAATGCATTATTCTTCACTTGTTTTAGAAACAATCCTCTGAGGTATATAAGCCTTGGACTTTCACCGTGATATAGACTGATTACAAAAAAAAAAGTTAAGCCATGAGGTCAAAGTCACATGTCCAACAAGTGGCTGTGTGGGGCCTAGTGGTCAGGACCTAGAGCCCACCACAAAGTCCTATCTCCAAACCATATTAAGTGAAGGAAGATGTTGCTATCACATTGTAATTCTGAGCATGACTTGACTAGTTATGTCATATTTGGGTTCATCTTTTTTGGTTCCTAGAATCTGTGAATGTCAAAATGCACAATTAGTTATATGCCAATGTTAGCAATTTGGGGAGAATGATTAAATTCATTCTCAGTTCTATACACTTTTGTATAGAGCTATAATGTTGCTGTAAGAAAACCAAATGCTAATTGGAAACCATTTGCATTCTCTTCAAGAATGTTCACTTTTTTTTAAAAGTATATCACAAGTCTATTTGCAAATACCTTGAAAATTTTGCAAGTAAATCATGAGGAAAATTTTGTCACATTCTAGAACCACAGCGTTAGGGAAATATTTATTATGTAATTACCCACATGTGCCTATGAATGATAGACACTATATAGGACATATTCTTTATAGGAAGGAATATCTTGCTTTGGTCATTAACACTGATAAGGAAAATCTGTGTCCTAAGATGGCCGATCGAGCCAGCGAGAGAGTCCCAGTCCTTGACCGCAGGCTCTTCCGGGTTCTTCTCCCTGCTCTGTTTCCTGCGAGCACCAATCCAGGTTCTTCTCCCTGCCCCACTTCACGCACGTGCGAAGTTGTTTGTGCTCCAGGCTCAGAGCTTTGGAGACCACTCTCCTCTGAGCCTGCCAGCGTTAAATAAACTTCCTATCCTCCAAGAACTCTGAGTGCCGCTTGGTTCTTCCATCGGGTGATCCAGTCCAGGTTCCGTAACATTTGGTTCCCTGACCAGGAAACCCAACCGCGCTGGCCCATTGTTGCCACCGCTTTGGGGGCAACAGCGGGGCGGTGATGGAATGAGGGATTGTAATGGAGAAAGCGTGCCCTGCCTAATTTTCGGGAGTCTCCTGCCCCACTTGACGCGGGCCAGCCCCGCTCTGTTCCTGCCGGATTCGAGGAGACTTGGCAGGTGAGGACCTGGTCCCGACATTGGATTCCGGTAAGGCCTGGGGCCCCAGGATGCAGACAGGCCCACCCCTATTGGGGTGGAAGGGGAGTCTGATCACCTCCCAGAGACCTCTTTGAGGTCTCACAGGTAGGGATTCCCAGGGAGGGAATGTAATAACTTCTGGAGTGTGAATGTGCAAGTGAATGTGCAGTCCGACCTACCTTGCTCAAGCAGACTGATTCTGTGACTCCATGGACAGGCACCCTTAAGGTCCCTAGAAGCCTATGGAGTCTGAGTGGGCCCGTCTGCAATTCCGTGGTGAACAGCGTACAATCTATGGTGGCATCAGAATAGTTTCCAATTCTAAGTCACGACGCTGAGACCGCTATGGCTAAGCCTCGCCTAAGCTCCTTCGGGACACGGCCAGACAGGCATCTGATTGTTCTCCTCACCTTAGGAGGCACCCTCCCCCCTTTGTTTGTCTCTGTGCCACCGCACATGGGGACATCACCATGGGGTCATGGCAGAGTAAACCTACAGTTCTAGAGACCATGATCAAAGATTTCAAGAAGGGGTTTTCGGGAGACTGTGGAGTCAGGATGCACCCCGGCAAGTTGAGAACCCTATGTGAATTGGAATGGCCCACCTTTGATGTCGGGTGGCCTTCAGAAGGAACACTGGATGTCCCAATGATTCGTCGAGTATGGCGAGTCATAACAGGAGAACCAGGACACCCTGACCAGTTTCCGTACATTGACTCCTGGCTAGGAATTGCTCAGACCCTTCCCCCCTGGGTGCAATTCGCTTGCAATAGGCAGGGACAGGCCAGGGGCTTAATCGCCTCATCCAAGCGACCTAAAGAAAATCAGCAAAAGTCCCAGTCTCCACAAATCCTAGCCGGAGATCCCGAGGACGGACCGATCCTGCCCCCACGGTACATACCCCCAAGACTGCCTACACCTGGCCCTTCAGCTCCAGATACTCTGCCGCCATCAGTTTCACCAGCACCCCCAGGCCCAGAGGATCCACCAGCACCCCCAGGCCCAGAGGATCCACCGGTGCCCCAGGCCCAAAAGATCCACTTTCTCCAGGACCAGCAGCCAGGCTGTACCCCAGATCAGGCGCAAGCACCCTCCAAATGCTGCTACAAGAGACATGGGAACCCGAGAGGCACAATGAAGACAGGACGGCCCAACCCGGCCATTCCAACCCGGCCGTTCCAACCTGGCCATTCCATGATGTATTATCAGCTTTTCTCCACCACCGACCTCGTCAACTGGAAACATAACACCCCATCCTACTCTGAGAAACCACAGGCCATGGTAGACCTCATAGAATCCCTCTTCCAGGCTCATCGGCCAACCTGGGAAGACTGCCAACAGTTACAACACACCCTGTTTAACACAGAGGAAAGGAGAATAATGAAAGGTGCACGGCAGTACCTGGAAGAGCACGCACCAGTGGGAGTCATCGACCCTGCTGCCTGGGCTAATATGGCCGTACCTGAAGAGTACCCAGCATGGGACTTCACCACAACCGAGGGACAGGCCCACATCTGTTGGTATCAGGAGGCCCTTCTCCGGGGAATCCGGGCAGGAGCTAAGAAACCCATGAACATGACTAACGTATCCTCGGTCACTCAACAACCAGGGGAGTCCCCCAGGGACTACTACAAAAGATTATGTGAAGCCTACAGGATATACACTCTATTTGACCCTGAGGCAGAGGAAAGCCAACAGATGGTAAACACCTTCATGGCTCAGGCTGCCCCAGACATCAGAAAGAAACTTCAGAAACTAGAGGGTTTTGCCAGGATGAACATCACCCAACTAATAGAGATTGCCAATAAGGTCTACATAAACAGGGAGGTTGCAGCCAAATGGGAAGCTGACAAAAAGATGAAAAAGAAAGCCTCCTTGCTGCTGCCCTGAAAGAAAAGGACAACACAAAGACAAAGAGACCCCAACCACCAAAAGGGGGGGAACCACAACCCCCTTGGCAAGGGATCATTGTGCCTACTGTAAAGAGAAAGGGCATTGGAAAAATGAATGTCCCAGCTGGGGAAAGGCTCAAAATCCCAGCCACTACAAGGCAGAACTCCAAGAGGAGGACCTCATAGGCCTTGCGGGAATGGACTCAGACTGAGGGGGACCGGGTTCTTTCCTCCTTGGCTCCCCTGAACCACACAATGAAGGTGGGGGGCCAACCAGTGACTTTTATGTTTGATACTGGGGCCAAGCACTCTCTTGTCACCTCCCCGGTGGCCCCTTACAGCAAAAGGACTGCGACCATCCTTGGGGCCACGGGGAGACGGGCGATACAACAGCCCTTTTGCCAGGCTCGCCAATGTGAACTCGGGGGCCACAAGGTCTGACATGAATTCCTTTATCTGCCTGATTGCCCCATCCCTCTCCTGGGCTGAGACATGCTCTCCAAGCTTAGGACTCAGATAACCTTTGAGCCGACTGGACACACTATTCTCCAATTGAACCCAAGGCAAGAGGAGACGGGGACTCTAATACTAGCAATTACCACGCCAAGGGAAGAAGAATGGAGGCTATTCTGTGCCCAGGCCCAACTGAGTGGCCCGCCAGACTTCAGACTCACCTTCCTTTCAGTATGGGCTGAAAACAACCCATCTGGACAAGCCCGGAATCAGGCCCCTATCATTGTTGAATTGATCCCAGGAGCCCAACCTCAGAGGCAAAGGCAATACCCCCTTCCACAAGAAGCTAAGATCAGCATCCAGGAATATCTGACCAAACTCAAAGAAGCAGGTATTCTAGTCAAGTGCCAGTCGGCCTGGAATACCCCACTCCTGCCAGTCAAGAAGCCAGGAGGGGGATGCTGACTAGTTCAAGACCTGCGGGCCATCAACAAGGTGACCATCTCTCTGCACCTAGTGGTCCCGAATCCATACACCCTCCTCGGCCAAATCCCAGAGTTGGCCAGATGGTTCACTTGCCTAGATTTGAAGGATGCCTTCTTCTGCCTCTGCTTAGCTCCCCAGAGCCAGCCACTGTTTGCCTTCGAATGGACTGAACCTGATACAGGGCGCCAGATGCAACTGACTTGGCTGCGCCTCTCGCAGGGGTTTAAAGATTCACCAACCCTCTTTGGGGAAGTGCTGGCCGCAGACCTCGCCAGCTTCCCAAGAGAGGCCACATGATGCACCCTCCTCCAGTATGTGGATGACCTCCTCCTTGCCAGTGACACACAAGAAGACTGCACAAAAGGCACCAAGGCCCTACAGCTCCTGTCAGACTTGGGATACCGAGCCTCATGGAAGAAGGCACAAATCTGCCAACAACAGGTCTGATACCTTGGTTTTCTCCTCACCCAAGGGAAAAGAGAACTAGGGCTGGAGAGGAAAAGGGTCATCATCTCCCTGCCACAGCCCCAGACAAAAATGGGCCTACAAGAATTCCTGGGGGCTGCAGGATTCTGCCACAACTGGATCCCTGGGTTCTCAGCAATAGCTGAGACCCCTTTATGATCTTAGGGGGACCAGATCGAGAACCCCCTGCCTGGACTGAGGAAGCAGAAGCCACTTTCACAGAGATAAAGACTGCCCTGGGGCGGGCTCCAGCCCTCGGCCTACCAGATATAGAAAAACCCTTCAATCTCTTTGTGCATGAAAAGGAAAAAATAGCACTCGGGGTACTCACCCAGACTGTTGGACCCTGGCAATGGCCAGTTGCTTACCTGTCAAAGAAGCTGGACCCCATGGTAGAGGGATGGCCACCATGCCTCAGGGCACTAGCAGCCACAGTCCTACCAAGGAGGCAGACAAACTTACCCTGGGGCAAGAACTTAATGTCAAGGTCCCTCATGCAGTTGTGTCCTTCATGAACACACAGGGACACCGCTTCCTTCCTAACTCTCAGGTAGCACGATACCAAGGGCTCCTCTGCAAAAACCCGTGGGTCACCCTCAAAACAGTAAGGACATTAAATCCAGCAACCTTTCTCCCCATGGAAGAGGGGGAACCAGACCATGACTGCTCCAAGGTAACTGATGAAGTCTATGAGTGCTGTCCAGATCTGCAGGATCAAGCCATAAAGAATCCAGAACTCACGCTGTTCAGCGATGGCAGCAGTTACCTATAGGAGGGTGCCCAGTAAGCGGGTTATGCAGTAACCACAACCACTGAAGTCCTAGAAGCTAAGGCATTACCAAATGGATGGTCAGCTCAATGAGCTGAATCGTATGCCTTAGTCCGAGCCCTCACCCTTGGTGAAGGCAAGCAAGTCAATATCTACACTGACTCTTGGTACGTCTTCGCTACCTAAAAATGGAGCCATCTACAAGGAAATGGGCCTCCTAACCGCCACAGGAAAAACTATCAAGAACAAGGTGGAGATACTGAGACTCCTCAAAGCCGTCTGGCTTCCAAAGGAAGTAGCAATCCTGCACTGTAAGGGACACCAGAAAGGAGATGACCTCATAGCGTGGGGAAATGGTCTGGCAGATAAAAATCATCTGGCAGATAAGGCAGCCAAGACCACAGCCAGTGAGGACATAGACAGAGCCCCTTTCCTTAACATGGCCCTAACCCCCCCAGAAGAAGTCCCTCCGCCCAGTTACACTATAAAGGAAAAGGAATGGGCCATGTCTGAGGGGCCACCCTGACTCAGGTGTCCAGAGGATGGGAGCAACCCCCTCAAAGAGGTAGACTTCACAGATGGGCGGCCGAGCAGGGGGTTCAGATATCTCCTAGTAATAGTATGCACATACTCTGGGTGGGTTGAAGCCTTCCCGACCAGGACGGAGCAAAGCCGGGCAGTAGCTAAAGTCCTCTTGCAGGAGATCATGCTCTGGTTCGGCCTGCCATTAACAATCCATAGTGACAATGGACCCGCATTTGTGGCAGACATTGAACAGGTCTTGACCAAATCTCTCAAAATTACCTGGAGACTCCACACCGCTTCCCAGCCCCAAAGTTCAGGGAAAGTAGAGCGAATGAATCGCACCCTCAAGGGAACCTTAGCAAAGTTTTGTCAGGAGACTAACCTTCCATGGCCAGATCTACTACCCCTAGCTCTCCTGTGTGCTCGCTGCACGCCCGGGACATCAGGTTTCTCCCCATTCAATTTAATATATGGACGGCTTCCCCCATGCTTGGGAAGCCTTCCAGGAAACTTGCATCAGTTTGGAGATAAAGGGATAAAGGAGCAGCTTTAGGGTGGGGGCCACCCTAAATAAATTATAAAAGTACACCATTGATAGGGCCCCAATCTCCTTAGGGTCTCAGGTACACTCCTTCCATACAGGGGACTCGGTTTGGGTCAAAGATTAGAGGAAAGAAGAAAGCTCATCATTCAGACAAGAAGCTGTGCCAGTGGAGAGTCCAGCCAGACTTCATGAACCCACTCCAGCTTCACCTTCGATGAGATGGTGATGGAGACACCTGGTCACCGTGGTCCCTGGCTCTCATCCGTGTGATTTCCCTCATCTTGGGAGTCGGACGCTGCACTGTTGCCCCTCCTGACTGGACCTTCCCCCAGAGGCTTACTATTGTCATTGCTTATTGGGTGTCCCTAGGCTGTATTACTGCACTTACTTGTCCACGGGTTTCATCTGCTGACGGGTTAGCCACGATGGCTCCCTCTACCTAAGGTCATAGATCCCACTTTTACTGGCCTTCTGCTGTCTACTCCTGAGCACATTTCACCATGGTTTTCCTGGCCCCAGTCAGTCCTGGTCTTCTGCTACCTGGTGTGCTGTTAAGTATAGGATTAAGTCTGTGTTTGCCCCAAGCCTTGGCAGTCAACCCTCAGAGTCAAACAGAATGATGCCCTCTAAACTTGGTGTTTAAAGGGGCATCAAAGGGGGGGAATGATAAGGAAAATCTGTGTCCTAAGATGGCTAACCGAGCCAGTGAGAGTCCCAGTCCTTGCCCCAGGGTTCTTCCAGGTTCTTCTCCCTGCTCTGCTTCCTGCCCGCACCAGTCTGGGTTCTTCTCCTTGCCCCACTTGCGCACACGCCAAAAGTGCCAAGTATGTGGAAGTAGAAGTGTATAAATTGCCCCCTTTGTTTGTGCTCAGGGCTCAGACCTTTGGAGACCACTCTCCTCTGAGCCCGCCAGCGTTAAATAAACCTCCTATCCTCCAAGATCTCCGAGTGCTGCTTGGTTCTTCCGTCGGGCGATCCAGTCCAGGTTGTGTAACACATTCGCTCATGCATTCCTTTTCTCAAGGCATGTATTGATTAAGTGCTTACTTTGTACTAGCCTCTCATATTAATGAAAACTTATGAAATTAGCATAGATTTTTGCATATAGTCCTGTTACTCAAGGATTTTTCTCTTTCATGTAGTCTTCCACATTTGAGAAGAAACTTTAAGTTTTATTGTCATTGTTACTAAACTGAACAACTTACTTTGTCCCCTTGACCCTCCCCCATATAACGTAGCCACAGACAGGAAGCAGAAAGTTTGAAACTTCTTTAGAAAACTGAGAAATGGAAGCTGAAGAGATGTGAATTTTGTTTTATTCTAATCTATTGGGGAACTGTTAATATTTTCAGCTGTTACCTTGCTCTTTTCAAAACTCCAGAGATTTATCTACTGAGCAGCATGCCTGTTCAGAGGGACAGTAAGTTTTATTCTGCACTTGATAGTGACAGTGGGGAAGATGAAACATTGCTAAAGGGAAACAAAACATAAAAACAAAGCAATTGTGCTAGGCTGAAAAATGAGTCCTCCAGAAGAATCCCGTGCCCTAATCCCTTGAACCTGTGAATGCTACCCTTATAGGACACAAGTAGGTCTTTTTAGATGTGATTAAGTTAAGGAATTTGGGGTGATACTATCCTGGGTGAGCAGAGGGAGCTCTAACTGCAATCAGAAGTCTCCTTATAAGAAAGAGACAGAGAGACATTGAATGTACACACAGAGGAAAAGGTTATAAGCAAACAGAGTAGAGCAAATTGAAAATGCTAACCTTGAATATTGGGATGATTCAACCACAAGCCCAGGATTGTCCAGCAGCCACCAAACCTGGAAGAGGCAAGGAAGGGATTGTCCCTGGAGCCTCCATTGGGAGTCTGTCCCTGCCCACACCTTGACTTTGGCCCAGTGATACTATTTTCAGACTCCTGTCCTCCAGAACCGTAAGAGAATAAATGTGTGCTGTTTTAAGCCACAAGTTTATGGTAATTTGTTACAGTATCCTCAGGAAACTAATAGAGTAATACAACCTAACCTATGGTAGATAAATATTTTTTAGTAAGAACACTGAACAAATATACTGAGTTCTCTGAGTTCATTGTGAGGCTTTGGTAGCTGACAAATACTCTGAACAGCATTTTCTTTAAGCCTAAAATGGTGGCAAAGTAGTGCCTTTTCTCTCTTCCAGCCATGATGGAGTATAAATGGGTTATAAAACCAGTTATACCCTCCCACCTTAAAAGCTAGAAAACGTGAAAAATGTATGTTTTGAAATATAATGAGTTAATGGAAAATTTTAAGGAGTAGCAAGACCAAGAAATAAGCATATACGCATCACTGAACAGATAGTTTGTTACTCAGTTCCCAAGAAGAGGGGTCATGCCACGTGGTCTGGGGGGCTTGGGGAGACAGAGATGCACCAGGGTCAGTCAGGTGGCAGCCAGAGAGGAGGAGCTGCAGGCAAGAGTCTTCATGGTGGTTTCTTCAGAAAGAAACAGGTCAAGTGGGGTAAGCAGGCTTAGAATTTGCAGGTTTGGATAATTTTTGTGAGCTCTGGGGCCTAAGAGTTGTTCCTCTTTGTCTGGTAAGTGGGTCTGGGTTATTCGGACAGAGAGTAAGAGACAGTCGTAGATGGTGGTTGGAATGCGACCTCTGCATTGATTGGTTTCTATTTGAAAAATGAACCCCTGGGAGGAGGACTTCTCTCAGGAGAGGCAGAAGGTAGTGAGGTAGCCAGGAGGTCAAGGCAAGGTGACCAACGTATACTATTAAGTTGTCCACAACCAGGCATATCCAATGTGTGCATGTAAGGCAGATGTTAAAGCACCAAATTACAGAAGCTAGAAACATAGTTAATGCAATATATGAAACAAATATATTAGACAGTATATAATGGGGAGCATAGACAATAACCCTTAGGGATGGGAAACAAAGAGGCAAGCCCTACAATTGTCCCAGTTTAATGCTGGGAGAGAATTTATAGGCCAAAGCACAGGTATAGTGTAAAGATTTAAAAGAAATGGAAAATTTCTTAAAAGACACAAACTACTAAACCTGAAAAAGAAGAAATAATCCAGGGGTGTCTGGGTGGCTCAGTTGGTTAAGCGTCTGCCTTCGGCTCAGGTCATGATCTCAGGGTCCTGGGACTGAGTCCCATGTCGAGCTCCTTGCTCAGTGGGGAGTCTGCTTCTCCCTCTGCCGCTCCCCCTGCTTGTGCTCTCTCTCTCTCTGTTAAATAAATAAATAAAATCTTAAAAGAAGAAGAAGAAGAAGAAATAATCTAAATAGCCCTGTATCTGTTAAATAAATTAAATCTCTACCCACAACTTTCCCAGAGATTAAAACTGTGACCCAGATGGCTCCACTGGCAAATTCTACACCATATGTAAAGAATAGTGGACGATACATTGCTCAACACTTTTATTACATCATCTAATGTAATAAGATACCAAGATTAGGCAAAATCATTTCAAAAAAATTTGAGATCAGGGCGCCTGGGTGGCTCAGTCATTAAGCGCCTGCCTTCAGCTCAGGTCATGATCCCAGGGTCCTGAGATCGAGCCCCGCATCGGGCTCCCTGCTTGGTGGGAAGCCTGCTTCTCCCTCTCCCACTCCCCCTGCTTGTGTTCCCTCTCTCGCTGTGTCTCTCTCTGTCAAATAAATAAATAAGATCTTAAAAAAAAAAAAAGAAAGAAAGAAAATTTGAGATCAATATCCCTTGTGAATACAAAAGAAAAATTCTTTATTTTTAAAGATTTTATTTATTTATTTAATTTCAGACCTTCTAATGGATATATATTACTGCCTCTCTGTAATTTTTTTTTTTGACATTTCACACATGACTAATGATACTTTTCCGTTTTTAATGGGTTTATTTGCCATTGAACATATACTTTCATGAAATGTTTTTTCAAATCTTTTGCTCATTCTCTTAAAAATCAGATGTTAGGAGCACCTGGGTGGCTCAGTCTGTTAAGCATCAGACTCTCGATTTCGGCTCAGGTCATGATCTCAGGGTCATAAAGAACTTGTATTTAGAATACATAAAAACTCTTACAACTCAATAACAATATAACATCTGATATTTACTTATTTATGTATTTATTTATTGAGAGAGAGAGAGAGAGTGCATGAGCCGGGGGGGGGGGGTGGGCAGAAGGAGAGGGAGAGAGAATCTTAAGCAGGCTCCACACCCTGCACAGAGCCCAATGTGGGGCTCAATCTCAAGACCCTGAGTCCATGACCCTGAGATCATGACCTGAGCTGAAATCAAGACTCTGATGCTTAACTGACTGAGCCACCCAGGTGCTCCCCCTGAGCAGGGAGCCCATGGCAAGGCCAGACTCCAGGACCCCGGGATCAGGACCTGAGCCAAAGACAGATGCTTAATTGACTGAGCCACCCAGGCACCCCAACTCTTTGTATTTAAAAAAAAAACACAGAACACCTTTCTTTATGTAGCCTTACTGAATTCACTCACTCACTCTAGTACAGATTTTGGATTCCATAGCATTTTCTACATAAAACATGTCATTTGTGAGTAAAAACAGCTTTTGTACTTGACGTCAAATATTTATGATCTTTATTTCTTTTTCTTATGCTTGCTACGGTGTTTAGCACAATGCTGAATGGAAGAGATAAGAAGAGGTACCCACTGTGTTTTTTGAGTATAGGAGGAACGAATGAAATCTTCCACCATAAAATGTTAGTGGTTGATTTTTCATGATTACCCTTATTCAAGTTGAAGAATTTTATCTTTTATTCTTTGGTGAATTATGTCAGGTTGTTGTTGTTTTTTGTATTAATTGAGAAAATCATATTTTTTAGCATGTGAATGTTGAGAATTACATTGATTTTGAATATTAATTTGTTCTTCTTAGGGTAAACTGACTTGTTCATGATTTATCGTTTTTGTATATTGCTGGATTCGGTTTCCTCATATTTTGTCAAAGCACTTTTCTTTGGGGCACCTGGGTGGCACAGTCAGTTAAGCATCTGCCTTGGGCTCAGGTCATGATCTCAGGGTCCTGGGATCAAGCCCTGCATCGGCCTTCCTGCTCAGCTGGGAGTCTGCTTCTCCCTCTCCCTCTCCCTCTTCCCCTCCCTCCCTCACTTACGCTCCCTCTCTCTCTCAAATAAATAAATCTTTAAAAAGATACAAAAAGTTATTAAATCTACTTTATTATTACTACTAGTGAACAAATGGAAATTAAAATGAAAATAATTCTATTTACAGTCGCTTGAAAATTTGTAAAATGTTAGGGAAAATTTATCAAAAAATACAAGACTTGTACACTGAAAACTATAAAACATTCCTGAGAAACATGAAAGTAGACCCAAATAAATCAGAAGATTCATGATCAGAAGTTTTAATACTTGAGATGTCTATTTTTCCTAAATTCAGCAATAGATTCAACTAAATCACAATCAAGATCCCAGCCAAAAAATATATATATATATAGAAATTAATAGGCTGATTCTAATATTTTAGATGTTCACCCTCACTAATGACATAATATAAAGTTAAAGCAGTGTAGGCATCATGCTATTAGCATTAAAGTAGACATGTAAATGATGTAACAACAGAATTAAAAAATAGACACATTTTTTTTAATAAAAAAGCATAAGCTTTTCCCCCTAATGTAAATATAGTAAAGCAAAATAAAATAAGATGCCATAAAATATTTTAGGACTTCACTAACAGAGAACCCCTTAAAACTTGAAGCATTTGTGTCTTATTCCAGATCCCTTATCTCCTAAATTAAATCTTATTAGAAATTCTAGAAGATAAGCCAATTAACTTCCTGGGGAGAGAGAATTAAAAAAAAAAAAAAAGCGAAGAAGTCAAAATTTCTCATTTGTTATTGATGAATATAATCTACATTCTGGGCAGCCTCTCTGAATAAGCACGGGTTTATGAAAAGCAATCCTAGGAGGGTATATTGGAAAATGATTTCTCCTCATTTGCAGTTGTTTCAAAGGTGACTCCATCATCATTGTCTGAAAGGCAGTTGCCCCTCAGTAACAAATGATTACAGCTAAATGAATCCCAGAGGTTGGTTGCTAATGTAGAACAAAGGGGTAAGGACGAGACCGGTGACTCAAGATCTATTTTTCATCACTGCATAATGTTTTGCTTCACTGATCTATCACGAAACAACAGCTGCTGGGCTGGAGGCAGAGTGCACCCCAGGAGTGACAAACACCTCTGTTAGTGTCTTGCCTCAGGCCCTTTGAGCAACTCACCGACTGAGGAAGGAGGACTAATGGGTTCATGTTACCTTGAAGCTTCTGCAAAAGGATTGACTGATGCCCCACACATCAGCATGAGAAGTCTGCAACAGCCCCGAATCCTCCCCGATCTGCATTATTATCACAGACATAGCCCATTTCTCTTGGAGGAAAGAGTCACTGGGAGGATAGCATTTTCAAAAAGCATTTCCCACTCTGTCCAAAACTGTGGTTATTGAAGATTGCCTTTTTCTGTAAGCCATTCAGATTAAGAATCTCTTCACCCCCTTTTCTCTCATGCTTTTACACCCTGCCTGTTTCTCCTCTCTACCCCTCCCCTGATCCCACACTACCATCAAATACCTGCTTACAAAGTAGATTTTGTTTCATCTATAAGTTATCCTAATTAACAAGAATCTCTGTTTCCATCTCCAGATGTTGGAGAATGACCTTCGCATGCATTTTCTGTGTATAATTATTGCAAACAGCTAGAATGCTTTTTTAAAAAAGGTTTTTCAAAGCAAATTAATTAAGAATCATAGGAAAATACCTTCTCCCCCCCCAAAGATGCAGTGAAACATTTTGTTGTTGAGAAAAAAAAAAAGAAAATCTTGATTGCAATGTGCATTATCATTATTTAAGACGAACATCCCTACCATAATTTTCAGTATTAATTATATTTTCGGATAGATTACAAATTTCAAGAAAAGAGCCACATATTATTTAATACTTCTTACCATGCTGTTTTAAAAATACTTTTAGTGAAAAGATATGCCATTGGTTCAGATATAGAAAAAAATAATAGTTTAAAATAATTTAAAATTAAAATTTAAGTGCCCAGTACCTTCTTTTTCTAGGATGATAGAATATCTAGCATTGAATTTAATTGCTATGCTCTGTTATGACAGAGAAAATACTTTTTTTTTTTTGAGAAAATACTTCTTATCCCTGTCTTTTCTTCTTTCTCATAATGTTGAAATCCATAATTTTTAAAAGATTTATTTGAGAAAGAGAGAGCATGAGTTAGGGGAGGGTCAGAGGGAGAAGCAGACTCCCTGCTCAGCAGGAAGCCTGATGTGGGGCTCAGTCCCAGGACCTGGAGAACATCACCTGGGCCGAAGGCAGACACTTAACTGATTGAGCCACCCAGGTGCCCCGAAATCTATAATTTTTGCAATCCAATCAAGTTTAGAAATTTTATAACTATACCACAGGTCCATCCATTTTGATAACAAATGCAATAATCTCATATTCTACAAAACTCTCCTGTTAAGTAAGTCCACTTCTTTTGTATGTTTAAAACCATGTTCTATCCATCCATCCATTCTTCATTTGTTTAGAAAGTCATAAAACACTTATGATATGCCAGAGACAGTATCAGATACTAGAGATGCAAAAATGAAGAAGTCAGTGTCCATTATTCAGGATTAGGTTTTAATGGAAAGCCAGACATGCAAATGTCAAAACCACCACGTATACCAGGTAATTGGTTAAAATAGACCTATTGCAAAAATGGGAGCATGTAATCTTGAAAGTATCAAGTAGATTTAAAGTAGAAGTAGCATTTGAATAGTGTTTTGAAGGGTGGGTAGGAATTTTCTACTTGGACAAGAAGGGAAAAATGATTTTAGGCACAGGTAAGATTATTGGAAAGTGTAGAGGTAGGGAGTAAGATCTTCATTATGTTCAGTTACACAGAAATGTATTCAGCATAGCTGGATACAAATGTTTGAAATGAGATGGGGACAAAGGAGTAGGATCAGGAGGAGAGGCTGAATGAATAGTGAGCTAGAAGATCATAAAGGATCTTAAATACTATCTTTTATTTGGGAGCCACTGAAGAATATGGGGCAAAGAAGGAACATTGTCACTCTTCAAGGATAGAAAACCTGCTATCAAAATATTTCTAAGCTAAACTTAAAAAATCTTTGAATAAGAAAAATGGGGTGTGTGTGCATGCACACGCACATGTGTATAGATGACTGTCTAATTAGGAATTACACTGATATTCATGTGGAATATATTATTTTCTTAGATGATTGTGATACTCTCTTCTTAGATGAGCAATAATGAAGAATAAATTGTCATGACTTGTTCATATGAATGAGACATTTTATTTTGATAAGTGAATTAGTCTCAAGTTTGCTAACCACATTTGGAAACGTATTAAGAAAAAAAAAATCAGCTTCTAGTGCCAAAACACTCACCTCTATGCCCCTATTTATTTTCAAGCTTTTGGACTCTTTGTTACAGATACTTTCTGTCCTTCTGTCATTCCAACTCCCATTTCTTACTCTTCATCCTTCCAAAGTAGCATTTCCTGATCTTAAAAGAGGGGCATCTGAGTGATGCAGACATCTGTAAAATGGATGGATAAGTCTGAACAACAAAATTTCCTACAATCAGGGCTATCTTGCATATAAAAGTGCTTTGTAGTCTACAGATGAATGAGATAATCCATGCAAAAACACCTAGCATTATGCTTTCTATAGTCTCCTGTAAATGAGTTAATGTATGTAAAAGCAGTTTACACTTTTCTCAGGCAGATAGCACATGGTGATGGTGATTCACACCTCTGTGTCTAGGAGAGTTAAATGCCAGTGTGAGGACAAAGAATGAAAAGAAAGTTACCATATTGGAAAGTGCATCCCATCTGGTATTGCATATATATGTTCTGTTACGACTTTATTTTTCTTCATCTTGAATAGTAAGATTTTAAAAGGCCCCGGTATTGGAAATTGTGATCCAAGGAAAGGAAACAGGATGATATCAAGACTAGCTACAACATTTATTCGCATAGGTATATCGTATGCAAATTCTAAGGTGGTAACCCAGTAAAAGCATCTCTGCCAGTTTCTGGATATAGCATCGAGCATGTGACATCACCATGAGGTATCATCTGAGCATGCCAACAAAAACTTTTAGGACATAGTCCTTGATTCCCTTAAAGTAGGACTCCAGGAATGGCTGGACAAGGAGTCTGGTTAAATCTCCAATCTCCTCACTTCTATGCACACCCACACATACTCACCCTCCCATCCGCCCCACCACACACACACACACACACACACATACACACACACACACACTGTAGTCTCCTGGATTCATTATAATAAGAGCTACCAAAATCTCAGTTACCAAAGTTATAGATAAGAGAACTTTGGTTTAGGGGCTGGCTCCAGGGTCAAGAAATGGTGCAGACTATAATAATATGGAAGACGGAGGAAGAGAGAAAAAAGGTGCTGTGACTTGGGGGTTAGAGAAGCAGAAGGACCCCCTGCCCCAGGGCAATGTCTCCCTCTACTATCTATGAGTACATGGCATAGTGACTTGGTTTCTAGTTCTTCTAGATGGTGAGGGAGAGGCTGCTGCTGAATATTCTATTCCAATCAGATTTGACATGAGAACTGGTTTTCATGTGTATGTCGGTGAGAAGATATGTTCATAAGCACCTCTAATTATGAATCTATAGGATCTGTAAGGTAGGGAAACAAGACAAGGACTGAAATATTGCACAAGAAGAAATATACAGGCTGGGGCGCCTGGGTGGCTCAGTCGTTAAGAGTCTGCCTTCGGCTCAGGTCATGATCCCAGGGTCCTGCGATCGAGCCCCACATCGGCCTCTCTGCTCAAGCGGGAAGCCTGCTTCTCCCTCTCCCACTCTCCCTGCTTGTGTTCCCTCTCTCTCTGTGTCTCTCTCTGTCAAATAAATAAATAAGATCTTTAAAAAAAAAAAAAAAGAAGAAGAAATATACAGGCAATCTCAGGCACAATTAGTATTTTTCTTTGGAATCACTCACTGAAATTCATACTGCAGAGCTGATTCAACGTTTTAAATGACTTAATCATCTACTTAAGTAAGGAAAACAACTTGGAAAATTTGATTGAACCAAGAATTGAATTAAATCAAAAAGGTAAAATCTGTTTTAGATGAAGTAAGCATCACAAAAGGTACACATTCTTAGTCATATGTGTGTGTGTGTGTGTGTGTATATATATATATATATATATATATATATATTTTTTTTTAATTTCACAATACACTAGTTCTACAGGTCTTACTACCATTTAACAATGTTGACCTGTGGTGAGAATACAAGATTACAGTCCTAAGGGAATTTATTTCTGGATTATGTTGAGTTAACTGATTTCTTTAGAGTGAATTTCTCACAGCAGCTAGTTAATTAATGAGTCTAAAGACACGGGTGTAAAGCAGTTGGCCTTACAGCAGTCCCTGTTTAATAGAAAATACATTTAGAATATTCAATGTGCTTGATTAGTCTCCCCAGTTAGAAAATCCTGTTTCAGACCACATGTGGTGGGGTTTAAATAATTTTTTCCTGCCCTTGGGGGTTTGATATTCTTAATGACTAACTGTTTTCCAAAAAAGAAAAGAAAATGTAATGTTTTCCAGCAGGAAGTAGAGTTTAGGTGACAATGGCAAATCTAATTTAGAAACCTAAAGTAAAAATGATTTTTCTCTTAAATTCATTTGGATAGTAATGTGATGAGGGTTTACTATGTATAGAATGATGCAGAAAACTATAAAGATATGCCTCCTGTGGTCTTTCCCCTCCAACATCCTGCCATTTCATTAGACAGATATGCCCAAGGAACATGCATTTATACACCTTGCAAAACAGTGTGAATCAACTCTTATTTAATACAGGTGCACTTTGGGGTAACGGTGATAGATTAGAACCATATTTGGAGGTGTCTTTGGAAAACTCAGTGGACACAGGCCTAATTCTTTGATGATAGAAAAAAAAAAACCATAAAAAAAGTAAGCACCCCTCTATTCCATTCATGGAACCAGGATTCCACTTGCTGAAAAATAAGTTTATATAATTATTCCAAGATTGAGCCATAGCCTCTAGAGTCTCAACAGTAGGTGGGAAAGGGGATAGAGCATCAAGGATGCTATATTTAGGAGGAATGCTGAGTATGCTGTAACACAGGTATCTCCTGAAACTGTTTCCATAGTGGGCATAGTAGTAGTTCAGTCTATTGTGATATACAAACCCTGTGACCTTTTTTTTATGAGGTGCTCCTTTAGCAAGATATATGAAGATGTTCAGAGTCTTGTCCCCACCTATTTCTCTAGCCCAGACCCTGTATAGTAGGGCCCATCTGTAAAGGATAAGATCTAGGTAGATCTGTAAAATCGCCAATTCAAGTATGGTGAAAGAAGACATAGAGAACTAATTCCAGAAACTTTTAAGGTCAAGTCTGTGGGAATGAGTCCAAGTTTGGATTCAGATTCAAAATAGCTGAGGATAGACCAGAATAAAGCAACTTGAAACAAGAGGTGTTGTATTAGATTTAATCAATATGATGTTGGGGAATAAACTGGAAGACAAATAGCTGTTCAAGGACCTCCCCCATCACACCGGGCCCTGCATCACAACGGCAAGGCTTATTTTAGAGCCAGATATACTGATTTGTAGCCTTTCACATCTGTGTTTTAATAGAAAAGGATGAACTGTGGGTGATAATAGGAACTTCCTTTTGGAGATGTTGGAAAAGAAAGGTCTTTAACATGGGTGCCTTAAATACTAGAGAGTTGTAAGAGCTTAAACTTATATCACAAGGAAAAATAAAATGGAGACTAAAAATTAAGAGGTCCAAAGACATGATACTTACACTGTCCCAGGAATTTTATTAACTAGAATGCATGATCTGTAAGCTATCTATATGATAGTCACTATATTTTGTATAGACACGTGGAACTACTTGTGTTACTCATTTAGATGACACAGACTAACTTGTGCCCCTCGATATAAAAGAGCCAAGAAAACAATAACCAAAAAAGTAAAAAGTAAAAATATTTTGCAATAATTAAGCTCCAATTTAATCAATCATTTGGGTATCTTACCCTTTATTCCTTATCAACAATATAGCCTTGCTGAACATTTAAAATTGAGCAGGAAAAATCTAACATGAAAAGAAATAAATAGTTCTTTTGTTCACAAACACTATTTGGATAATTGTATGTATTGCAATGATTGCAGGTACAAAATTCACTCCTAATGATGATAAGAATTGATGTTTAAATGCTTAAATTCTAAATAATTGGGCGCCTGGGTGGCTCAGTTGGCTGAGCGACTGCCTTCAGCTCAGGTCATGATCCTGGAGTCCCGGGATCGAGTCCCTGCTCAGCGGGGAGTCTGCTTCTCCCTCTGACCCTCCCCCCTCTCATGTGCTCTCTCTCTCTTTCTCTCTCTCAAATAAATAAATAAAATCTTTAAAAAAAAATTCTAAATAATTATAGGTATCACCAACTTCACCTCGACCTATGACTTGAATGATTCCTGACCAAGACCAGACAAACAGTAGGTTGGATCCCTATCTTATTCATGAATTAAATGTTCCTGGTTGAAAGGAGTGTTTGCAAAACAAACTGCTGCCTATCCTCCATCACCCTTTCTTCTTCTGGGTAGTTTTATTTGCCTTGGTTTATTCATCATAATCCAGACACCCCATTCCATCTTTCTCCCCTCCAGACCCTGACTTGAACCCAAATCTCTTTACTATGATCTCATATTATTGTTTAATTTAATAGCTAACAAAACTATGGTCTTTTTTTTTTTTTTTTGAACCAAATAGAAGTCTCCAAACCATTCTGCTGCTGAACACTTACACAAGAGAAGCAACCCTGCTCAGATCTCCCATGGTTCTCCCAAGATTGATCAACCACATACATAGAGATGTGGGGAGAGAGGAATCTAATATCACCATATTAAAGACAGTGAATCAGATTGTTTGCACATTCCTGAAACTCGGAAGTCAGTGTGATGGCCTGGGTAGTCTTCCCTGCCCAGGCCACCCAGGCCTTTCCTTTTATGCCTGGGTTACTGCTATTCTGAGTAGAACTTGCATGAATCAATAAAGAGAGAGAATTAGGGAAAGCTGAGTTACAAATGTCCAGAAACTCAGAGAGACAGACTGTGTTCTGAAGCAAGGCAGAGATCTACGATGTGAGGCTCCATTCCTGAGGCAAAATGAGAGTGATTTCAAGATTCCAGTGCACCAAGATTGTAGGTATGTGGATAAAGAAATGTTTTGCTGTCACAATTCTGCTACTTAATGGGTAAAATCAGATAAGCAACACAATTTTTAAAACATTTCTTTGACAAATACGTTTTGTTTCATTTTTGTGTACATTTTTAGACACTTTTTTTTTTTTAAGATTTTATTTATTTGACACAGAGAGACACAGCGAGAGAGGGAACACAAGCAGGGGGAGTGGGAGAGGGAGAAGCAGGCTTCTGTCGAGCAGGGAGCCCAATGCGGGGCTCGATCCCAGTACTCTGGGATCACGACCGGAGCTGAAGGCAGACGCTTAACGACTGAGCCACCCAGGCACCCCTCATTTTTAGACATATTTCAAATTACACTGACACTTGGCATTCAACAATAGGCAGGAAATTATGACATTGTATCAGTTCATTCTCTAATGACTGTGAGTTTGGGTTGACCATAAAAATACTCTGTGCCTCAGTTTCCCTGACAAAACCATGCTTCTGGAAAGCTGTTTGAAAAATCATTCAGGATTTAATAAGGATTAAAGAAGCTTTATAAATAAAATACATTGTTTCTTTTACCTTACTTGCCTGTCTGAAAGAGTAACTGAATATACAAAATATAAAAACTTTTTTACAGCCATTTCAACTTGAAACTCCCCAAGGTCACAGACAGAAAGAAATATGACAGATTCTATTAATTCAATTTAGGAGATGGGGGAAATGAGGCATGGGAAAGTTTAGTTATCTGCTCTCATTTTTCTACTTTACATAGTTTTATAAGATGCAAATACCAAATACTGCACCTTGCAGTCAAGCACTTAAAAGATTACACTCTGCAGAACCCCAATTTGAGGGGATATTAGAAGGGCCAAAATAAGTTTGGAAGACTAGTTTAAATATATTTAAACTCTAATGTGGGGGGGGTCCTAAAAAAAGATATGCTAGATTAATTTTTTTTTTTTAATATCTCTTAGCTAGAGGAGTTGTCAAGTCTTCACAGATGGGCAAGGGCAGAATAACCTTGAAACAGACTTCCTGTTTTTCCAAATAATAATTGGTTTTTCTTAGATATTTAAGTAGCCTAAGGCAGACACTTAACTGATGGAGCCTCCCAGGCACCCCAGGTTAAATTCTTTCTAAGCTCTCAAAAACACTGGGCACATAATGAAGAATAGAGTGAAAAAAGGAGTAATCTGATATCACTCTCATTCTGAGATTGACGGTAATACGCAATTTTACCCCAAAGTACAAACTGAACAAATGAACAAAGAAAACTCCAATTACAATTTATCTTTAATACAGAATATTGGGGCACCTGGGTGGCTCAGTTGTTAAGTGTCTGCCTTTGGTTCGGGTCATGATTCCAGGGTCCTGAGATGGAGCCCCACGTCAGGCCCCCTGCTCAGCGGGAAGCCTGCTTCTCCCTCTCCCACTCCCCCGCTTGTGTTCCCTCTCTCACTGTCTCTGTCAAATAAATAAAGTCTTTAAAATAAAAAAAAAAAAAATACAGAATATTTTCTCAGAGCCTTAAAAATGCTAACATGCACCTTAACATGCATTGCAAACCTCCAAATAAACAGTTCTATATTTCCAAGCATTTCATCATAGAGTCCTCTTTTTTAAAAAACATCTCATGAGACACAGACACACACCCCGGGAAGTGTCGAATTCATAATTCTTTCTGAGCTCTTGATAAGCTACGGTGAAATGCTTTTTACCCATAACACAGTCTGTGCCGCCACCCTGGCTTAAATTCAAAGCCGGGCAATGAATGGCTTTCTCTTCAATATCAAACTACTCAGCTTCCTTTATCCTCCTCTTTCTATTTGGAACTAGATATAAGTGTTTTCATTTGCTGAACAAATACTTTATCAGCTATCTCACTCAAAATAGCTCATAAGACTGTTTTAATTGTTATCTTAGGAAACAGCTAATGGTTAAGACCATAAACATGCATTTTAGGGAGCCATATGAGTAAAACTCCTACGCCCCCATGCTATGTTTTATTGGTTGGAAACATGACTTTCTCCTTTCTTCCCCTAACATTGCTACTCTTTTTGTGGAATATTTTTACTAAATAATAGTTACCTCATCGGTTTAGTTGCTTCTATTATTTCTGAATCCTTAAACAAATATAATTAAGAACCATTATGAACACATTCCAGACCTAATCTCCACCCCCTCCACACACACACCTTTTACTTTTCTTTCTTCTAAGACACATCTCCCACATACAGGTTTTTCTATCTCAGAAACCCCTTTTGCAATCGCCCCTATGTTCATTAATATTACATGTATTCACTTGAAGAGTTGGTGTTTGAGGAAATAATTAAACTGATATCTATTAATCAGCCATTTTATCACTCACACTGGGAAGGACTCTAAATATGTTATATTTTAATCTTCACTACAATCGAAGCAGGCAAGTGTTATTATCACCTGGTTTAATGATGGAGAAAATGAGCTACACAGAGATTATTTTATTTGCTGAAAGTCATGTGCCATATGGAGGGGATTCCTGAGATTAAACACAGTTCTAGAGATCCCCTTACACTTATTTTCCTTTAAAATCCCTTGCCTGCTTCAAACTCTCTGACTAATAAACTGTCTAACCCTGGTTCTTTTTCACTTTTATTGGATTTCTATATTCAGACTATCTTCATTCTGGACAAATGCTAATCAATCTTCCCTTTGGTCAAAGCCAGAAAATATCATGTGAGGACTATGCAAAAAAAAAAAAAAAAAAAGGAAGAAGAAAAAGGAAAAAAAAAAGCAAGTAGAATAAATCTAAGAAAGAATTAGAAACAAGATGAAGGGTATTTGGTGCCAAGACTTTGATAAATTATGAATTAACATCATTCCCTCGGGTTTTATTAAGGGAAGAAATAACTATTGAAAGAAAACACTTCTCTGGGCGCCTGGGTGGCTCAGTTGGTTAAGCGACTGCCTTCGGCTCAGGTCATGATCCTGGAGTCCCTGGATCGAGTCCCGCATCGGGCTTCCTTCTCGGCGGGGAGTCTGCTTCTCCCTCTCCCACTCCCCGTTTGTGTTCCCTCTCTCGCTGTGTCTTTCTCTGTCAAATAAATAAATAAAATCTTAAAAAAAAAAAAAAAGGAAAGAAAACACTTCTCTCAATTTTGTAAGCAACATTTTATTGAAAAAGATTTTCTTCTATTTTATTTTTTAAATTTATTTCACCTTGTCTTAGGGTGGGGGTTCTTGAACAAATAACTTATTGAGGGAGTAATCTCAAGAGGAACTTGTGCGGAAAGTAGGGGAAATAGGACTGGGCAGGGGAAAAAACGTGGGCATACATGGAATTTCAGCATGAGGTGAGCCTCAGCCTGGTCTCACAAGGGATTCTGGATTGTGAATTGTTCCACAAAATCCTTCCTAAAAGGCAGGGGGGCTGGGCTGTTATATATTATATCAGCGTGTTACTTTTCATGAACTATTCCAAGAAGTTAGCATAACACCTCCCATGACTTTCTGGGCTACATGATTCCTGTCAGCCAAAGGAAATCTCTCAGACAAATGCAGGTATAAGAAGCTTTGGGATGGGGGGGGGGGGACCAGCTTGATAAAAGGCCTCTTGATGGCAGGTCAACATTAACTGCTCTATGCCTTAAATAAGAGTATGTGTAACAAAAAGCCTTAGAGCTCAGAATATGGAAATCTTGTTTGAAAATCTGGTCTTTAAAAAAAAAAAAAAAGAAAGAAAATCTGGTCTTTTTGGGGGCACCTGGGTGGTTAAGCATCTGCCTTCAGCTCAGGTCATGATCCTGGGGTCCTGGGATAGAGCCCCACATGGGGCTTCCTGCTCAGCAGGGAGCCTGCTTCTCCCTCTCCCTCTGCTGCTCCCCCTGCTTGTGCTCTCTCACTCTCTCTGTCAAATAAATAAATAAAATCTTAAAAAAAAAAAAAAAATCTGGTCTTTTTTGTTTTGTTGTGTTGTGTTTAATACAAGAAGAAAATACAACAACCAGCGCATTTTCCTTTTTGCTTTGATTGTCATAAATTTTGTGTTAATTTCTTAGCTGTAACCATCCTTAGAAAAAATTTCTGGTATAATTATGACCCTCAGTTTCCTTGCTTTCCAACTGTACACGTTTGCCTTTTTTCTCATTATTTCAAAGGCCTGATTTTACTGTGTTGTTTTTTTTTCTTTTGCATTGTGAGTCACTTCAAATCCTTCCTTTAAGTAGACTGAATGAAAAATAAAAAAATTAGCAATAAGGACATATATTAATCCAATGACATGAAACAAACATGAATAAATGCAATACTTCTACAACAGAGTATTTATGTAATCACAACTACATTTTTTCAACAGAAGACTCCATTAAAAGTGACATTTATAAGACAAAATTTGCCATAGTGTTCATTTTGCATAAGAATACACATTTTAATTTCATCTTTAACATTTATTAAAGCAATAATTCTTTAAAATATTTTTCACACAACAATTATGGAAATATTATCAAATTTGAACATATTCTGAAAACCTTTTAATTTAAGGAAAGCGCCCATTGGCCTTAGTAATGATTATTCTATCTAACCAGGCACTTTAAAAATGACAGGGTCAAAGTCTTCAATTTGACATTTAAACCCTTTGATGCCCTAAAACAAATTATTCATTATTTTCAAATCCAAAATAAAATAGCAAGGTCAACAAAGAGCATTCCCCACATTTACAACCTGAGAAAATCATTAAGCTTCTATAATTATCTTTGCCTTATCAAAAAGCACCCAACCTCCTACCTAGACCCACTGTGGTCATCTAGGTCATTATGTCCCTTTGCCATTTCTCAGAAAAATAAATAATGAAGAACTGTTGTCCCATTTCCAGATGGTGGGGGGGGGACAAAAGTAGCAAATGGTCAAACATTATTAAGAAAAAGAATAGGGTGGGCACCTGGGTGGCTCAGATGGTTAAGTGTCTGCCTTCGGCTCAGGTCATGATCCCAGAGTCCTGGGACCGAGTCCTGCATCGGGCTCTCTGCTCCTTGGGAGCCTGCTTCTCCCTCTGCCTCTCTCTCTCTCTCTCATGAATAAATAAATAAAATCTTTAAAAAAAAAAAAAAAGAAAAGAAAAAGAATAGGGTGAATGAACTCAGCAAAATCATGAAGTCAGTCCTTGACTACTCTAACTTCTTTCTTTCCCATGTTTAAAGTCGATAATCTGTAAAGGATCTGTGCTCTATTATTCATACGAGGTAGAGTTTCATATGTATTGACTGTAGGATTCCAATGTGTGTACGGACAGCTTTTTAACCAACGTGTCTGTTGCATTGGTAACCCCAACTAGTTCAGCTCTCTGGAATCATCATTTGCTTTAATATTCATTAAAATGGCTCATAACTCCATGCTGTTGACTGTTGGAAGTCTATCAAGTAATCAAGATTTCTAAGGATCTCTTCATGTAGAGAGTATATTTTCAAAGTATCTTGTATTACCAAGATCATTGGTTCACCTCATAGTGGCTGCTATCCACTTTCTGCCCACCTCACAACACACACACACACGCACGCACGCGCATGTGAACAGAAACAAACAAAAAACATCTTCCCTTATTTTCCAAGGCAGCATTAATACAAATTGTTGTAGGTAGAAAAATTTTACTAAAGGTTTGGTGTCGTACTGAGATTAGAAGAGAAAATAAAACCAGATCAAAACTTGACATGGGATACTAGCCATATATGGTGTCAACTCCTTCAGCCATTTTCAGTCCCATAAATTCCCCCTTTATTATTAATATATTTTGATGAAATGTTAAAAAGAAGCATTTCCTCACAAATGAATTAATAATGCTACTACTAATAAACATTTTTGGTGTAGCACATATTGCTGAGTATCTCTGAGAACTGCCTTATTTAATATTCCCAAAATAATGGGGATTCAATATCATCATTTTTATGCTATGGATGAATAATAAACTCAGGTTTATAGATGTTAATTAACTTCTCCAAGGTCAAACCAGTGGTAAGTGATAAGAGTCAGAATCTGAACTAACGTTTCTCTGATGTGGATGTGCCTTTAAAAAAAAAAAAATGGGAGTGTGGTTTGGGTAGCAGTGTAGACTACAGAAGCACAGAATAACTATAGATGTTTAAACAGTAATTCAGGTCAGTTACTTCCACCCTTGGGAAGAAGCAGGGCAGGAATCTCAGTTTTGTTACACATCAGCAGAAAACGATGCCAATGATTTTAGCAGCAATGGCACCATATGCAGAAAATATTTTTGCCAGAGAACTGTGGTTCTGTCATTAGCTTTATGATAACTACCTCCTGGTTAAAAGAGCCACGAAAGCCTCTGAAGCAAACCTCATTGCTGCGAGATGGAGAAGACAGATCTCCTCTCCTGGCAAATTTTATAACTTAATTGCATTTCTTTCTTTCTTACTTGAATCTGGTGACCAATATCAGGAAAACTGAGTTTACCTTAGAGTTGTAAATTGATTGCCACGTCTAATCTAGTGCAAACCTCTTTCTAACAAGGAAATTGATGAGAGATGTATTTGCCAACATTTACCGACTGGTTGAAGAGGGGGAGGTGGGCTCTGATCTGTATCATTCGGTAATTTCTGTGATGCGAATACTCCCAAGATAGCAGATCCTAAGCTACCTGTGTGAATCAATGAGCGCAGAGTTGGAAACAGATGCACACTCCTCACAAAAGAGCCTATAAAAGTCTTCTCCAGAACACCACTGAAAGTCTGAGAAAGAATTGATGTTCAAGATCACATATTTATTAGTCTGGGATTAGAACACAGGTGATCTGAACTCTAAACGAGAGCCCATTTCACACAGAAAGGCTTGCATTTTCAGTCTCACTTTTCATCGTGTCCCGTTAAAGGAAGTTTAAGTGTTGGCAAAGTGGGTACAATGGCGGAGTGGATAGGGCGGTTGTTATGTCAGAGCCCTCAAGAGTCAAGGCTGGCCTGAAGGCATGCTGGGGGATTTGGGTGGCTCTTTATCTCACTCATTCTTCCATATACTAGGAGATTTACTAGGTCAGAAAAACAAGTTGAGTTTTCCCTGATGGTAGAAGCCAACACCATATCAATTCCTCCCAGAAGAGAAAGCCAAACACAATGCAGTAATAAGGCTGTGATCGGCAGTACTGTGAATAACAGCATGGCATTTGGAGTTGGTCAGAAGTGATCTCGGTTACTGGTGTCACCGTCTACACGGTGTTCTACTTTGAGAAGTTTAATCTCTCCAACCTATAAAGCTATAAAATCATAATATCCACTCTAGACTGTTATTGAGATTTAATCTGATCATGTCTCTGAGCACGCTGCCTGACATATAGTAAATGCTCAATAAAGGCAGAAACTTTTATTACTGCTAAAAATCGTGCTATTTTTATTTTATTTTTTTAAAAGATTTTATTTATTTATTTGACAGAGAGAGACACAGCGAGAGAGGGAACACAAGCAGAGGGACTGGTAGAGGGAGAAGCAGGCTCCCCACTGAGCAGGGAGTCCGATGTGGGGCTCTATCTCAGGACCCTGGGATCATGACCTGAGCCAAAGGCAGATGCTTAATGACTGAGCCACCCAGGCACCCCAATCGTGTTATTTTTAAAGTACCATTTGAAAAATAGGCCATTGGAACTCTTGAGAAGACAGCCATGATACTTATATTAAAAGAATATATATTGAGGAATAAAAACTTAGCAGTCTGAATATTTGTTTGCCCTATAATATTCTATCTGACTATACTTTCATCCCTGGATCTTCTGTTATATTTTATTCCAAAGTTTCTGTATTATAGTTTCAGCCCAAGCTGACGATGTCTTAGTTTTAATTTGGAAATTACAGTTTTCCTTGAAAGGTGAGTGATTCATTATGCAATACTTCGAACCAGGTAACCTTAGGTAAAGTTTTTTAAACTACCATTTATTTTCTTAGAGCAGACTCACCATTCCTAAATGAATTGCTTAATCTTTTTTAGTTTATTAAAATCACAATTAGACAAATTTTCAAGGTGTATTGTTTTTAACAAAGCCTTTATCTTCCTGTGCAAAACTCATGCATATTCAAAGGAGTATGTTTCAGAAAGTGTCCCAGCTTAATACCAACTGATATAGTCCACCTATGCAACATTATAGAAGTCCAGAGTTTGTTCGGTTCTTTAAAATTTTCATCTTTTCCTCTCCTTTACAGTTCACCAGATGGTAAATAAGAAAAAAAATTGATATGCACTAAAGATTATATAGAAGGTCTACATTCTCGCATCTTTTATCTAGCAGGCTGTTAGGAAGGTTGTCCTAATTATACTTTCTTTATGTAAAAATGTCCAAGCATGTTGGAGTTAGTTAAGTGATTCTGATTTTATTATAAGCTCAATAGGAGAAGCACTCCAGGGTGGTTGGCTACACGGGTTGGTCTGTCTGCTTAATTGCCTTGATTGCAGTACATTTTCTAAAGTAACAACAATCTAAGTAGTGCTGGTACTCTATTAGAAGATTTCAGCAAATGCCATCTTGTTTTCATGTTTATGTATTTGGAGACCGATTTTAAAGTAGTAATGACAGATATGCTCTATGAAATATGCTAACTCTTGGTACATCTGGGTCTGAGACCATGTTTGGAGGGGTTACAGGCATAGAATTTGAAGTCTGGCTCAGTCACTTATAAGCTGTACAAGTAACTAAAATTCTCTTATTCCTTCTATTCCTTCTTCTGGCAAATATGACCAAGTTGACTAATTTGCAAGTAAATTAGAATCCACTGAATACCGACTAACTACAAAAGGACAATTATAATTGGCAAGGCAATGGAACTCATTTATTCTGATATTATAATGAAATTGATTTTGTAAATGACATGATTTCTAAACTGGCATGACTTATCTGCTCCTTTGGCATTATTCATATATTTTTATCTTTCTGGTCTGGAAGAAACTTTGAGGGTAGTAACTGTGTCTTGATTCTGTTAGTGTTCCTCCAGGTTGTGCAATAAATACTTAATTGTTTACACCATAGTATAAGACAATTTGATGACTTTCTAGTGGTATTGTTGCTCTTAAGGTTTATTCCATTTCTGATCCAGATAGAGCCATGGTGAGTGAGAGAGTGAGTGAGCGTGTGCTTGTGCGTGTGCGTGTGTCTACTGGGTAGGGACAAGGGAGAAAATAGAATATTTAAAGAAGTAACACCTTTTTAATCCCTTGCTAACCTTGTTATCATGCTCATTCAATTGTTTTAATTCCACAATTACATAACTAGCACTTTTACTGTATCTAGTATCCTCTTCCATCTTGCACTAGTGCCAAGCCCTCAGTAAGATAGAATAAATAATTAGTTAATATTTAAGTCAGAATCAGAGCAGCTTAGAAAGAAAATGAGTAGAAATCATCTTGTTCTGCTTTCCTTAATTTACAGATATGGAAGCATGGTTCAAAAATATGAATATGTAAGTAAAACCACAGAGCTGTTAATGGATGTCAAAAGCAATCAGCTCTAGAAGCAATCAGCTCTAGAAGCCATCAGCTCTGCAAGTAATCAGCTCTAGAGGCAATCAGCTCTAGAAGCAATCAGTTCTTTTTTTTTTTTTTTTAATTTATTCATGAGAGACAGAGAGAGACAGAGAGAGAGAAAAGCAGGCTCCCAAGGATCAGGGAGGCCGATGTGGGACTCGATCCCAGAACCCTGGGATCATGACCTGAGCCGAAGGCAGACACTTAACCATCTGAGCCACCCAGGTGCCCTAGAAGCAATCAGTTCTATAGGCCTTGCATCCTATTGCCTCCCTATAATATCATCATGGTTCTAGAAACACAGATTTTCTTTTTTTTTTTTGGAATGCCTATTTCAAAAAGCACAAGAGTTAAACACAAGGCATCTGAAGGACAGGCTGTGGACTATGGACTTTCATTATTTCCAAAAAGATTCTTTAATTTGGGCAGTTAGTTATTAGACATGGGCTTCTGTTTTGCTTATCTGCTTCTGAATTGATATGGAAGCAACAGTCTGCTCCGACACGAGAAGCAGTTGTAATTCTCAGCCGGGTGCTCAGCCACTTACTCAGGCTGCAGGTGGTTAAGGTTCTCACCTGGAGTGTACTCAGGTGAACATCTGCCATGATATGTCAGAGCTGAGGGGGACACATCTCCCACTGTTCTCATTCCAACAAAATAGCGTGAGATGAAGCAGCATATTTTACACCTACATGAGATGAATATTTGCAATATTGAGCCACCAAGAGTACTGCCTCTCCCCCCCCCCACCTTACCTGACTGAATTTTAAAATGTAGTTAATGTTTAGTAGTGGGTTGGTGAAGATATCCTTCCTATTAATCAAACAACATAATACACTCAAGTGAAACTTTAATTCAGAGTAAGCTGCTTGGGTTTAATTCCTGGCAGGTCACATGCTGAGCAGGGAAACAGAAGCAACTTGTTCAAACTATCTCCCTGGTCATAAAAGAAAACTTGAGTTTCTGCCTTTCTCAGAGACTTATTTTGTGTACCTGATGAGATTTCCTCGCTTGTTCATTTTAACAATTATTCACTGAGTACATTTTGTCAGGGTGTTCACTGGGTCAGGAGTAGAGAGTGATAAAAGTAATAACTAATATGTATGTAGCACAATAATTATAAACACTTTCTTCCCTAAAAGATAATATACTAAATTATAAATTAATATATGAAAAAATAAGTTGGCTCTAGCCAAATCAAGAGTTTACAGGCATTTGGATATTTTCTTGCCAGATAAGCAAATGCCTTACAGTGTAACAAGCACAATTAATATTCAAAATTATGGCCCTAAAGCAATAGAATGTCTTGAAATGCTTTTTATACAAAAGGCAGTTTTAGTGCTGTTAACTCCTTCATCTCCCTTAGCTGCTGTGTCTAAAGGGTTATTCAGTTCTGGAAATGACCAAAGCTGTGCAAAATTCTCACATTCATCTTACCCTTTCTAGTCTCACTGCTGCCACTGCAGTTTAGACCCTTTACTGTTGTTTCGATTTTTGAAAAACTTTCCCAGTTGACTCCACTGGCTCAAGTCTCTCTTTGTCTTAGGACATACGCTATGATGGTCTCTGGTTATTCAGTAAAAAATGTTGAGAGTGTTACTTTGCTGCCCCAAAACCTTCTCAATATGTTGTCTAACAATTATAAAAGAATCAATAGCGTCATGTTCAGGACCCCCAGAATTTTCTCAGGTATACATGCCAATACTTGTCTCTTCAAACCCTGTATTTTGGGCATACTCAAGAATTCATTCATTCATTTATTCAATCATCTGTTAAATAAAAGTGATAATTAAACACCAATATGTTCCTAGGTTTGCCACCTGAGACCTGAGATACTTTTTAACTTTGTTTCAGATACAGTATCGTTAGGACGAGAATTACAGTTACCACCACATATCACCTGACATACTTTTTAACTTTGTTTCAGATACAGTATCGTTAGGACGAGAATTACAGTTACCACCACATATCATGTGCGGATTAAGTAGGATCACATACCAGAAGGGTAAGCAGAGCTCCTGGAACATATAAATCACCCAATAATGCACAGTCCTTATTGCCTTTATTATTATAATTGAGCATAATCTTGTTATTTTACAAATAAGATGTGTTTAAATAGGTTTGTATTTCAGCACTTTGAAATTTGGCAATTTGTTTACTGCATATAATTCTCCTAGAATTTTCAAATAAATGAGATACAGTATTCACATTTTGTTTATTGTTCAATAGCACTAATTTTGGTTTTGTTTATTCTCATTTACGGTGTTCATCTTAAGTCCTACCAGGTAGCATCTGGAGCCTAATAATTGCTTCAGTGACAGATGGATAGGTCTGAAAAGCAGCTACAGGATTATGAACATGCAGAGAAAAAGAGAGACCGATGTTGGACCAGCAATCAGAATTAGAGAGTCAAATAGTCACTGAGAGAAGCAATTAGTATGTTGTCAGTTAAGACAATTCCAAAAGGAATTGTTGGGAAAATCAGGGAGCAGAAATGCAGCCACTGTCGGGAGAAATCCCCAGGCTGAGGATTCCAGATGTTCCACTGATGATATTTTGTCTAAACATATTGGAGCCCTTGAGATGCAAACCTTTCTCTCCCTAAGGTTGCTCAAATATAGGAAGGGTCCCCAAAATAAATGCATTTTATGTGCATAAGTGTTCAGGAGGAAAGGAGAGAGAGGGAGAGGGAGAAGTGACATAGAATTAAGTGAGGAAGGTAAGTTGTGGGAGACATTTTCAGCCCCACTGTTCACGACTCCCTCCCTCCCTTCCTTCTTTTCCTCCTTCCTTCCTTCTAGCAGTACCCTAAAACCATAAGACCAAGCAAAGAGCTTGTCAGTTAAATCACTCCCTTCCAAGATGTCTCAGAAATCCTCAACAAGCCCACAGCCCCCTTCTCAAAGAAATCGACACATCTGAAACCTCTACAAAAAGTAAGGGACGATTAATGATGCACTGTAAACATCCTTCAGATGATGTGAGTACCCCCTCATATACAGCAGGCTGGGCCAGAAATAAGCACCTAAAGGCAGACGATTCTCAGCTGGTTAGCAGTCTCTGAGCTTTGCCCAATAAGTGATAAAATTGATGAGAAGCTGAACCAATAATACCCTCATTTCCAGCAAGTTTGAATAAACAGCGTATAAGGAAACCAAGGAAGTCAATCAAGAGAGTAAGGGGAATGACCCACAGAGAGAAAGCAGTGAATAGAAGCCATGTGGTGGTGAGATCTGAGGCAGCACAAGTCATTAGCGCGTAGGAGCCATGGATGCCCAGGAAGGAGGGGATGGAGCCCAGGAGAACAAAGAGAAACACACAGCGGCAAGATTGCATAGGCAGAGGGAACAGTGAGCTCTCTCGTGATGACGGCAGAACGCTCCAGCACAGTTACCTGAATGCTACCAGCTGAAGAGCTCATACAAATACTTCAGCTGCTACAGATCTGGAACAGAATCTCCATCATTAAAGTGTGTTCCACTTGTCAATGATTACTTCTATCTCATTTTTTCTTTTTCTCTACATGCGACCTTTTTTAAACATCTGTGTTTCTTCTGTTTTCTTTTGTAGACTAGAGTACTCTTCTGCAAACTTGCAGTCCCCCTGTGGGAAAAAAGTATACTTGTCCAACCCAGTGATGTTGGGACTGACCAGGTGAATTTTGCCAGCAAAATGAAGGTGGAAGTGATAGTGTGCCAGTTTCACCTCTAGACATTAAGAGGTATCCTGTGTTTCCGTTTGCACTGTTGGGACTGCTCACCCCTATCATGAGAATAATGTGCCCCCAGGTAGCTGCTGCCTCTCCAGGGGAAGCCTCAGAATGGGACAGTGCAGCGGAGCTGGACTGGACCCATAGCCTGAATCAGAGCCCTGACCAGCCCACACACTAGAGTGAGCAATAAATGGTTATTATTGTATGCTACTGAGATGTTGTTATTGTTTGCTATGCAGCAAAATCTCACAATATAACTTACATTTAAAAAACCCTAGATAATGCTTCTTTGGGGTTTAAACTAAAATGCCCCAAATAGAAGAAAACATATTTTATGACCTCACGTATACAAATAACACACTGTATAGAAGCAGGGAAAAAGGTGCAGGGCACGTAATCAGCAAGTTTAGGCTTCTCACAGTACTGGATTTTTGTTGTTGTTGTTGTTACTCTTCTCTCTGGATTAAATTCCTCTATTTCAAATACTTTGAATGGTTTGTCTCTTTCTGACTGACCCTGACTGAACTGATATGTACTATTATTGTCCCCATGTTATAGAAAAATAATTTGATAATTAACCAAATTAGGAAAAGGAAAGTTAGTAAGTGGGAAGACAGAAGCTGTCTATTATGCTTCCTTATTTGGAGAGGAGTAATTTTCAAAGATGCGGGATACATTACTGGTCTTTGGAAAAGAGCAGTAAGTCAGAATAAAGTTCTCCACCTCACCCTTAACCAACTTCTTTTTCTTTTCTTTTCTTTTTTTGCTCTTCTCTTCTCTTCATGTGTGAATACTGATATCTCTGTTAAGAAATGCCTTTTAAGGGGCGCCTGGGTGGCTCAGTCATTAAGCTTCTGCCTTCAGCTCAGGTCATGGGCTCAGGTCATGATCCCAGGGTCCTGGGATGGAGCCCCACATAGGGCTCCCTGCTCAGCAGAGAACCTACTCCTCCCTCTTCCACTTGTCCTGCTTGTGTTCCTACTCTCCCTCTCTGTCACATAAATAAATAAAATCTTTTAAAAAATGCCTTTTAAAAGACAATATTGGATACGCTGATGATCACTATATCTGGTAATTAGCCTAACTCTGATTTTTCTGAATTTAGAGAAAAAATAATAATAAATAAATTTCTGCCTGCCTATGAGTGAAATGAGGTTTACCCAGATCAGATTCTGGCCATGTTAGACATATGATCCAGAAATAGTTTATCCTTTGAGTTAGCTAAATAGGTTTGGAGGTCTTGGAGGCAAAAACAGTTACAGATGAGGGTGATGCTCAGTCTTTATAAAACTCATTTTAAAGTTAATCAGGTTCTCTTTTGCATTTTAATAAGATACAAGCAGTTGCAAAAAAGGCATTTTAGGAGGCTCTGCTGCACTCTTTAGTTCCTGGTTGCAGGATTAGAAATGGCCCTTTTCTTGTGCTAGGTTTTCGGAGGGCAGAGCACCACCTAAAAAACCGAAGTGATTATTGCACATATGGGAAGACAGGCAAATGACATCACTGAAGTAGGAAAAAGTTCTTCTTTTCAGACTTGTTATGTTCCTTTAATTTTTACTGATTTATTTATATATCAACTCATATCACTGAAGGTTTGAATTACCACAGTTTAGCATTTACTCATCCAGTTACCTAAGGGAAATAATTTCCCTTTGTAAATATTTCTGCTAATCAGTACCACAGAGGGGGACACTCGTTTTGCCTACATCTCACAGTTATGAATCAAGTAGGATATCCCATAAGAAGAAGGATTTTGAAAAATAAAGTGACACACAGGTGTAAAAAAATATAATCTAGCTGTCTAATCTGTCAAAATGACTATCAATTTTTAAAAAGATAGTTGTGTAATTTTGAACATTTTTTATTATACTGCAGTGTAAAAACCAGGGATGATAAAACTTGTCCCATTGTTCCGTGTCTCCTAAAATAAATGCCCGAGAGTGGGGATAGGGACAAAAACCATGATCGTTATGGCTGTTCCATAAGGCGCTCCTCAGAGTTCTTTTAAAGCTTCTAGCAATGACAATTTTAGCTTACTTTGATTACCCCTGTGGAGGGATGGACAGCCTTTATGTGAGACTTTTAACATAGTAAGTTAGCATGCAGGATTTTTTGAAATTCAAGTCCCTTAGGTTGATTTGACATATCCTTACTTATTTCCTATGGAAGGTCAGGTTCCCCTGGAGACAGACTCTGACATGGAGATGAGTATGCAGGACATGTGATGTGGTGTTTTCTCACTTCCCCACAAATGTGGGCAGTAAAGTAACCAGGATTCGGGGCAGAACAAGAAGTTGGGTTGCAATGCTATATAGTCTATACCGTAGAAAGCTGTGGGGCTGGGGTGTCCCTGCAGAATTATCCTGGATTGGGGCTAATGGAGCACAAGGGACTGAATGTGTCCCTATAAAATCCATGTGTTGAAATCCTAATTCTCATTGTGATCAGATTAGGAGGTAGGGCCTGTGGGAGGTAATTAGGTCATAAGGGTGAAGCCTTCATGAATGGGACTAGTGCCCTTACAAAAGAGACCCCAGAGAGCTCTCCAGCTCTCTTTCAGCCATGTGAGGACACAGCAAGAAGATGAGTTCTGGAGCCAGGAAGCAGGCCCCTCCCTACACCTTCATGTTGGACTTCCCATCCTCCAAAACTGTGAGAAATAAATGTCTGTTGTTTACACCATCCATTATGGTATTTTGTTATAGCAGCCTGAACTAAGACAGGGAGCGAAGATTTTATCTACTACATCCAGTCATTAGATACAGGATGACCCTGGGTAAAAGGTGTGACTTTGGAAAGATGCTATAAACTTGGATACGATATCTGGGAGCGATTTTTTGAAGAGGTTTAGCTGTAGGCTGTCAGTCAGCAACACTGCCATCAGCTGGTGGAATGAGAGCTTCAGTGATAAGGGAAAGATCTGGACTATAAATTAGATCACCTATTGCACTTCCAAAATATTTTCAGATTTGCGACCACAACCAGAAGATTTGTTCTGAAGTCCAAGCGGCAGAGATAATGCTGTATCTTTAAGAGAAGGAGAGAAGGAGAAGAAGAAGGATGAGAGAAAGGAAGAAGAAAGGAAGTATGGGAAGGAAGGAAGGAAGGAAAAGAGGGATGGAGGAAGGAAGGGAGGGAGGGAGGAAGGAAGGGAGGGAAAGAGGGAGGGAGGAAGGAAAGAGGGACGGAGGGTGGGAGGGAGGGAGGAAAGGGGGAGGGGGGAAGAGGGAAGGAAGAAAAAATCAAGCATCAACTTTTAATATTTGCCGACTCACCAACATCAGGGCTAGGAAACTGTTTACATCTTAGAATGTCAAAGAATTTCAGTTAGTTAATTATGCTGCAGGTGGGCAGATGTATCTAGGAGCAGATATTTGCAGATGCAAATTGTGAATTTTGCATGTGTAAAGGTAAATAGCTAAAATGATTATTAAAGCACAGTGGAAAATAAAATGATGTATAAAATGCAAATGTGCAGTGACAAACACATGAAGGCATTTTGCTTGTGAACTTTGACTTCCAGTAGTCGAACGTTTCTGTGCTTCCTTCATTGCTCTGTTATTTGCCATAATGAGACAGAGTTTCAGAGTGCAGCCTCCATGCCCTGCAAATGACATTCACTTATCCAGGTCCCAAGGTTAACATTTTATAAATGGCCACTTCCAAGCAGGAGTCACCATCTATATGCAACAGGACTAAGGTGAGTGTCGTGTGATATCAACCCTACTATTTCCTTATCGTCCCATTTCAGATTTTATTAAACAAGTCTGATTTTCTTTGTAGTGTCAAGGGCTTTATTACGGCAGAACAATGTGTTCCCCATAAATAATGTTTCATTTATTACTTTTATCTGCTCAAGAATCCTCTTTGACTATCTAGAATGTAATACATTAATCCTAAATGCAACTTCATTGCCTCCAAGACCCATACAAACTTGTCTCCCACTGTGTGTCAACCTTGCACACTAATTCTGTCAGTCACGTCCCCATACATTTCTGTACAAGAGATCGGCCTATTTCCACACCATTTTCCCCCACTCTCCTACTCCCGACCTTGAGTATCCTTGCCTTCTTCCCTTCAATCAATGCCCTTCGTTTAATCAATCTTTCATTCATCTACTCTTTCATTAAAAGAAAGTTATCATGGCATGCATACTTTCTCCCAGGCAATATGTTGGCTGTAGACTCCTATTAATGAATGAAATATGACTCTCATTCTCAAGTTTAGTGGGAGGCAGATCTCTACGTCAATTAAGAAAACATTTAACCAGGGTTTTAGAGTTTGGATAGGAGTGTGTCTAATGGATGACTAAGACTATGTAATCCAGTAGAGAGAGGAATATGTATAAAGGCTTCATGACATTAAAAATATGCTAATTTCAGGGCACTCTAAATGTTCACCGTGACTGCCACAGAGTGGAAGGGGAGGTGAAGATAGGGATAACGAGGGAGTCAGGCCCAGCTAGTAACATCTTTACTACAGCAAACTCTACATGCTCTAATCCCAATCTGAAAATATGAAATTGTCAGTTTATATCGATACCTCATCCCTCTGTTTTCTTGTAGCACCAATTACATAAACTATATATGAAGATACGATATTGTGATCAAATTGCATTTGTATTTTGTTTTGTTTGTGGATAGTGTGTATTTCTTCAATTATTTACAGTTGATACCAGACTAGCAGATTATAATAAATCAGAGTTCGGCCAAATCAAATTGAACTGAACCAGGGAAATGACCATCCAGTTCTGCAAAGAGAGGGAAGCACCATACAATCTATTCCTTCATTTTGTTGATTGAAGGAAAATATCCCAATTCAGAGACCCTGAATACCTACTTAATCCACTAATTGAAAGGCTGGATTTGGACTTGGAATAGACACACAGAGGCAATCCCACAGGCTGACAGAGACTCAAGGCCGGCTTGCCATGACTGATGTATGAGTGAACATCTGAGAGTGAAATTAGAGACTGTGGACTCCAAAGGAAAAGCATCTATCAGCAGAAGCTCTTATGCATTTTAACATGCAATTTGGAATGATTCATTTCTTAGGCTTAATGTGGGAGGAGGCTGGGTCTTTAAGAGCACTAGGAACTGGAACATTATACAAGGCTCTTTGCGATAGGCCTTCTTGCTCAGTGCTACGGGCACAATAAATGTCCTTCAAAACAGCCAATTTGTTATCCTAAGTTGTCTTAAAGTACATTCAAACCCAGTTTTCTTCTGCCCTTCTGGCTGAAGGGCAAAACAGCCAGAATGAAAACTGTTGAGATACACAATTCTACGGATTCTTAAAACTGCCCACTTCCAGACCCAATATGCTGCTATTCTCAACATGAGGAAACCTGAACAGATTTTGCCACTCTACTAAAATATACCCTTCTTAAGGATGAGAATAATGCCTTATTTTTTGTTAAATCAAAATTTCCCATGGCAAAAATTAAAAAAAAAAAAAAAAAAAAAAAGAGCAGTGCTTCTTACCCTCTGCAAATTATCACAAAATAAATAGGAGGGAATTCAAAGATTTCCAGATCAGTAATTGGAAGGCATATATATATTATATAAAATTATATGTACATATAATTTTAAAAGATTTATTTATTTATTTGAGAGAGAAAGAGAGAGGAAAGTGGGGAGGGGCAGAGGGGAAAAATCCTCAAATAGACTCCCCAGTGAGCGCAGAGACTGACACAAGGCTCCATCCCACCATACATGAGATCATGACCTGAGCTGAAACCAAGAGTCAAACACTCAACCGACTGAGCCACCCAGGCACCCTGGAAGACCTACATATTGATACTGAATTCACAACTCTGGTCTCATGACAGAATTGAAACATAGATAGGTAATCTCTAGATTGACTATTACTTTCAGAAAAGAAAATTAAAGTCCATAAAGTAAAATAATTTGCTTGAGTTAACATGGCTCTCTACTTGTCATTATTGGAATTCCATGTTAGTTTAGTTTTGTTTTGTTTTTTAAGATTTATTTATTTATTTTAGAGAGAGCAAGAGGGCGAGCAGGGGGAGGAAGAGAGAAAGGGAGAGAAGCAGACTCCCTGCTGAGCCACAGCCCAACCCTGAGATCATGACCTGAGCCGAAATCAAGAGTCCAGTGCTTAACCGACTGAGTCACCCAGGCGCCCCATGGAACTACACGTCAGTTTTGTATTTTGGTTCATGTATTTGGGTGTATGTACACATCTATGTCCACCACATATAATTATGCTTTATTTTAACAACTGATGCCAATTTCTGAAAAAGCAGTCCCTTGAAACAATCTGATTTTCTTAAAAGCATGAAAACATTTTTACATAGAATGTCAGATTTTATTGAAATAGGCAGTAACTTGACCACAAATTATGGGATCACTTACTATGCCAGTTGGCATGGGCTTTACAGGGATTATCTCAATCTTTGTTCCCAATAATTATATCAAGCAGGAAATTAGTTTTAACTTCTTTTTTTCCCCCTTTCTGATAAGAAAACTGTCATTTAGAAAGCTTAAATGATTTTTCTAAGGCTACCAGGCTGGTAAATGGCAAAGACATATCGAAACCCTACCCTATGTTCTCAACCACAGAACTCCCACATATGAGCAACAGAATGTGAAAGGTGCCTTAACAGAGGAAACAGTGGGGTTCTATGGTATGCAGAACGGATCCAGCCTGACATTCAAGAGAGGAGTACTTGAGGAGAGGATTCTAGGAAGTCAAGAGAAGGTGTGGTATAAATGGGCGAGTAAGTTCCCTTGTGGGGTCTTTAAAGATCATCCCAAATTAGTCTTGGAAGTGACACTTGGAAAGGCATATGAAATTAAAGAATTTATTATACTCACAAATACTAGAAGAGGGAAGCATGACACTCCACACAGGGGGCTCTGAGGGAGGAGCACCAAGAAAGTAGGATTAACCAAGCAGATGGGCAGACCCAAGCAAGTGCCTTTACTGGAGATCAGGGTAGAATACACAAGTCCAAGGCATGGGGGGATTTCATTGGTGTTTTTGAATGCCACTGAGCCATAGTCAAGGGAGGGCAAGAAGGAAACTTGCGGTAGGGGCCAGCCTTATCACACTGCTGCACCTAGGCAGCTGGGCATGATAATCACATCCTGTTTGTGGGGATGTTGCATCAGGAAAATAGGAAGTTTTGAAAATGTATAGTACAGAAGGATTTTTCCAGAAGAGAGGTTTATGCAAAGATACAGAGATGCAGGAGGAAAGAGTAAATTTTAGAAACTGAAGAGCGTTCCTTATGATAAAAGTATAGCTGTTGGTAAACTCAGGGTAGTGGGACAGGAATTGAGATGAAAGGTAGGCAGAGGCCAAATGATGAAGAACTAAGGGATTTCGGTTTTCTTCCAGTCTATGAAGGTTACTGAATAGCTTTAAACAGGTGTGTTGCACCTGCCTGTAATTTGGGAAGATTATGGGAGCAGCACTGTGGAGGGCGGAGTGGAGGGGTGAGGATGAACAAAGTCCTTATAAGTAATCACCACCCAGCAGGGCTTGTCAGCTCCACTTGCTTGTGGGGGAGGGGTACTGAATGGCTGAAGTCCAGGTCAGCTGGTGGGGTCCCTGAGACACAGCATATCCTGCTAGCCTGATAGCTGTGGCAAATCACTTTGGCCAGATCTGTGGTGCCACCATCCATTTATTTTTCATTTTCAGACATTCTCAGGAGACTGGCTTAACACTGGGGAAATCTGACTCTACACAAAATATTCTGTCAAATTTATTTTTCACTTGGGTTTATAAGAAATTGAGTTAGTGAGCAAGATGCCATGTATTGCAATTTGAATTTGAACAGAAAACAGATTTTTTTTTTTTTGTAAACGTTGCTTATCCTTTCAATGGAATATATCAAATTTCAAATAACAAATAATATTTTGTTGCAGTTTCTCTCCTTGGCAGTGTTGTGGTCTCTTTACTTTTCATCACTGTAATTAGTCTTTCATCTGAAACACAGTGATAATTCATTGCATGATGTTCAGTCAGGAGTTTTGTTGTTGTTGATAAGTCGAAGCTTATCATAAGGAAAAAGGGGGGAAAGTCTAATTTGCCAGAAGAGAACAGAATATAAAAATAACATTATCCATTCAGTTGGATTGAAATCTTGGCAGCTGGTCTTCAAAATGTTGCTGACGTGGCTTATATTATATTAAAATTCAGAATTACTGCATTTTCATCAGTTTGCAGCTGGTGTATCATGTTGTCAGCATCTTGGGATGTACAAGACTATGTACATTGTAAGAATGTTCCTTTAAATGGACATTTTCATAAGCATGTTTGCTAATTGATACGCTATGGTGTCTTAAAGTGTAAACATATGTTATGAAAGTCATACTGCTCTGAAATGTAAGTGGAATACGCAAGTTGGGTTTCCTTCCATTTTCATTAGGTTTTGCTCAAAAGCAAAAAAGTGCTGGGAGGATTTTTTAACCTATCTTTTAATTTTTAAAGGCATTGGTTATTTCAAAGAGGCAAGTTGTTAAAAGATAAACTTGGAATGATGGATGCATCCAAAAATCTAAATTATTTTAAAATGGCTTTACAGGATTTGTGATACTCAGAAAAAAATGCTACCAAATAAAACATTCGCAACCTGCAATAGTGTAATAATATGTGGAGTCATTCTAAGAGAATTATTAGTCTCACATTAAATACATAAACTGCTACTAATAGCATAATAAATATACTTTGGAGAACGCTGAATTCTAATAGATTGTGGGTTTTTTTCTGTGCATAATTCAGAGTTCTTTGGAAACTATAATCAGTTCTAAGAACTCAACTTCAGAAGGCTTTCGATAATGTTAAAATATGTATGCTTACACGTGGATCCTGCAGATATTTATAAGCACTTATGTGGTTATGATGATAAAACTAAATTAACATATTCATATTGACTTTAGAGGATCCTTAAAAATTGGATTTGAGGCTAAATAAGGCTGAATGTCTTTGTAGATTGAAAATGCTTGAAGGAACTTTGATTGTACCTGAAGAGCACGGCAGATGAATTTTTGGATTGCAAAATAATAGTTTTGACTTTTCAGAATGTCCATTTAGAATGCACATGTGAAAGATCTAGAAACACTGGAGAGGTGCATACAGTTTCCCAGGAAAGAACGTCTTGCATGGACAGAGCTAGAATGTGCAGAGCCAGGATTCTAGCAGGAGACTAAGTGATGCCGTACTCTGATGTCAAAACCGTTTGCCTCTTATCTTAAAAAACACACACTCACATATACACATTAATGGCGCCTTTTTGCACAATTGCCTAAGGACATGATATTAAATTAGCCTCTTTATTTATTATTTAAACCAGCAATTGCCTAATCTCTCATTATGACTTCAGAAAGAACCCATTAGTATTTCTACCACTGGTAAGCAAAACGAGTGGGATGAACTGGAAAAGCCAGGTGCGTATTTCCGATAGCTCAAAGTCCATTTTGCCATGAATACAAATGGCTTTGTGGAATCAAGATGTTGATTGAAATTTTTCTAAAGCTGAGTTTGTTGTTTTGTTTTTTTTTTTTACCTCCCGTCAGTGAAACTGCACTAATTGCATTTTGATAGAATTGATATCATTAATTTATAATTATTACTTTCTTTAGTTGGAAAATACGAATGTGAAAGTTTTGGCCAAAGTGCAATCTCAGGAGGGAAATTAGAACTCTCAGTAATCAATAATGGTGGGGCACTCTGAATCTCTCCTCAGTTTTCATTAGCTGGAAGGAGAGCACATTTAAAGAAATGCTAACAAGTATCGATGTTTAAATTTGATTTATCAATGCCATTTAAATATATATCTGCACTGTGCCAGTTTATTTTTCTACATTAAAGATTATTCAGTGATATCTCCTGGGTTAAGACAACTTCTAAACAAGATAAAGCACCCTGTGAATTAATTTATTTCAGAGAAACAAGAAAATGTAATTTGTGTCTTCTTTTCATTAAATTATCCTTTAGTATATTGATTTAACAGGAACCAAAAACTTATTTAGCTAAGGAAACAAAACATAGATACAGCACTCTGTCACTCTGGTATTCTTTTTCTACTGAGGGAAGAATGCAGGTGTTTATGAGCGTGTGTGTGTCTCTGTGTGTGTGTGTATGGATGAATGTGTGTGCGCGCGTGTGCGCGTGTGCACGTGCGTGTGTGGGCCAAGCGCATGTATGAGAACATTTCTTTGCATGTTTAAGGCATTGCAGGTGCTGTTTTTTAGGAGGAAAACACTGTTCAGTTCCCTTCAGAAATGGACAAAAGAAGCACAATCCGTTAATGCTTGTTACATAGCTCTTTACATTTTGATTGTACTCCACATAAACAATAAAATTATTGTGATTAAGTCATCAACTCAAATAATACAGATTGTGTAACTATTTGCAAGTCAAAGGTGTACAGACACCCTAAGGCACCACCCGAGTAACAAGAGCAATTTTTCCAACCCTTTAGATAAACGGCTGAGCACAATGTGAGAGAATTTAAACTGAGTCAAACTTAACATATATTGTAAGAAGAACTGTTTCTTTTGTATGGTTATGCATATGAAGACTTTATTAATCTGTTAATTTTATCTGTACCAAAAAGATGTAAATTGCTATTTACCCAGGAAACGTTTAGTCTTGTGAACCTGAATAGGTGAACAATTATTAAATTTGGTCTCTTAAGAGCACTTAAATTCTGATAGTAGCACAGAGACTGAGACTGTATAAGCTATCATTACATGTTCAAAAACTAACCTCTGTAATTAACTTGCAATATTATACATAGGGCTCCAGTTACAGTGAAATCCAATTTTCCATAGTATACACACCAGGCCGCTTTGCTGAATATTAGATTTTAATGAGATTTATGACCTTATTCATAATTTATTCTTTAAGTTAGGAAAGTTTTGGTTAAAGTTCAAAGCAGTATCTTGAAGCATGAAAATAAAATCTATACCAAACTTTTCTTGGTACGTTTTAGAATGAATTCTGAAACCCAAAAAGGACTTATCTAGTCTCAGAGCAATTCATGGAAACCATCCTGGCTTTAACATGGGAGAGCTCCATGGTTAATAATAAGGAGGTGATCCATGCTGGTCCTGGGTTTCAGGACAAGCATTTTTGACTTTGTCCCTCTCATTTGTTATCTGGCAGCTTTAGTTCATGGCATAATCTATTCCGGCACATCTCAAACTTCAGCGTGCTTAGAAATCACTTGGGAATCTTGTCAAAATCCAGACTGTAGTTCACTAGGTCTGGTGTGAGACTCACCAGTCTGAATTTCTAATAAATGATGCAGATGTTGCTTATTCCAGATCCACACTTTGAATAGCACGGGTCTCCACTATATTGGAGACTGCTCATGTTTTTCCTCCTCATCCTTCAGATGAAAAAAAAAGAGGCTCAAAGATAGGAAATATATTTCCTTCGATTAGTGATTCTTAACCAGTGCTGATTATTAGAATCACATAAGGAATTGTTAGACCTTAAGCTACCTGGGCCCCACCCCAGACCAACTGAATAAGAAACCCTGGGACATAAGTGCTTTTACAGGTCCTCTTATGCAGGGAGAGCTCAGAGTCACTGCTAGGTCTTACAGTCAATTAGCAGAAGGGCTGCGTCTAGCTGTAGGCTGGCTGACTGGCAGACTAACTGATTGATTCATTCATTGATTTCTGCTTCCACTGAGCATACATTTGTTGAGCTGTGCCCCAGATGCTACTGAGTCCCTTTAGCACACACAGTCCTCTCACTATTTAGGTCCAGTAGTAAATGTTATCAACCAGAAAGGCCTTTCCTGGCCATCATATATAAAGGGCTTCTGTCTTATCTGGTCATCACATCCTCCTGCCTTTTTTTTTTTTTCTTCAAATGTATTATCACTAATTGAAACTATGTTATTATATCTGTTTCTTTCCATTAGAATGCAACTTTCACGAAAGCAGAGACTTTGCTTATCCTGTTAACTTCCATATCCTGCCCTTAGTAAGCTCAGAGTAAACTAAATTTAAGGGGAAACAATACAATTTAGCAGCTGCAAGCATGAGCTTTAAACACAGGTAAACTGGCTGTGTTTCCTTGAACATGTTACTGACATCCCATGAAGGCTTAATCTCCTCATGGGTAAATAGATAGTAGCATCTAATGTTGTGCTATTAAATGGGATGATTCATGCCCAGTGCTTCACCCAGTGCCTGACATGCAGAAAACAACCTGTAAACAACATGATTATAATATTATTTAAAGACCAAAAAAACTGCTGGGAGTTAGATATTATGATACTCATTTAACAAGTGGGGAAATAGACACATTAAAAAGAGATCATTTGCACAAGATCACTGTGTAATTTCTGGGAAGGCTAGTCTAGAATCTAAATGTTCATATGTGCGAAGCTTTCTGTAAGACCCTTTCCCACTTGTTGTCAGATGAGACAACTACTTTAATTCCTAATCCAGTGCCCTTTAGACTACCACTGTGCCACTAGATTGGTGGTACGAGGTGCAGCTCTTCCCCAGGGACACTAATCGGTGAATTCATCAGCATATGTCCAATTCCAGGACTTACTGGTGAAGCCAAGGGTTGAATTTGCCAGCAAAACTGTTGGCTGCAGTGTATTCAGCTCCTGCCATGTATCAAGCACCCATTCATCCTCATATAACCTCTCTAAGTACAACCATTCCCAATTTATAGATGAAAATCTTAGATGTCAGAGTAGGCACGTAAATCAACCAGGTTATTACAGCTTCCAAGACCAGAGGTAGGACTGGAACTCACATCTATGAGTAATAACAATCATCTATGGAATCAGGATGGAATGGTTACCTTTCATGGGTGGCAAACGGTCCCCTCTTTCTGAGATTGGATACATATTGGAATGACTTATTTTTCCTTTTTTTACTTTGAGGTTGTCCTATTTTCTATAAATAAGCTTACCTTACAATGAAAAGCTTATAAAATGTAATTGTTTCCTGAAGAGAAAGCAAGGAAGGTCCAGGGGAGGAGCCAAGAATCATCTATGCGTATGTATCTGTGTGCATGTGTATGTGTGTATACATACATTGAGTTCACACTAATGTCAACCCCAGAAGACAGATAATGTAGGAGACACCATTTTTAGGCTTGGGAAACTCAGATTAATGAGTGCGATTTAATTGAACTATGTCTGCTGTAAAGATGAGAAGATAAGTGCTGTAGCAGAGGGAGAAACAAAGTGAAGTGAGTACGTCCAGTGTCCTGAGGCCATTTGGGAAGGTCTGACAGAGGAAGTGACATTTTAGCTGCCTTTTAAATTTAGAGTAGGCAGAACTCATTTTCAGGGTATCTCTGTTAGAAAAAACAACATGTGCAAAATCATGGAATATGAAAGAGTCTGGCGTGTTTGGGGAATGGTAAGAAATAGTCTGTGGCTCGAGCAGAGGGTACGTGGGGGGCGTGCATAAAAATGAAAGAAAATTTAGAATTTTATCAATAGCATACTTTTTTAAGTTAAAAATAATTCCCACTGCAAACTTGTAAGTGAGATGCTTTCTCCCCTTTCCTCCTGCCATTGAACAGCAGGAAGGCACCACAGGAAATATGTTTCAGTTCTGCATGCATAGGTTAACGGAACTCCAGTTTTGAGAGCTGCTAATATGGCAACATTTTATAATGTCTTAAAAGATTTTTTAAAATTTATTTTTCATATGTAAGGGATTGACATTTTCCCCCCTTTCTTTGCTTTCTGCTTGCTACTCTGTAAGTATTTACCCAGCTCGCTTACAGGTTTGAATAATCAGTTTACATATGTCCAAGGAAGAATACAAAGATTTGGTACGTTCCTGAAAGAGAACATAATAAAATCCCACCTTCCCCCCAGAAGTCAAGAAAGTCTGCAGCTGGCAGAGTGCTGAGATTTCTAGTGTGCCAGAAGAGGCCATATCACTCCATACCCCGAACCAGGGTCTGCCCTTGACACGTCCTATCCCTGAAATAAGCCTGATGTGTAATCAAATATGGCTGGGTTCTGTCATGAGTCCCACTGCTGTATTATCGGAATGTGGAGTCTCTGGGGTGAGCCACAATATTTCTCCAACCTAAAATAATTTGCTTTGGTATCAGAAATATTAAGGTTTTAATCATGGCCTTACTATGTTTTTTACTGGGTGACTTCAACAAGCCTGATTAACCACTCTGGACTATGATTTCATTATTGACCCTAAATTAGGATATTATTATATTTCTTGCAAGATAGCTGATACAGATAGATCGACAGACTGATCAATCTAAATATCTATGGTCTAATATGCAGTACAAGTCAAAGAATAAGGTACACAATTAAAGGTAGTTATAAGGAAAATATAATGATAATGAGAGGGAGGGAGGAGGGAGCAAAGGTAAAGAAGGAAGAGATAGGAGATGGAAAAAAAGATGAGTATTAATGTACTAGGAGATGAACTTACATTCTGATAAATCATTGTATAAATTGGACTTCTGTCTTGGTTTCCGAGTATTAGTAGCCCCCAGGAGTCCTGTCCTAAAAACCAGAATATGGCATATTCCCCCACCCATTTCTGCTGCCGACAACTGATTCTCTTCTCAGGAGTCTGGGCCCATAAATACTGGTTGGACAATATATCTCCTCTTCCCAAAGGCTTCTGAAAGGCATAAATCACTTATCAAGCCACTTTCTGATGTTAGGTATTATTTTAGGCCTATCATAGAAATCAATCATCTAAATGTTACAACAAATTTGCAATCTACCCAACATGTGAGCAAAACAAAGGGGACTCCTTTGAGAAGGAGAGAAGTTAACATCCTTTCATTTTATTGACTCTTTCTTTTTCTTTCTGCACTTTTTTTCTGGTACTGAATGTTATGTCTTTTAAAATAATTATATATACACATATATTCATACATGCACACATATATCTACATACATACATATGAAAATGTGTTAATTCTTTGCTACATGTATTGCAAATACTTTTTCTCATTTTAAATGATAAATTTGAGATGGAAGGCTATTAAGAAGCTTTCTAAAAATCGCAGGGTTGACAAGTAAAGTGATGAGTGTATGAAGAGAAGTTCAAGACAATGCAGAGTGCATTGATATACAGCCCCGGAGATGCTCCCTTGCCAGCCACTGGCCAGGCTGATCTTCAGGCACCCTATGCTGCCATAGAGTATTCTTCCAAACAGCACTGAAAAGAGGAGTCATCCCTCTCAAAAATAAATAAAAGAGGCATTTATCTAACAGACAGGGACCTCAATATTACAAAACTTAAAACCCCCCACAATAGTTTCAGACACTGCCTCAGTTTATGACTGAAAATCAGTTTAATAGATGGATGTTCTGTGTGGGTAAATTCATTTTTGGGAGTAGGCAACAAGTTGTCAATGACAACTTTACTCAAACACCAAAGTTCTGCCTTGAAGTTTTGTCTTGTATGATTTTGGTTTTAATTGTATTCATTTTACTCTTGGGCATTAGAGCAATGCATTTTCATTTTAGAAATCTTAGAAAGTAGATAATACATAAATATAAAAATGCTTAAAACACTGCCAGCCAGAATCATTCACTGGAAACCTTGTTTACATTTAGGGTATATTTTGTTTCTTTTCATTTTTAACAAACAAAATACAATTCATAAAGACAAGCTGCAATAAATGCAAAACCATAAAACTCCTGAGGGCTCCCTATATGTTCATGGCCACAGCTAATGGGGCAGGCATGGTGGGAGAACAGGGAATAGATCATCCAATACAGCACACCATCCAGCCTAAACAGCTCAGTTTATTGTTCCCTGTCTGATCACTTCAACAGTTATGGAAATTTCTCTACCCCAAAGCTCCATTTCAGTATATTACATTATTGTTTGCCTGCTGAAGGAGTTGTCCTTTTCCAGCAATCTAAAACCACGACACACAGAGCTCAGATTGGTAGACCCATCTGGAGAGGCCCCCAAGTACCCTAACAGTAATGATGAGAATTATATTCCACCAGAATGGGGCAGCATTTAGAGATGACTAGCTTAGAAGCTGTTGGGTGACATAGTCCATCCATGGGCCAAGAGCCAAGGAAATGATCTTAAGCCAAATGGAGCCCACATGAAATAGCTGCTCAGTATTGGAAAAATAAAATAAAATAAAGCTGAATCCACTCACCAAGGAACAGAGATGACAAGACCATATAATTTTATTCCTTTCTGTATTGATAACTGCAAGTTCTTAGAAACCAGAGACACTTTTAACATTTTTCTTGACAATGTGTCACAAATTCCCCTTCACAGATATACTTGTCCAGGCAGATTTGGTAGCTTTCACTTGTCCTACATAATACCTTGGGGCTCTTTTCAGGCAATACCGAAAAAGGGAAGCACCAGCCCTCGGGTGATGTTCACACATTTAGTTCTGAACCACCATCCCTGTATGACTTCTTCCACCTCATCCTCTCGGGCTTCTCAGTAAATCCTGCAACTGGACTGAAAGGAAGATATCACCTCACCTGCAACATGGTGTTTAGAATGTCTTTTTGCAAATGTTAGATACCTCTTTATCCTAGGCTTTCCTGTTACATCAAGTTTTCTCAGGTATACAGGCATATCACTCACACACACACACACACACACACACACACACACACACACACACACTACCCTATTCTCTTCAGTCTTGGGACCTCTGAAATCTCAACCATAGCACCATGGACAGCAGCCCCCTCCACCCATCCCCACCACCAATGACCACACAGTTTCTGATAATAACAACCAGAAATGAATATTCATGTAACAGAAACTTAAGAATATATATAGTAATGAATTACAGATATATTTGGCTGGAATACCAATCCTCTTTAAATTCTTAATAAGTTATACGTAGTAACAGCAAATCTGTAAGAATAATTCACAAATGTGCCAACAGAGAGAAAAATAAAATCCTGTTAACTAATTAATAGTAATGAGTTACTATTAATGTTCAAGACCATTTGATTCATTCACACCTGTTAGCTGGGCTGAGCTATATAATAGTTACAAAGAGGGCATAAATAAAACAACTATCTTTCTGCATATTAGTTTTAATAAGGTATATATGCAGATACTTATGCTGAAAATCCCCACTTCTCATAATTCATAGAAACTGTGATTATCACCCAAGAAGAAATCACATGAAAGGTGATTTTATAAGGATAGATACTAACTAAAATGAGAGGGAGACTTCCTATACCAAACTGGAGCATCTACTTCTAGCATTGTTTTTCTGAGACCAGAGAATCGTTTACATTATTCTTTTGTACAAGAAACAAATAAACTTTGAGATTCCTTTGGAGTTTATAGTGCAGTCAAGAAGCAGGATGTGAAAGTTGTGTTAGGTCTGTTTGTTTTCAAGGGATTAAACTCAGGGTATGTGGATGCTACTGAGAAAGTATATTGAAAGTGGAAAATGTCACAAATGAGTGAAACTAAGAGGAAATCAAGATACGAAATATGAAAAAGAAAAAATGTTGCAAACAGGTCTGTGTATTTTCTTATTTGTCCTTAAGTAAGTCCCATAACATATAATAACACATTTAATCAGGATAAGAATGTTCAAAGCAAAAAAAAAAAAAAAAAAGTTCAAAGAAGAAGGCTATAGATTATAATTTAAAGAGTTTGATTTTTTCCAACTTTTTAAAAAGATTTATTTATTTTAGAGATAGAGCATGCATGTGTGAGTGAGGGAAAAGGCAAAGGGCAAGTGAGAGAGAGAGAATCCTTAAGCAGACTCCCTGCTGAGCATGGAGCCTGACCACATGGGGCTTGATCCCAGGACCCTGAGATCATGACCTGAGCCAAAATCGAGAGTTGATGCTGAACGGACAGAGCCCTGATTTTTTTTCAATTTTTAAATTGAGATGGGAATAAAAACTTTACTTAAATTTAAAATATTTTTATCCAAAATGCAGGGTTCTGCCCTTTCTGGCTAACAGAGGTATTCAGAGATTACAAAGTAGAAAAGAACTTGAGGAATACCCTTCTTCAACAGATGAAAGTTTGAGTCTTTGATCATACTTCGACAGATAATGATGGTTGGGGAGGTCAAAAGAGCACTCTTCTAGGAATGAAAAAAATCTGGGTGCTAGGTTGGCTGCATAATGTTGGGCTTTAGGTTACTTATCTGCAAATAAACACTGGACAATAAAAAAGCTTTCTAACTGTATACAAGATTCTTGAAAATTCCTCCTACCTTTCCCTCTCTCCTGCTACTTTGTCACAATAGATCTCTATTTTATTTTCATGGCAAGAAATCCCAAGAGCAAATGGAGAGGTGTCAGAAGAACTGACACTTCACATATTAATTATTTTGCATCTTGTGTCTCCTCTGAACCCGATTCTCTGGCTTCTTCCTCACATAGAAAAATAGAGGGCCATTGGCAGTCTTATATCTCATGCCAGGTATGACCAGAGATGGCTCTCTCCACTATAGTCAGCTTAGGGGCAAGTTTAGAGATGGATAGCACATGTCTTTACCTGCTACTCTGTAGCTTCCTCCCAAGGTAGCCAAGACTCAGGGCCTCAGGAAAAAAAAAAAAAAAAAAAAAAACTATCACACAAAGGTATAAAATTAATGTAGAAATGCAGTTAGTTTAACAAATACAGCACATTAGACCATTAGTGCAAAATACTAGCTCAATGAGGCATCAAAGAAATGGGCTTTAGCTCTTTCTGAGTGGACTTACTTTTTCTTGGGCCTCAGTGTCCCCAACTATAAAATTAGGGACTTGGATTAGATCATCTATAAAGGTATCCCTACCTTTATATGCTCTGTGATTCCCCCTATTGATTTTGCTTTTCATTTTCACAGATTTGATGATGTCTGATGTTTGACCATTCTATCCATTTGTTCCTTCAATTCCAATAATCCACTCTTTTCTATACCTCCTCCCGCTTACACCTATTCTAAGAAAGAAGGACTGAAGGCAAGAATTTTGTTAACTAACTAGGAGTTAATTCTCAAGGTAAAGAAGTCCATAGTCTATATAAGAAGGTGAAACCCTTGGGGCGCCTGGGTGGCTCAGTCGTTAGGTGTCTGCCTTCAGCTCAGGTCATGATCCCAGGGTCCTGAGATCGAGCCCCGCATCGGGCTCCCTGCTCCGCGGGGAAGCCTGCTTCTTCCTCTCCCACTCCCCCTGTTTGTATTTCCTCTCTCACTGTGTCTCTCTCTGTCAAATAAATAAAATCTTTTTAAAAAAAAAAAGGAGGTGAAACCCTAATTGTTTAATTATTCTAAAGGGAAAAATGTATTAGGAATAGTGCAATTCTATAAGGCCGATGATCAAGAAACACCTGAGAATCTTCTAGAAGCATGTTTGATGACTCTCTTGAGGCATAAAGCTGAATATACTTTAATATATGACTACAATTCCTTTATGAATACATTAATTTTGTAATGAATGTTCACTTTGTGCCAGCCAGTAAGTATATATATATATATGTATTAGTTTATTTATCTAGACATAAATAAGTAAAGACATAGAGCTTCAATCAGAGAGCAGTATGCTGGATCTTAGGACACTTCACTGGGCTGCAAAATGATAGGTAGCAACTGAGTTTATCAGGGTCTTCATATCAATCACTAGTTTTTCTTAGCTGATTAGATTTTATGCACCCTACTACCAGGCATGCTAGGTGATGGGGGAATAAAGCAATAAATAAAAGAAAAAGGGAGTAGGATAATTACAGAAGGCCTCTTTGAGGAGGAAGTATTTAAAGAAATGACTTGAAGGATGAAGAGGGGACATGAAGAATGAGAGGAAAAGAGGCAATGGGAAGTGTGTTGGGGTATGACGGGGTATGTATTCACACAAGATCACATATGCATGAATGAACATACAGTGTCATGGGACATAAGAAAAGAACATTGCAAGTAGAGGTGCAAAGTATTGAGGCAGGTAAGAAAATTCCAGAAAATGAAAGACCCAGACCAATAGGGAAGAAGTTCAGAAACATGAAATTAACCGAAGTGCTTCCAATTAATCTTCTCTCTTGTAACTAAGTGGAATCCTGGCTATTAAGTAGAGAATTCTTGAGATAGATGTATAATATATGTAGCATTGTTTTTATAGAAATAGTTTTCAAAGTGAGGACACAGATTCTTGGGGGGTCCTAACATTACTACAAGGTGTCTCTGAGTTGATACTTACATTCATAATAAAATTAAGACATCATTCTCTATTTTTACAGTCTTGACACTTGCAGTGATGATACAAAAACAATAGTGAGTAACACTACCAGAACCTTAGCACAAACAAAGCCAATGTATTCTTTGTTACCATTCATCTAGAGTTTAAGAAGCCAGTTTCATCTAAGAAAAGCACTGGACATAGGTCTTTTAAATATATTGTGTGATATATAAAGTACTTCTACTGCATCCTGAAGTATGACTGCCCCAAAGAAAAATTCCTGTGCACTTGTCTGTGAGCTGTGCTAGCAGTTTTTGACATGGAATACTGTTTTCCCTTGAACGAATGACTAACAAATTGCAAAGCTAGAAAGAACAATGTTTCCAAGACCACTCAGCTTTTGAGACAAGTTTCGAGTTCAGAGGTCCCCTAGACCACCCTTAGGTTCAATAATTTGCTAGATGAACTCAAAGAACTCACTGAAAGCTGTTCTTCTCATGGTTACAGTAAAGCTAAGGAGTACAGGTTAAAATCAGCCAAGAGAAGAGGCTTTATAGCAAGGTCCAGGGAAAATCCACACACAAAGCTTCTCCCTGTGGAATCGTGAGCAGCATTCCTCTCTGGCATCAGTTTGTGGCAATATGAATGGAATATTTCTAACCAGGGAAACTCACCCTAGCCTTGGGCATCCAGTTTTTATTGGGCTTGGTCACACAAACTTGGTTGAATATTCACATGGATAAACTCAATCTCCAGCTCTCTGAAGGTCAAGCTTATGTGGTATGTCTCAAATCCCCCTAAATCACATTGTTTGTGTAGCCCAAAGCCCCAACCCTAAATCACACTGTTATTATCGGGTAGGCTTTAAGGTCCAAAGGTAAACAAAGAGACTCATATAGACATGACATTCCAAAGGCTTGGATATTACCTTCAAGAACCTGAGGACATAGGTCAAATGTCTTTTGGGGTAAGGCTAAATTTTTTTCCCACACATACATAAACTATGGTAATTCTGACTTGGGTATTTGACAGATCTTTTCTCCAAAATGAATAAAGCTCTCCTGTCACTTCAAGGAAAATAAATGACAGTATGTGTTACCAAAGAAAAATACAAATTTCAAGCAAACATTAGACTTGAAAATATGGATCTACTACCATGAGTTTGACAGTTTCCTAATGTTTAGAGACTTTTCAGGAGAGATCAGTAATGATATTAACCAATGTTCATTGATACAATTTTCAGAATCTTACTTAAAACCAACATTTAGGAAGCTAACAATTATCAAATTTTGGTAGAGTATCAAAAAAGAATATCCCTAATTATCTGGTAAGTCTATTAAAGTATTCTTCCCTTTTTCAGTACATATCAGTGTGAGGTTTGCATCTCTTCATATAATTTAACCAAAATAATATGCTGTACTTCACCAGATTGCATGCAAAAATAGAAATAAGAATTCAGCTCTATTCTTTTAATCCAAACAACAAAGAGATTTGTTAAAATGTAAAAGCAGGGGCACCTGGGTATCTCAGTCCACTGAGCAACCTACTCTTGATTTCAGCTCAGGTCATGATCTCAGTATCGAGGGATTGAGCCCTGTGTGGGGCTCTGAGCTCAGTGGGAAGTCTGCTAGATACTGTCTCCCTCCCTCTCCCTCTGCCCCTCCCCCCTGCTCACGAGTGCACTCTCTCTCTCTCGCCCTGTCTCCCAAATACATAAATAAATCTTAAAAAAGAAAATGTAAAAGCATAATGCTCTTATTAGCAATTTTCTTGTTATGTGAAACAATTATTTATTCATAAATATGTGTTACTACATGAACACAATTTATTTTTAAATGCATTAATAAATATATTTTTTAATTTCTCAGTTTTAATTTCTTTTTTTTCGGTTTCAATTTCTAATATGATAAATACTACTGGATATAACCCACATAAAAATCTATTTGTTTGCTTCAATAATTTTAAGGACACATTGGTCCTGAGACCAAATATTTGAGAACAGCTACTTTTTGAGTAGTAGTTTTCAAACTGAGCCTCATGATCCCTTCGTCACTATCATCCCACAATAAACTACTGTTTGTTGGCCAAATCCGGGCAACAGTCTGCTTTTGTAAATAAAGTTTTATTGGAACACAAACATGCCTAATTATTCACATATTGCTTGTGGTTGCTTCCACGCTAAAATGGCAGAGTTGAATAGTTCCAGCAAAGTTGAGTAGTTACGACAAAAATTAGTATGACTTGCAAAACCTGTAATATTTACTCACTGGCCCTTTAGAGAACAATGTTTGCCAACTCTTGCTTCTGTGAGCCATGAAATTAATTTTGAGGGTTTGGGCCAGCATTCTTACCAAATGGTGAAAAGAATTAAAGAGAAAAGAGAAAAGAAGTGAAACAAATAGAAGAGATAAGAATGATGCAACATAGTAACAACTATTGTTTTTATAAAACATTTGTTTCCATTGTGTGTGTGTGTGCGTGTGTGTGTTGGGTTCAAATACAGAGTATTTTCTTACTGTGGGTCATAGTCAAAAAACTGAAATCTGCTGATTTAATGTGCAAGGTAAGTACAATTAGGATTCTCAGAGATGCATTGCTAACATTGTAAACTGTTTCAAGTTCTCCAAGGCAGTATATGGTATATAAATCCAAAACAGATAAACTGACACATTTATATCAGTCTTACTGAAGATATTCATAGATATTTATGGCAAAAACAACTTCAACAGTTTTTATAGAATGTAAATTTCCCCTAACTTTACAGATTTGGTTATGCTTCATAGCCTGTTATTTTAAGAACTCCACAGTTAATGTCATTTTCTCTGCACATGTCATTGCAGATATGAAGTTTGTTTCTTAACCTGAAATTGGTCTTTTTTTGTGGTGTGTTATACTCTTATTGTTAATATGCAAACGACTTCAGAAAGTGAATACCTTTAAAATTATTGATCAATGGTTAATAGACATACTTTATATGCACAATCCATGAGTACACAGTATCATGAATTTTACAAACTGAACATAGTCATGTAACCAGCTAGAGTGTGGATTTTTTACATTGCACATTGGAACACATTAGAACTGAATTATTTATTGAGACTGTTCACTTATTGAGCATATTGTTAGACATTTTGAGACATCAAAACATGAGCAGAATTATTTTCTGTCATCAAAGAGTTTACAATTACGATGAAGACTCAGATATAAGTTAAGTTAGCTAGTTAATAAGTTAATAAGTAAGTTAATGTGTGTGTGAGTGTGTGTGTACATTTTACAGTGTAGGTTTGAAATCTCATGTCAAATAGAAAGAGAAAATGCTTTGGGTTCAGAGAGGTCAGGGTTGAAATTGCTACTTGAGTAATATAATCCTTGTGAGACCTTCTACAGTGTGTAGCACAGAGTTGGTATACCTTGTGCTATGGACTGAATGTATCCTCCCAAAATCTGTATGTTGAAACCTAATCTCCACTGCAATTACATCAGGAGATGGGACCTTCAGGAGATGATTGTCATGAGGATAGAGCTTCATGAATGGGATTCCAGTGCCCATATAAAGGAGACCTTAGAGAGCAACTCATCCCTTCTGTTACGTGAGGACACAGCAAGAAGATGGCCATCTATGAATGAGGAGGTGGGCCCCCACCAGACACCCCATTTCTGCTAGTGCTTTGGTCTTGGACGTCCCAGACTCCAGAACTATAAGAAATAAATTTCTGTTGCTTATAAGCCACCTCATCTGTGATATGCTGTTAGAGCAGCCTGAACGGACTAAGACCTCATGGAAGCTAAATAAAAATGTCCTCGAACTGAAGAAGCTAGCAGCAGCATAACAAACCCAGGCTTCGTGGCTTAGTGTCCCTGCCTTGGAGGAGGCATTTATTGCAGTGACATGGACAGACCCAGTGACAAGCTCAGCCAACAGGTCTGGTAAAAACAATGTCAGGCAACAGAACTTCGGGGCTGCAACAGCAGCAGCAGAACAAAGATAGAAGCACTCAGGTAGCATCTTTCCAAATTTCAAGGTGGAATTTTGAGGAGAAGCATTTGAGAGTTGCAATTACTCAAGTTACTACAACTAATTTCTTCTTCCTCTCCTCTTCCCAGAGTGCCAGGGTATGTTTTCCCAAACCATTTATGTGGCTACACATGGCAAATTTTATCTGCTACGGTTGGTAGCTAGTTCTCTATCATCCACAATCAGGAAAAAAACAGCTTTCTTTGAATATGTGTCTGAAGAAAAAATGTTCAGTATTTTCAAAATCAAGAAGATCGATCCAGAACAAAATGATTATATTGCATTGTATTATGTTGTATTGCACTGCATCATATTTTTCATGGTAGTACTTGGATGGCCAAATTGTAAGTATTGAGTTAGTCCCAGTTAAATAGAGGTAAAATCCCTTAATTACATATACGTAATACCAACATCTATCCCTCCTCACTCCCTCACCAATGGTTGCCATCAATAATGGATCACAATACCCTTTTTCTGTGAGCCTAAAGAAATCCCTGAACACTCATGAATACATTGATCCAGGTAATTTCTACCAATTGATGAGCATTGGCCCATGAGGTTTTGTGTTTTCTATACAACTTTATTATCTGTATAGATTCATGCAAACTTAAATTTATTTATTTGTTTGTTTTAAGTAGCCTCCATGCCAGGTGTGGAGCCCATGCAGAGCTTGAAATCACAACCCTGAGATCAAAAGTCAGATGCTCAACCGACTGAGCCACCCAGGTGCTCCAAGCTTAGCTTTAAAATACAACTTTTACTGTATGATTCAGATATCACAAATGATTTCCGTCTTCAAAGTTCTATCATGTTTTTGGTCATTACTGCAAATTTGACCACTTGTTCTTAAACTTGGGCCAAATGCAAGGTCGTACACAAAATTCTACCATCATTATAGACATGTTCAATTACCTAATCATCCACCATTACTATCTTCCTTCTTGAAAAGAAAAAGCTCTTTAGTTCAGGAAAATGAAATTCTAAGTCCCACCAGAGAGGTTACCAGTTTCCTTCATAGATATGACAGAGGCTACAGGACACAGTCTTGGCCAATGAGATGTAAAGAGAAGTCGGTGAGGGTTTCTGGAAAGCCATCTTCTTTCCTTAATACACCCCCTCACTGTTTTTAGCTTAGAACATCAACTCTAACAGTCATATTGTGACTATGTGAAGCACAAACACAAGGAAAGTCCAAGAGAATCAGAACTGCCAGCATGTACATCAATAAACCACTCAACTGCTGTCAGCAATCAGCTATCAACAGACTTCTTGTTGAATCACACACACAAATCACTTTTTGTTTAAATCATTTTAAGAAAAACCTACTGTTACCTTGAAATGCTCCTAATTGAATCATGGCTTAACCCTTGGTTATTGCTATCAATTTCATTTCCAATTTATGCAATTAAACAGTCAATTCCTTTACGGATAGGTAGAACAAAGAAAGAAAAAGTGAAAGAATACCACTGCTACTAGAGAGTTAAAAAAAAAAAAAGTAGGTAGGACGTGTGTGCAATTATTTTCTGTGGGATCTTCAGAGTAACTCAGGAAGCTACAGGTCTTTACCTTACGAGAGGTTTTACAGTGGGGACATCATTTAAATTATCTGACCCTTGGTTTCTCTTTTGTAATGCAGGAATAAAAGTGACAACAATAGCAAGGTGCCTGAGGGGTATGGCATAGGGACCCCTCAGTTTTCAAAAGTTTGAGTTATGCCTCTTCACTTTTACAAAAGACCTGCTTTTGCTAACCAGAATTCCAAATGGGATTTTCACCCTTATGACAAAAGGCAAAGGCGAAAATAGTGTTCAGCGTTGGTACTGCAGTGAGCTATTATGGAGGCAGCATGCATGCCCAGCAGTGAGAGTGGTACCGCCCAGCTCCTTCCCCAGGAATCACACTCAGCATCTTACCACCTCAGGATCAAACTGCCATACTGTTGATTTTCAAAATCAAGGATCAAAAGGATCCTTGCCATACTGTTGATTTTCAAAATCAAGGATCAAAAGGATCAAACTTTGAACTGTGCCTGTGAGCATCTGTGCTTTATCTCGATTGGTTTTGTGCATCCCTGAGGAAGATGAATCCTAAGATATCAGTAAAGCCTAAGAGAGGTTATTTTGGGGTCTGGAAATGCTAAAATAAAAATGTTCCATATAAATTAATGGTAATTCTTCTTCATTTTACACTATCTTAGCTTATGAAAGTTTTCATGGGAACACTCTACCTTTGGAAGGCAGGGAAACCATACGCATAGGTGCTCAGAAAGCACTGTTGAACATGACTCCTTCGTTGTCTGACACAGGACTTGGCACAGGTGTTTAATGGAGTTCTTTGATTAAACTCAAGAGAACTCAAAATGCTGAAATGATAATAAATACTCATAAAGACTCCATACCTCTTTCTATGAAAGTCTACTCCCGGGCGCCTGGGTGGCTCAGTTGGTTAGGCGACTGCCTTCGGCTCAGGTCATGATCCTGGAGTCCCGGGATCGAGTCCTGCATCGGGCTCCCTGCTCGGCAGGGAGTCTGCTTCTCCCTCTGACCCTCCTCCCTCTCGGGCTCTCTCTCATTCTCTCTCTCGCAAAAAAAAAAAAAAAAAGAAAGTCTACTCCTTCTTTTTCCTATTATATTTCAACTGGGGATTACTTCACATACTGCAAAATGAATCTTTCACTCAAAGGAAAAATGGAAAGTGGTGATATGTTCATCAGTTTGCTGGTTTGAGGGTTAGGGGTTTTTTGTTTGTTTTTGGTTCTGCATTAGCTACATGACATCAATATCACTTTTTTCCTGGAGGGACAGATCTTATAAATCACTTCTCAGTTTTGAACAAATATCATAGTGAACAATGCTGCTGGGAAGAATCTTGCCTCAAGGGACTACTTACTGTCAACTAGCTTTCGGAGTCGCTGAAATAATATTGTTTTGCTCAACTAATATCACCTTTAGCATCCTATTTTTAAAAGTATAAATGTAAACACAGTAGAGCAAGAATGCCATCTTCTTTTTTGCCTTCTTTCCTTTTTTTTTTGAATCTCACAAGCCTCCCCATGCATGTGTGCCCACCCAACCTTCACACAAGTCTGAAGCATGAGCCCATGTTTCTGAATTATTTTAAATTTTTCTTCATCTCTCCTAATATAATTTTGTCCCACATAAAAAATAAAAACAGTGACAGAAAATAGTGTATATAGATATATATGTATACATGTGTGCATATACTTGTGTATCATATATGTATATACATATGTATCTTATATATGTATATATGTGCATATGTGTGTGTGGGCATGCATATGCACATTTATATTATTTTATGTCATTAGCACTAAAAGTACATCTAACTGAGGAAGGTGAGGATTAGACTTTTCATGGCAAGTAACAATTCTTTTTTGTTTGTTTTTGAGCATCTTTAGTCAGACAACAGCAGTGTGATATCTTATTAATTCTCAGCAACACTTTGAGAGGAACATGCTTCACTTAATTTTACAAAAGAGGAAAATGGTTGATAAAAGTTACTCCAAAAATTGCAGAGGGGATAAACAGCATGTTTCAAATTTGAATTCAGGTCTGTCTGAATCAGTTACCTACATTTTTTATCATTATTACTATTTATTTGCTAATTCATTTATTCAGGTGGTGTATCGTGTACCTGTTAAACAAACATATAAGAAGTTTTTATTTAGAACCCAAATTAACTCCAGTCACTCCTAACTTTGAAGCAGAGTGGCACAATTTGTATATAAAATGATGCTCCTAAATTACTTTCCCTGCAGAGAATTAGAAGTGAATATAGAAAATTAGAAGTCTTTTTTCTTTCCTGTTTGGCTAAGAGATAACATGAAAAACAGATGACCATTGCCTAGTATAGCTCATTATTAGCCCTTTGGATTTACACAGGCAGGTACAATGATGAGTCTAGAACTAAGTTTGTTTGTTTGTTTGTTTTAAGTAGGCTCCATGCCCGTTGTGGAGCCAACTCAGGGCTTGAACTCACAACCCTGAGATTAAGATCTCAGCTGAGGTTAACACTTGGACACTCAACCAAATGAGCCACCCAGATGCCCCCAGAACTAAGTTTCTTAGCAAAATGAAATAAAGGGAACTGAATTTCCAGTAAACCCAGAAGAGAGTTATCTCAATCACCTTGGGCTGCCACAACAAAATACAATAGACTGGGTGGCGTAAACAACAGGTATATATATATATATTTTTTTTCCTCACAGTTCTGTACACTGAACATCCAAGATCTGAGCAGCAGTATGGTCAGGTTTGGGTAAGATCTCTCTCCCTGGCTGTGGACAGCTGCTGTCTCTCTGTGTGGGGCTTTTCTTAGATGAGTATGTATGAGGATGGAGAAAGAGAGAGAATAAGCTCTCTGGTGTCTCTCCTTACAAGGGCACTAACCTCATCCCCCATGAGGGCCCCACCCCCATGACCTCATTTAAATCTAATTATCTCACCAAAGCCCCATCTCCAAACACCATCACATTGGGGGTTAGGGCTTTAATGTTCCAATTTGGGAGGGGGACAAAATTCAGTCCACAGCAAGATGGGCCAAAGGGAAAAATACAGAGAAGCCACAGAGTCATAGAGAAATTAGGGGGACAAACAAGATGGTGGGAACCTAAAATCTGTTTTTGTTTTTTTAAATATTTTATTTATTTATTTGACAGAGAGAGACACAGCGAGATAGGGAACCAAGCAGGGAGAGTGGGAGAGGGAGAAGCAGGCTTCCTGTAGAGTAGGGAGCCTGATGCGGGGCTTGATCCCAGGACCCTGGGATCATGACCTGAGCCGAAGGCAGACGCTTAACGACTGAGCCACCCAGGCGCCCCTATTTTGGTTTTTTAAACGGGAGGGGCAAATTAAGAAAAATCCCCTTGGTTGAAATGAACAAAAGTCTACTAAAAGTTGGGATGCCTGATACTCAGTTTGAGGCTACTTTATATTGGGTATTATAATAATTATTTTCTTTTGCCTCAAACTCTAAGATTGCCTTATCTGATGACATCATGGGGAATGGTCTAGGAAAAGGGATTATGTTGTTGGAAATGCCAAGCCCAATAAGATCTAACTATGGAGACAACAAGGCAAGCTATATTACTAATTAGCAGAAGCAGGAGTTCAGGAATAAAAGGAGAGTTAAAACTAGACCGCATTCCCCTTTTCCCTCACCCCTAAATCTCTGGAGAGTTGGTATGAGTAAACTGCAGTTTATATTGTGTGTTCCATAGAATTCATTTGACTTTCCAAGGGCAGGGGGCTTAACTTGACATTTGGGTTTAACAGATATTTCTTAAGTATCTACTATTTCCTAGCACAGTGGTAGTGGACTGACTGGGCAAATCTGAGGTCATTCCAAGGAGCTTTAATAACACAGAAGTGATCTCAACTAAACAGAGAAAGTCATTTAAGCTTGGGACTATTTCAGCAAAATACAGACAAAGGAGTTTATAATTGCATTACAGTGCGAGTACCAGTTTGTCAGCACTGTTACAGCAAAGTCCAACATGTGCGTGGCTTAAACAACAGAACTGTATTGTCTCAGTTCTAGACAGGCTAGAGGTCCAAAATCAAGAGTTGGTTCCTTCTGAGAGCTGGGAGGGAGGAGTATGTTCCAGGCCTCTCTGCTTGGCTTGTAGATGGCTGTCTTCTCTCTGTGTTTTTACCTCATCTTCCTTCTATGTGTGTCTCTCCTTGAGTCCCAAATTCCCCTTAATAAGAACACCAGCCATATTGGATTAGAGCCTATGTCCATGACCTTATTTTAATTCCGTTCCTTCTGTAAATACCTTATCTCCAAATAAGGTCACATTCTGAAGTACTTCTGGGTGCTAGGACTCCAACATACCTATTTTGGTGAGACGCAATTCTCAAAGCAGGAGACAGTAAATACAACTTCAGAAAATCATCCTATATTAAGAAACCTCCTTGGAAGGACCCCAAATTTACTCCATTGTGCAAGACAGCCCTTGAATGTAGGAAATATAGAAAAAATGACAATGTAGCAGTGTATTAATGGATGGTAGAAGTAATTTCCTTACTTTCCCAAAATTGCGAGGCAATCATTTTTCCTGAAATGTAACACAACCCAAGTATTGCATGTATAACTGACTTCCAAAATTGTTTCAATAGCAATGGAATAATTTTACAACCTACCAAATGGGATACATTTGAAAAAACAACATCCATCTGAAATTCAAATTATGGCTGGTTTATTGAAATATAAAGTCCTGTTATTTTATAATGATGCTCGGGATGTTGTAGCTTTCTAAATGAGGTTTCTAACTATATTTTGGATTCCTAGAAATTTTCAGCTTTGCATTTAATTTTTCTAATCAAAGATCATATCATTTAATTTCTGAGGCTCTGCTCTTAAAGTTGAAAGTTAAAATTTTATGATTAAAAGTTTTATTACTATTGTAAAACTTTACACAACAGGGGATACAATAGTATAGTCAAATTCTTTTTAAAGTATGAAGTGAGACTAAACTTCAATAATTTTGTGTCTTTAAAAAATATACTTTTTATTTCTTCTTTTCTGCAAAGATGGTAGTAGCTCATTGTCTTGGATGCATAAGAGCACACATATTTAAAACGCTAAAGTTAAAAATTTGCATTATAATGAAACTGGTAACTGTCCAATGTCTTATTCTAAAGCACAAAGTTCAAGCATTCTATGGTCAGGGGCAAGAAGTCAAATTTTCTACCGAAGATGAAGAGTTGAAAAAAATCGTAAAACTTAAATGTCTTTCATTATAATTTTTTAAATAGGTCTATCTCATGTTTTCTTATTTCTGCATTGTCTTCATCAATGTAAATCTGTGACATAAATTTTAATACATGATTTATGGTTACAAATTCATTTTTTCATTCTCATTTATTATAGGGTGTCACATTTTATCACGCCTGCATTTAATCATCTCCTGTCTGCATATTAATGGTTACAAATATGATACCTATATAGACCCAAGAAGCCGGGAGCTTAACTGTCTCAAAGTGTAACGGTTGAGTGCCTTGAAAAGTGGGGGTGGAAAAAAAAACAACAAAAACTCTAGATGTCTTTGTACATACATATGCATTACAGGATAACTCATGTAGTGAAAAAGAGGGCTTTCTAGAGTGTAGAGTCAATTTGTGTAAATTGATTTTTCATAAGCCCCCATAATTTGTACATCTATAACTGTATTGAACATATAATAAGGCTTGTGTCAAGACCAGGCAAGATCATAAACAAGGCATTGCTAAGTTTTAGTGTCAAGCTTAGGAATTACACGAATGACCTCAGGTGCGTTCATTCACACTGACACATTTTATGTATTACTGGCTAAAATACATAAATGTAAAGGCATGTTTTTAGGAAGTTAGAGTCAATCTGAAGTTGATATAAGGTTTTGAGAGTTGAGTGGGGATGTGCAATTAAAGATGAGTAGGGAATCTGCTGCTCTTAAAATACGGGTGCTTGACGAAAAGCATGTGCTCAATATATGTGTGATTAATGAAAAAACTATTTTAATTTTACTTGCCAACAAATACTACCTGGGAGTTTATATCTGGCATGAAAACGAGTTGAGTTGCCATGCCATCCCCAGGGATGGTCCAGTGAGACAGGTGTGGAGGAGAAACTGGACTTAGTCCCACTAACAAGCTATAAGAAAAGGAGAAACAAATCATGGGCAGAGCATCAAATGCAAAGAACAAAACCAAACCGAGATCAATGAAAAACCATACATGTACGGAAGAAAAGGAATTTCGGTAAACTTGGGAGGAGAGGTAATGTGGGAAGTAAAGTACAGAGGATTTACAGAATCAGAAAAAAAAAAACCCAAAAAAAACTAAGTCTGTGATCAGTGACAGAGGGAATGTTGCTGACTCTACAAACTGAGGTTAAATCTGAGGACTTGAAGAACCCCTAAAGAATGAGGGAGTGCATTAATTAAGAGGAATTGCACGCATGATCAGTACTGCAATAGAGAAACAGAAATGCGATGAGTTGTTATCTTGGGCCTCAAAGATGGCTACATGGGAAAACCGCCCTAACTCAAAAAGAAAATCAGAAGACAGAATCATGGAGGACACGCTAAAGGGTTGAAATGTAAAGATAAGAGAGGATGGTCTGTCATGAATATCTATGTAGCCATATTTAAGGATTGAGAATAAAGGCACATTAACCCCTGTTTTCAAAATAGGTCATTGGCCTTGAAATAAACTGGACCACCTTCTGAAATCTTTGTTACCCTACTTTCTAATGTTACTCTAGTTTCTAAAGGAGTAAAACTTCCAAACAAAACCTTCACTCTTGAAAAACATGATCCCTGTCCAATCTTATTTTGATTCTATATTTTCCTGTCCTTTTAAGCAAAACTTTAAGGTTAACACATCAGAGTAATAAAACAAGGCTTATGAAGCTGATAAAGCCACTCCATTTACAGGAATGTAGATTTCCGAGACAGAGGAATGTTGTGCTTTCCCAGAGATTCTTAATAATTATTTCTGCCTTTTTCAGACATAATGAAGTTCATATTGAGTAATAAATCCTACGGGTATTAACAAAATCAACAATAGTTTTGAAAGGAAATAAACTGTACAATTAGAATTTCAGCAGCTAGGGTGCCTGGCTGGCTCAATCGGTTAAGCATCTGCCTTTAGCTCAGGTCATGATCTCAGGGTCCTAGGATTCAGTCCTGCATTGGGCTCCCTGCTCAGCAGGGGAGTGTGCTTCTCCCTCTCCCACTCCCCATGCTCCTGTGGTTTCTCTTGCTCACTCTCTCTCTCTCAAATAAATAAAATCTTAATTTCAATAGCTATGTGGAAAAAAAGGAACCCTTGTGTTCTCTTTGTGGGAGTGCACACCAGTCCAGCCACTGTGGAAAACAGTATGGAGGTTCCTCAAAAAATTAAGAATAGAATTAACATATGATCCAGTAATTCTGCTTTTTATCCCAAGAATACAAAAACACAAATTTGAAAAAATATATACACCCCTATGTTTATTGCAATGTTTTTTACAATAGCCTAATTATGGAAGCAACCCAAGTGTCCTTTCATAGATTAATGGGTAAAGAAGAGGTGGTATATATATACAATGGGATACTACTCATCCACACACACAAAAAGAATGAAATCTTGCCATTTGGAACAACATGGATGAACCTAGAAAGTATAATGCTAAGTGAAATAAGTCAGTCAGAGAAAGGCAAATACTATCATATGATGTCACTCATGTGTAGAATTTAAGAAACAAAACAAAGAAAAAAAAGACACAAACCAAAAAACAGACTCTTAACTATAGAAAAAAAACCTGATAATTACCAGAGGGGAGGTGGGTGGGGGGAATGGGTGAAATAGGTGAAGAAGATTAAGAGTACACTTATCTCAAAACATAAAAGTTTCATGAAATAAAAGCAGTGCACATCATGGTCCAATGAGCTAGAGTGTGGTCAACATGGAAGGAGAGAAGTCTGGAAGATCACACTGGAGTTTTAGGTCTCAGGTGGTGAGTGGCATAAAACACTTCTAGTCACATTTCATTGATCAAATTTAGTCAAACGGTCTATATTAACTATAAGGACAACTGGAAAAATTTAGTGCTCCAGGGGCGCCCAGGCGGCTCAGTCGGTTGAGGTCTGACTCTGGATTTCGGCTGGGTCATGATCTCAGGGTCCTGGGATCGAGCCCCATGTGGGGCTCTGTGCTCAGCTCGGACTCTGCTTGAGATTGTCTCTCACCCTCTCCCTCTCCCCCCCCCACTTGCTCTCTCTCTCTCTCCAAATAAATAAATAAATAAATAAATAAAATTTTAAAAAGTTAGTGTTCCTGAGTGCAGTGGAAGAAAATGTTACAGTGTTACCAAAAATAGCATGTTCTTCATTATACTACCTGTGTCCTCAGACATCTTCCCTTCCTTCTTCTCTCCCTGACTACCCTCCCACCCCTTCCACTCTCTGGTTGTATTAAGTCTCTGCAACTAGCTGATCTCACCAATCTTGTATTTAAAAACAAAACTATATTATTGATAGACAAATTTCCTCCTCCAGCACCAGCATCTCCTCTGAAATCCAAAAGGATATATTCAATTATCTCCTGGGAATCTTCACTTAGCTGTTTCCTAGCCACTTTAAACTTAGTATGTCTAAACATGACTAATGATTGGCCCCTGTCCCCAAACCTGGTCCTCTATCATGTTTCAGGTCTGTCAGTGGCAACTCTCATTGGCTTAGGCTCAGTCTTAGAAAGTTCCAGAAAAATACTTCTCTCTCTCCTCTCCATCCCAAGTCCTCATATTTTAACTTTGAGTTAGGTCCTGAATCTGAGCCCTCCCTCACCACCTAGTCCACCACTATCATCTCTTACCTGTGCAATGACCTCTTAACTGTTTTTTTATTTTTCCCCAAATTTACCCCCTCTCTATCTATTTCAACAAACTATCCAAAGTAATCTTATTTAACCTCAGTTTAGGATGTATTACTCCCTAAAAAAACTCTCTGATTTCCCCACATTGCACAGCCCACAGCCTTAAAATTGCCTCAGCCCACACCTCCTAGCTCCTCCCTGCCTCTTCAACCTCATCTTCTACTATCTCCCCTTAGCTAATACCACCCTGTCTGCTTGGTCAACCTGCTAGTTAGTTTTTCAAACATGTAAAGCCTGCTTCCTCCTCAAGGACCTCATATTCACTTTTCTCTCTGTTTGGATAGCCCCTTTCCCAGATACCTGCATGGCTTTCTCCAATCTTTGAGGTCTTAGCTGAAACGTCATCATATTAAAGATGGCTTCCCAAAAATCCTACATAAAATTACAGCCATCTCCTACACATATCCATTTTTTTTTCTGCCTTACCCTGATTAAATCTTTTCCCTCATTCAATTTATCATCAAGGCATGTATTAGTTATAATAATTTTCCAGAGCCCTATATAACATTGTGACCCTCAAACTTCTTTCTCCCCTATGCTGCTTAACTGTTTTTTTCCTTATAACGCTTATCATCAAAGAACATATCATTTAATTGGTTGTTTTCTTGATATTAGTTTTTATAGCTGCTGTAACAAATTACCAAAGTTAGTGGCTTAAAAATACAAATTTATTATCTTACAATTCAGCAGGTCAGAAATCTGACATGGGTTTCATGCTAAATCAATGTGTTGGCAGGACCAGAATTATTTTCTGGAGTCTCTAGGGGAAAATTTGTTTCCTTACTTTTCCAAGCTTCTCAAGGCTGCTGTATTCCTTGGTTCATGGCCCCCTTCCATTTTCAAAGCCAGTAATGTCTGGTTGAGATGTTCACACATCACACAGTTCTGACTCTGGAACTTCTGCCTCCTTATTCCACATGTAAGGGTCCTTGTGATAATCCAGGATGGTCTCCCAGTCTGAAGGTCAGCTGATTAACAAACTTATTTCCATTTTTAACCTTAATTCCCCTTTGCCATTTACAATATATTCACAGGTTCCAGGGTTGGAATGTCGGCATAACTGGGAAGACGGGGGCATTATTCTGCTCTCACACTTGCTTGTTTTCTCTCTCCCTGGTCCCAAAGATTCTCAGTGTTGGGAGGACAGGGATTGTGTTCCCGACTACTGTTCTGCTGCTGGACTGTTCTTGGTTTATGGGAGAAGCCCAATAAATATTTTTTGGTTAAATAAAATAGTGAATAATAGGAGCAGCAGGTTGAATCTCTAAGATCTAAACTGCCTCTTGAATTCTCACTGGCAGGGGTCACCTAAAGCCACGTTACCAAAGTGTGGTCTGTGGACAGGTAGCATTGATATCACCTCAAAAAGTGCTAGAAATGCAGAACCTCAGGCCTACCCTTCAAACTGCTGAATCAGAATCAGCATTTTTTAAATAAGATCTTCCAGTAATACATAAGCCATGCTTGAGAAAGAGTGACCTAACAAACATAAAAACCAATCAGTTAATCAACTGACACATCTCTAGGGATTTACAGAGGTCTCATTCTCTATGCTTGGGATGCTGAATGACTGGATGCTCATCTCCACTGATCCAAGCACACACATATGCCCAATCTCCTTTTCCCCATGTACTACATCAACTGATCCCTTGAAGTAGTAAAATCCAAAACTTGGATTACTATTGCTGGTAAGCCTCATACACAAAACTACAAGACAAAGGGGAAAAAACACCTCATAGTCTCTACACCTTTGGCAGCACAAAGAAAAGTGACCAAACCAAAAGGGCACTCAGCACATAACAACTGCCTGAATCACTCAAACTCTTTCCTGAAGGGGGGTGAAAATTAAATACCATTTTTTTGGAAGCCTTTTAACAACAACAAAAGCTGGCAGGAGACTTTTAAAATACTGCTGTGTTTCATCACGTCTTTTTGACTACTACAGAGGATAAGTCTTATTTTTTTTATTATTGATTATTTCGGCTATGAGTATAAGTATGTATTTTAAAAACACAAGAAGCAAAAGAAGAACAGGTAATTAGGCAACATAACAACAAAACAACTTCTGATTTTACTTGGCTCACAACGGGATTAAATATATTTTGTAAGAAAAAGTGATTACATTACTTTAAATGAATTGATTGTTGTGGCCTGAACTCTGTAGCCTTTGGCTTTCTCCTTAGTAAATGGAACAATGAAAGATTTCTCAAGACTCCTTTTGACAACTCAATGCCTTGGTTTCAAGATGCAATTTGTTCTCTCTCATAAGAATAAATCCATCTCTATTTTCTGAAAGGCGTTTTCTTTTGAAAGAAGCAGTATTAAATGCTGTATCTTCTCCTCAACTCTTAAATACTAAATTACTAAAATTCCTTTTAGGGAATTCTAGCCCAATGCCAGAAATCTAAACACCACCCCCGCCCCCCCAGCCATACACACACCAATTATAAGCATATTCATTACAGCAGTTTAAAACACATTCCTTGGGGCACCTGGGTGGTTCAGTCAGTTAAGTGTCTGCCTTCGGCTCAGGTCATGATCCCAGAGTCTTGGGATCGAGCCCCATGTTGGGGTCCCTGCTCAGTGGGGAGTCTGCTGCTCCCTCTCCCACTCCCCCTGCTTGTGCTTTCTCTCTCTTTCTAATAAAAAAAATAAAATCTTAAAAAAAATAAAACATAGTACTTTCTTGATTCTTACTTTTCTGCTAGAATCGAATCTAGCTGGAGCCAGCCAATCAGCTGAATGTCAGCATATCTACACTGTTTGCCTGAGTCAGTCTCCCAGCTGAAGTGTGGCTGCATTTGGGCTTCATCTCTCTGGGACCATGGGCTACCTGGGGCATGTGCTCTTCATGATAATAGCAGAGGCTTAAGAAGACAAGAGATGGCAAAGGGCTATCTGACAATATCCAGTGAGATCAATTTCCTAGTATGGGGAATATTTAAGTCATGAAACTTTTAGAAGGTTGGTAGATCTGCTCATCGATGTGCTGGTACTAGCAGGTGTCATCACACTTTCTTCATCCATAAACTGAGGATGATGGTACTGTCACTGGAGGACTGTTTTGGGAATCACCTGTGGAAATGCCTTAGACCCATCTACCTCTCTCTTACTTAAATAACAATTTTGCATTGGACGTAATAAATAGGAAACCTCAGTTTAATCTGTTTTGCTATCTCTCAGTTGCTACTTACAGCATGGTATACATGAAATAAAATCTTTGAATTCAAATAAACACATACTAGAATTCTACCTGCATCGTCTACTACATGTGAGATTACAGTCAATTACTAGCAATAAGCCTTGAAGAAACTCTCTTACAAAGCTGACAAAATAATGCCTTGCTCACAATTATTTTAAATAGTAAAAGGACAATATTTTATTTGTAAATCACTCAGCCCTGCATCTGGCACATCAAGACATGTAAAAACTGGTAGCTTTTAAAACTACCAATTTAAAACTTTTATAACCATAAAAATTATTAGTTTGTCACATGCATATTTTGTGGTAATCACTGGTCACCTGATCTCTGTATGTTAAGTTGTAAATACCTTGCATAAGCTTATGCTGTAATATTCATTTGCTAACAGACCAGCAAAATGCTAAATAATGTTTCCAGTGTGTTTTCCCTTTTAGATGTGTATTGAAAGCCTAATGTCTGTTTGAAGTCTGTTTGTCTTTGTCTTCCTAAACCTACTGTCATCAGGAATGACTGACAGTTTTGGTTTTTTTTTTTTTTTAATTTGTTTGTTTTTGCTTTTGTTGTTGTTTTATTTTATTGAGGAAAAAAAACCCCTCATATGGTGATTAAGGACAGATGCAAATCTATAAAATAAAAAAAAAACACCTTAATTCCATTAGATGCAACATTATGCCATATAATGTTTCATCAGTGGCATTTTAACAGAGATTCATATTGAATTGCACTCTGGACAATCCAGAGATGTTGATGACCATATGCTAAATTCCACAAGGCACAGTCAGAGGGGCTCACGTGCTTGTTAAGGACATGCCAGGCCATCAGCCACATATGTGTTGGATGGCTTCATAACACATGCTCTCAAGGGGGATCATATGTGAAAAACTATAGTCTGAATAGGGGCTCTGCATCTTCTCTTGCTCAAGTGGAAAGATTATAGTTTAAGAATAAGATACACAGCTTATATTTGAGCTATGTATAGAGTTTTTCAGACATCTCTTTAGAAATCTTCGGAAAGACTGTCAACTTTGTTTCTTTCACATTTTGTCCATTCTTGGTTTGGATGGAAGTGTGATGAGAGGTAATCTGCCCTCTTTATGCAGAGATCATCACCATCATTATCAATATCAATTCATGACTTACTTAATTTATGGCAGCTGGTCTGGTAACCATGCTCTACGCATGATGGTATTGAGTCTTCATGGCTCCACTATATTTCTATGCCCATTATACAGATCAGAAGATTACTGCTTAGAGAGATTAAGTAGCTTCCTTAAGGTCACACAGCTATGGAGACTGGCTTTTGATCCTGACTCAAAAGCATAGGTTTTTGTCTAAATCCCATGTGAATAAGTGAAGAGAATGCATATTTTGATAAATTTTATAGATAATATGGTGAAAGTTGAGTAAGTCTATATCATAATTTTGTATCAGAATGATTAATCTTACAGAACTTCAAAAATAAAACTGTATTGTCTTTTGTGTAAATTGAAGCCAAGACCTGAATGGCAGCTTCATGGTCAAAAGACATCATGAGAATCTTAGCTTTCTATTCCAAGAACTGGGTGAGGGGCAGAGGGAAAGGGAGAAGGAGAGAACAGACTCCCCATGGAGTAGGGAGCCTGATGTATGGCTTGATCCCATGACCTTGAGATCATGTCCTGAGCCAAAATCAAGAGTTCAACCCTCAACCGACTGAGCTACCCAAGTGCCCCGACACATCCGCTCTTCTAATATTCTTGATGGCTGTACCAAATGAGCCCAAATATAGAAGTACAAGACAGGGCCTGTATGAGAAGAAAAAGACTCAAGAAAACAGTGAAAGGAATGCAAGAACAGACTGAAGACAGTCAGGTGGCTGTACCTCATAAAGCTTTCAGTGATGGGACACCTAGGTGGCCTAGTCACTTGATTATCCAACTCTTAGTTTTGGCTCAGGTCGTGATCTCAGGGTCATGATCTCAGGGTCATGAGATCAATCCCCAAGTCAGGCTCCACACTCACTGTGGAGTCTGTTTGAGATTCTCTCTCTTTCTCCTTCTACCCCTCCTGCTCAACTCTCTCCCTCAAATAAATAAACAAATCTTTAAAAAGAAAACAAAAAACTTCCAGTGATGTCTCTCTTGGTGGCACATGTCCTCATCTAGCTTCAAGAAACATTGGGGAATATGCTCTATTATATGGGCAGCAATGTTCCCAGTGGGGGAAGTATAATTCTATAACTAAAGATGAAAGGGAGAATGGATATTGGAAACTACCAGCAATAGATACCACAAAATCGAAATATTCCAAAAATAATTCCAGTTCTCTCATCATGAGAATCTTGGCCACTATCATGAATGATATACAGTAACTATCCCAACCAGGAAGTTCATGACCAACTGACTACTACAGCAGGAACAAATGGTCACTGATGTTCTTCACCCCAGAAACGAGGAATGCAACAGTGACTTTATCTGTGGTAATTGTACAGATTTTTCATGAGGATTAATAAACTAAGAACTTAAAAAAAAATGTCAGTCACAAATAGCACCATTTTAATTGCTGGGAAGTAATAAAAGAACTGTGGCAATTCTACTACATGAGTGATACACACGTGCCAAAGGAAGGTCAAGTTATACCACACAATAGGAACAACAGTTCTATACTAATTTGAATAGAGAAAAATGATCACAGGTTTGATTCCTCGGTTGTGCATGACAGAAATTACATTTCAGTTGTAAAAGAAACTGTACCAAAGCAATCACATGGCAAGCAGGGACTTTATTTCAGCAAAACAATATCACCTGTCAAGAAAAATCCATGCTTGTTTAATGTGATTTTTATTAATGCACATCTTTTTTGGTATTTAATTATAAATTTGTGGATTTATAGTTGTTTATTAGCTATAACCCATGGATCTTCTAACTATGCTTATTGCATAAATAATCTTAGAGTAAAATTAATTTATGTCAGCATGGGTTATGTTTTTTTTTCCCCCTGCCTTTTAAACAAGTTCATTTACACATTATTCAAATTTCTGAAACACAGACAAGTAAAAAGTGCTTGGTAAATGTAAATAATCACTTGAAGTGGTAAAGTCGAGTTTGCTTCCCAGTCTCTTCAAAAACAGACCCATTCACTCTATGTTACGCTGCGTGATCTCCAGCCTGAGATTAATTGGCACTTTTCTAATTCCCTCTTCTCAGCATCCATCATTTCCTCCTGTGTCTTCTGTGTGCTTGTGTCATTGATCAGGAAAGGTTTAATACCAATAATCTTGACTGCTCACTTTGAACCCTTGTAAAATGCAGGGGCCATGAGAGCCCATTTGGGCATTTCATGAAAGGGTGATTGACGGATGGACTGACTGCCCCCATGAACAAAAGCACCGAGCATAAGTGTAGATGTGGCTATGCCCTGGACGCACCTTCCTCCAAGGGGAAAGGACTGAGTGGGACAGGGTATAAAAGTCAAGTCATTATAGTTTGTGGGCAGGACAGCACTGGGTGGGCTGAGGATTTGCTGGGCTTGCTTTACAATTCAGTTTCTCCTTCTGCCCAGTCCTGCTTGCTTTGCCTTCCTTTCACATGTAATGATCTGTAAGAAACATCCTGTGCCCCAAGCTGTATCTCATCATCTGTTTATGGGGAGCCCAAGCTGTGATCTTGAGTAGTTACCGTGCTGCAGGTGCTAAGCTGCTATTTTTTTTCTCCCACTCTTGGTTTGTTTCCTTTGATTCTCTAGCACTCTTTTACACTACACAGTGTATTATATTCCCATTTTACATCCAGGGATAGTGAAAATCAGAGAAATCCACTTACTTAATCAAAGTCACAATTGATAAATTATAAAGCCAGAATGAAGTCCAGACTTCAACTCCAGTAGCCTAGGCCTCATTATTTTATTTATTAAAAAAAACCTCAAAGATGATTTAATGAGTGTTTAATTTATGCCAGACACTATGCTAGCTCCTGAGTACGTAAATAATGAGAGTGGAAATACGTACCACCCTTGCCACCTCTATGAGACGTATAGTCTAGTGGGGAAAACAGACATTTCCCAAATAATAAAATTTCAAGAAATTACAACTTGTATCTGAGAAGACAGATATAGGGTCAGGATAAGCTGTAAAAGGGAACTTTGAACAACTACAGGAGATTATACAGGGCTTCTAATGAAAAAATAACATTTCCTCTGATATCTTAAGGACTTATCTAGGCAAATAAGAAAGGAAAGAATATTTAAGACAAAAAAACAGGAAGCACAAAGGCTCTGGACACAAGGTAGCATGGTAAAAAAAAAAAAAGAAAGAAAGAAAGAAAATAAAGAAAGAAAAGGAGGATCTCTGGAACTGGAATCACAGAGAAGGGATAAAGTGGTCTGAAATGAGACCAGAGAGACATATATGAAGGATAAGCAAGTCTAAGGTAAGGGGTTTTATCTTTATATCATGAATAATGATAAGATATCCAATAATTTCAAACTGATTTACATTTTGAAGTCCTCACTTTTGTTCAGGACAAGGCAGAGCCATTGGAAAATGGGGTAGACAGCCAAAGGGGTCAACACTGAGTAACTGGGATATGTCATGCCATATATGAAATGTGATATTTGAAAGTTATCAATATGCCATTGGATGATTTTAGTGACACTTTGTTTGAGCAGAGCAAAAATTCCACTGCAGTAGACAAACAACAAAGAAGGTAAAAGAAAGCTAAGCTAATAAAATCTCATACTCACAAAAGCCTAAAGAGACAGAAGAAGGGAGGGAGAAATGAAACAAGATCAAACCAGAGACGGAGACAAACCATAAGAGACTCTTAATCTCAGGAAACAAACTGAGGGTTGCTGGAGTGGAGGGGATGGGAGGGATGGGGTGGCTGGGTGATGGACACTGGGGAGGGTATGTGCTATGGTGAGCGCTGTGAATTGGTTAAGACTGTTGAATCACAGACCTGTACCCCTGAAACAAATAATACATAATAGGTTAATTAAAAAAAAAAAAAAAAAAGATGGTCAAAGGTACAAGCTTCCAGTTAACAAAATAAGTCATGGGGATATAATGTACATGTGGTAACTATAGTTAATAATACTCTATTGTATATTTTTGAAGTTTCTGAAAGTAAATCTTAAAAGTTCTCATCAGAAGAAAAAAATATCTGGGGGCGCCTGGGTGGCTCAGTCAGTTGAGCGACTGCCTTCGGCTCAGGTCATGATCCTGGAGTCCCGGGATCGAGTCCCGCGTCGGGCTCCCTGCTCGGCAGGGAGTCTGCTCCTCCCTCTGACCCTCCCCCTTCTCATGTGCTCTCTCTCATTCTCTCTCTCTCAAATAAATAAATAAAATCTAAAAAAAAAAAAAGAAGAAAAAAATATCTGTAACTGTGCATGGTGATGGATGTTAACTAGACTTACTGTGATCATTTTACAATATATATAAATATCAAATCATTATGTTGTACACCTGAAACTAATATAATGTTATATGTCAATTATAGTTCAATAAGAAAATAAAAAGTAAGTCATTTGGCACATGGGAAAAAAAAAAGAGACAGGAGACTGTGAATCAGACAAATAATCAGCCTTAGAGAAGTGGTAATACCCAAAATTGTTCTTCCTGGTCCACAGTAAAAATGTGTTCATACATCCTCATAGCATGTAGATTTCTTAAAGTTTCCTTCTTTTTCAGAATCAAGGTTGTGTATTTTATAATGGATCTTCTAATACGTAAATATGAAATCTATTTTTGATATTCTTTTTCCCATCTTTGGGCACTGATTTAGGAGTAGCCTGACCCATTGTACTGCATAGGTAACTGCCTTCATGTGAAATTAGCCCCCTCTCCCCCCACAGATCAGCCCTTAAAGAGATGAAACAGCATCCTTGTAAAACCCCTCTATGGATATTAATAATTCTTGTTTCCTGTACATTACTTATGAATTTATCCATCAGGCTCATCAAAGTACTTGCATTTTCAAGTATTTTAAAGATTGTTTGTTCTTATAAATTAGGCTTTATTTCATTAAGGCACATAACAAGCTAGCTAAAAGCCTTTCATTTTCAAAGCAGCACTCACCCTTAAACTAACATAAGGAGTGTTGAGAGCTACAAGATAGGGCTCAAAGAGATAAATCAACATTTCACCCAATAAATATGGCACTTTGCTCTTAAGAGGAGAACTTGATCATTTTTCACTTCCTTTTTGTCTCTTTCTGTTCTAGTCTTTCCTCCACACAGAGCTGGATTGATCTTTTCAAATCATTCTAATCATGGCAGGCTCATGCTTGAAATCCCAGAATTGTTGTCTACTGCTTACAGAATGGAGTAAGCATTTTAGCTTGGCATATAAGGCTCTTCAAAATCTGATTCCAAGCTATGTTTTCAGTGCCATCTTTTACCATAACCCCCACCTCCCAGGCACACTATGATCTCCTTCCAGAATTGCTCATGGGCTCCCCAGCAAAATATGCTAACACATACCTCCTTGATTGTGCATATGCTGTTCCTTCCATCTGGAATCCCCTCCCTTTTATTCTCTGCTGGAGAATGCTTGCTCACAATTTAAGACCTGTTTTCAATGTGACTTTCCCCAAAGAGGCTTTTGCACACCCAAATAGTTATTTCTTTTTTTCCTATTTCAAAGAAGATTTGTAAATATTTCTATCATCCTATTTTGTGATGACCTCTTTACTTGTCTGTCTTCTGAAAGTGCTTTTTTGGTGGGTTATAGAAATTAAGGAAGGGAGCGCCTGGGTGGCTTAGTTGGTTAAGCGGCTGCCTTCGGCTCAGGTCATGATCCCAGGGTCCTGGGATCGAGCCCCACATCAGGCTCCCAGCTCAGCGAAGAGCCTGCTTCTTCCTCTCCCTCTGCCTGCCTCTTTGCCTACTTGTACTCTCTCTCTCTCTGTCAAATAAATAAATAAAATCTTTAAAAAAAAAGAATTTGAGGAATATACAACAGATACATATTAAGATTCTACTTTTGTTGTTTATTTGCTTGTTTTTAACAAGGATATAATAGAATCATAATGCAAGCAAAGTGGCAGCACAGAGCTTTATTGATACACTGTCAGTATGTTCAAACTGAACTCTGGATCATGACAGTTGGAGATAGGGAAGGGCTTTGGGATTATAGTTTAGTGTCTCCCAAGTCACACTGTTATTATTCTTTTTTTTTTAAGATTTTATTTATTTTTATTTGAGAGTGAGTAAGAGAGAGAACACAAGCAGGGGGAGGAGAAAAGGGGGAGGGAGAAGCAGACTCTCCACTGAGCAGGGAGCCCCCCCCCATGCAATGCGATGTGGGTTTCTATCCCAGGACCCTAAGATCATGACCTGAGCCAAAGGTAGAGGCTTGACCGACTGAACCACCCAGGCGCCCCACACTGTAATTATTATTCTTAGTGGCAGATTGCTTTTCATAGGAAATCTTACCTAGGGACCTACTTTACATAACAGAGGAAATCAAAGCCTCCAATAAGTAAAATAAGAGGCTCATATCTCTCAGCTCTCTTGAATTCTCCCACCTCCCTCCTCCCTAATCCCATACACAGAGGACCCCTTGGCTTCACTCTGACCAACAGGGCACCTCAGAACAGTTTGGAAATGTCCAGTGTGTTGGGAGAAGCATGGATTTCAGAGTCCAAGAGATTAGGATTACAGTCCTGCCGCCATCACCCAAAAGACGTGTCAAGAACTGTTTAAAGTATTTTCCATGTACTATCTACTTTAATCATCACAAAAAAGTCTATGAGGTGGGCACTTTATTACCCCTTGCTCCCTTCTTGTCTACATTACCAGAACTTCTTGTCTTTGCCATTCTTTAGAGACTACCATAAGGTAACACACTTAGTGTTTGGTAGAGTCAGGGTTCACAAGGGCAGTTCACCCCCTGATACCCCACTCTTAGCCATTAGCTTCTATGCCCCAACTGAGTGGCACATATACAAAGCCCAGCATCTAGGACACTCTCAGTAGGAGAAAATCTTCTCAACATCCATTTCATGCCAAATAAAGTCTGGCAAGTAGTAGTAACTGCTATGTCATTATTATTGACCAAATATGAAACAGGCACATATTTAAATATTCTAGTTCAATGCTGTTTCAAAAAACTATTCAAAGTGATGAAATTATATTGATGTTGAAATTGTGTTAACTGTATTGAAGTCCTACATTTTTATTACCTTTCTCCATCTTGAAAACAGTCAATTTTTTCCCCCACAGCGGTAAGTGAAGGTCCAAAACAAGAAATCCAAAATGATACATCTTATTATAAAATATAGTTTGTATTTGTCAATCCTCAATGTATTGGACCTCTCAATATTCTCTGATAGAGGTGCATATTAGTTTCTGCCTTTTGTATACCACATGTTTTTGGTTTTCCTACTGGATCCCCACCTTCTCCATCCCTGGTTCCTTTCCAGGTCATCTCCTCACACACATTGTTTAAATGTTCACCTTTCACAGTGTTCAGTGTGACATACCTCCCTTCAGTTTTACTCTTTAAAACTCTTACTCATCAAACAGCACCTACATGTCCACTGATGACTGTAGCCCAGACCTCTCCTCTGAGATCTAAACTCACACAGAGTCAGAATTGACCAGTTCTCCCTTCAATATGGTGAACTGAACACATTGTGCAAAGGGCATGGTGGCTAAAATAGTACCACTTTAATGTGCGGGGCTGGAGATAAAAGGAAAGGTTTACCAGGACTGTGCACACAGTGAACAACTCTACTTCATTGTAAGCTGGAGAACCTGGATTGTCCTCTTCTCTCCTCTCCTCTCCATTTTCCTTTTCCCCTCCTGCCCTACCCTTCTCTTCTTGAATTCCAATGACTCCACCCTCTGTTCTATTACTTCCATTCCTTCAGATAAGCCAGAAATTAGTAATTTATAGACAACCTACTATTTTTCTATATCTAATTCCTCTCCTTCTTTTTGAGGATAAGGGTAGACCACTCCTAAAACTACTTCTGCCAGGGGGCGGAGCAAGATGGCGGAGGAGTAGGAGATCTGGATTTCATCTCCTCTCAGGAATTCAGCTGGATAGGGAATCAAACCATTCTGAACACCTACAAACTCAACAGGAGATTGAAGAAAAGAATAGCAACAACTCTCTGAACAGAAAAGCGACCACTTTCTGGAAGGTAGGACGTGCGGAGAAGTGAATCCGAGGCAATATTCGGGAGGATAGACAGCGGGGGAGGGGTCTCCGTCAGTTGCTTCTGGCAAGTGATAGAGCTGCGGGGCACAAAATCGGAACTTTTAGAAGTCTGCTCCGCTGAGGGACGTCACTCTGGTGGTTAAGTGGGGGGTGGAACCCTCGCGGGACAGTGTGGTCTCAGGACCCTCAGGGTCACAGAAAGACCGGGGGTGCTTGAGTGCGGCAGAGCTCCCAGGTATCGGGGCGGGGAAGGTGGCTGCAGAGACAGAGCCGAGGCATGGGCTCTCAGCTCGGGGTTGCCATGATCCGTGATCTGCAGCACAGTTGGGCCCCTGCTCCTCCAGCAGGGACCCAACAAGTGGCAGATCCGGGGAGACTCCCTTCTTCCCCCAGGAGGAGAGGCGCGGGAGCACACCGCAGGGATCTGCTGGGTTTGGAGACTCCACACGGGGTCGGGTGCCAGAGATAGAAACGCGCGGTCACAAGCTGGGTGAGTATGGAGTGCGGCCAGAGACCGGGGAAACGGGAGTGACTGACTGCTTTTCTCTGGGGGCTCACTGAGGAGCGGGCCCCGAGTTCTTGGCTTTTACGGGGCGGAGATTGGGAGGCCACCATTTTCACTCTCGGCCTCCAAAGCTGTACAGAAAGCTTGCAGGGAACAAAAGCTCCCAGAGCAAACCCGAGCAGATTACTTAGCCCAGACCGGGCAAGGGCGGGGCAATTCCGCCTCCAGCAAAGACATTTGGGAACTACGGCAAAAGGCCCCTCCCCTAGAAGATCAGCGAGAACAACCAGACAAGACCAAGTTTACCGATCAATGAGAATGGCAGAACTCCAGCACTAGGGGAATACTGCACATAGAATCCATGGCTTTTTTACCATGAATCTGTAGTCTTTCAAAGTTAATTTTTTTTTAACTCTTTTTTTTTTTTAATTTTTCTTTTTCCCTTTTTCAACCAACATCTTATCAATCCCTTTTTTAAAAAACATTTTTATTTTTCATTTTTAGAGTCATATTCTATCCCTTCATAGTAGTTACCCGTATTTTTGGCATATATATATAAGTTGTTCTCTCTTTAAAATTTTGAGATAGTTTCTTCTAACAGATCAAAATATACCCTAAATCTCAAGTGTATGGTTTTTTTCTACTCCCCTGCCTGATCACATTCTCTCCTTTTTTTTCTTTTTTTTTTTTAAATCCTTTCTTTTTTCAAACTTCTTATCAATTCCTTTTATAAAATGTTTTATAATTTCCATATTTACAGTCATATTCCATCCCTTCATCATATCAACCCTTATTTTTATACATATATAAGTTTTTCTTTCTTTAAAATTTTGGGAGGCACCTTCTTCTAACAGACCAAAATACACCCAAAATCTAGTGTGTGGCACTGATCTATATACCAGCCTGATCATATATGATCATATTCTGTTTTTTGTTTTATTTTGTTCTGTTTTTGTTTTTATCTTTATCTTTTTCTTTTTTCTCTCTTTCCCTTTCTTTTCCCACTGCTTCAGGTCTTTTCTGACGTGTTTAGAGTATATTTTCTGGGGACATTGTTACCCTGTTAGCATTGTGTTCTCTCATTAATCTATTCTCCTCTGCACAAAATGACAAGACGGAAAAAATCACCTCAACAAAAAGAACAAGAGGTAGTACCGACTGCCAGGGACCTACTCAATACGGACATTAGTATGATGTCGGATCTAGAGTTCAGAATCATCACTTTAAAGATACTAGCTGGACTTGAAAAAAGCATGGAAGTTATTAGAGAAACCCTTTCTAGAGAAGTAAAAGAACTAAAATCTAACCAAGTTGAAATCAAAAAGGCTATTAATGAGGTGCAATCAAATATGGGGGTGCTAACTGCTAGGATAAATGAGGCAGAAGAGAGAATCAGTGACATAGAAGACCAAATGATGGAAAATAAAGAAGCTGAGAAAAAGAGAGATAAACAACTACTGAATCACGAAGACATAATTCGAGAGATAAGCGATACTGTAAGACAAAACAACATTAGAATAATTGGGATCCCAGAAGAAGAAGAAAGAGAGAGAGCGGCAGAAGGTATAATGGAGCAAATTATAGCAGAGAACTTCCCTAATTTGGAAAGGAAACAGGCATGAAAATCCAGGAAGCACAGAGAACCCCTCTCAAAATCAATAAAAACAGGTCAACACCCCGACATCTAATAGTAAAACTTACAAGTCTCAGAGATAAAGAGAAAATCCTGAAAGCAGCTCAGGAGAAGAGATATGTAACCTACAAGGGTAGAAACATTAGATTGGCAACAGACCTATCCACAGAGACCTGGCAGGCCAGAAAGGACTGGCAGGATCTATTCAGAGCACAAAATGAGAAAAATATGCAGCCAAGAATACTATATCCAGCTAGGCTGTCACTGAAAATAGAAGGAGAGATAAAAAGCTTCCAGGACAAACAAAAACTAAAGGAATTTGCAAACATGAAACCAGCCCTACAAGAAATCTTGAAAGGGGTCCTCTAAGCAAAGAGAGACCCTAAAAGCAACATAGACCAGAAAGGAACACAGACAATATACAGTAACAGTCACCTTACAGGCAATACAATGGCACTAAACTCCTATCTTTCAATAGTTACCCTGAATGTAAATGGGCTAAATGCCCCAATCAAAAGACACAGGCTATCAGATTGGATTAAAAAACAAGACCCATCGATATGCTGTCTGCAAGAGACTCATTTTAGAACCAAAGACACCCCCAGATTGAAAGTGAGGGGGTGGAAAACCATTTACCATGCTAAGGGACACCAAAAGAAAGCTGGGGTGGCAATCCTTATATCAGACAAATTAGATTTTAAACCAAAGACTAATAAGAGATGAGGAAGGACACTATATCCTACTTAAAGGGTCTATCCAACAAGAAGATCTAACAATTGTAAATATCTATGCCCCTAAAATGGGAGCAGCCAATTATATAAGCCAATTAATAACAAAAGCAAAGAAACACATCAACAACAATACAATAATAGTGGGGGACTTTAACACCCCCCTCACTGAAATGGACAGATCATCTAAGCAAAAGATCAACAGGGAAATAAAGACTTTAAATGACACACTGGACCAAATGGACTTCACAGAAATATTCAGAACATTCCATCCCAAAGCAACGGAATACACATTCTTCTCTAGTGCCCATGGAACATTCTCCAGAATAGATCACATCCTAGGTCATAAATCAGGTCTCAACCGGTACCAAAAGATGGGGATCATTCCCTGCCTATTTTCAGACCACAATGCTTTGAAACTAGAACTCAATCACAAGAGGAAAGTCAGAAAGAACTCAAATACATGGAGGCTAAAGAGCATCCTACTAAAGAATGAATGGGTCAACCAGGAAATTAAAGAAGAATTAAAAAAAATACATGGAAACCAATGAAAATGAAAACACAACTATTCAAAATCTTTGGGATGCAGCAAAGGCAGTCCTAAGAGGAAAGTATATAGCCATACAAGCCTTTCTCAAGAAACAAGAAAGGTCTCAAGTACACAACCTAACCCTACACCTAAAGGAGCTGGAGAAAGAACAGCAAATAAAGCCTAAACCCAGCAGGAGAAGAGAAATCATAAAGATCAGAGCAGAAATCAATGAAATAGAAACTAAAAGAACAGTAGAACAGATCAACAAAACTAGAAGCTGGTTCTTTGAAAGAATTAACAAGATTGATAAACCCCTGGCCAGACTTATCAAAAAGAAAAGAGAAAGGACCCAAATCAACAAAATCATGAATGAAAGAGAAGAGATCACAACCAACACCAAAGAAATACAAACAATTATAAGAACATATTATGAGCAGCTCTATGCCAGCAAATTAGATAACCTGGAAGAAATGGATGCATTCCTAGAGATGTATCAACTACCAAAACTGAACCAGGAAGAAATAGAAAACCTGAACAGACCTATAACCACTAAGGAAATTGAAGCAGTCATCAAAAATCTCCCAAAATACAAAAGCCCAGGGCCAGATGGCTTCCCAGGGGAATTCTAGCAAACATTTAAGAAGAATTAATACCTATTCTTCTGAAACTGTTCCAAAAAATAGAAATGGAAGGAAAACTTCCAAACTCATTTTATGAGGCCTCCATTACCTTGATCCCAAAACCGGACAAAGACCCCATGAAAAAGGAGAATTACAGACCAATATCCCTGGTGGACATGGATGCAAAAATTCTCACCAAAATACTAGCCAATAGGATCCAACAGTACATTAAAAGGATTATTCACCACGACCAAGTGGGATTTATCCCTGGGCTGCAAGGTTGGTTCAACATCCACAAATCAATCAACGTGATACAATACATTAACAAAAGAAAGAACAAGAATCATATGATCCTCTCAATAGATGCAGAAAAAGCATTTGACAAAGTACAGCATCCTTTCTTGATCAAAACTCTTCAGAGTATAGGCATAGAGGGTACATACCTCAATATCATAAAAGCCATCTATGAAAAACCTACAGCGAATATCATTCTCAATGGGGAAAAACTGAGAGCTTTCCCCCTAAGGTCGGGAATGCAGCAGGGATGTCCACTATCACCACTGCTATTCAACATAGTATTGGAAGTCCTAGCCACAGCAATCAGACAACAAAAAGAAATCAAAGGCATCCAAATGGGCAAAGAAGAAGTCAAACTCTCACTCTTTGCAGATGATATGATACTTTATGTGGAAAACCCCAAAGACTCCATCCCAAAACTGCTAGAACTCATACAGGAATTCAGTAAAGTGGCAGGATATAAAATCAATGCACAGAAATCAGTGGCATTCCTATACACCCACAACAAGACAGAAGAGAGAGAAATTAAGGAGTCGATCCCATTTACAATTGCACCCAAAACCCTAAGATACCTGGAATAAATCTAACGAAAGAGGCAAAGGATCTGTACTCAGAAAACTATAAAATACTCATGAAAGAAATTGAGGACGACACAAAGAAATGGAAAAACGTTCCATGCTCATGGATGGAAGAACAAATATTGTGAAGATGTCAATGCTACCTAGAGCAATCTACACATTCAATGCAATCCCCATCAAAATACCATCCACTTTTTTCAAAGCAATGGAACAAATAATCCTAAAATTTGTATGGAACCAGAAAAGACCCCGCATAGCCAGAGGAATGTTGAAAAAGAAAAGCAAAGCTGGCGGCATCACAATTCCGGACTTCCAGCTCTATTACAAAGCTGTCATCATCAAGACAGCATGGTACTGGCACAAAAACAGACACATAGATCAATGGAACAGAATAGAGAGCCCAGAAATGGACCCTCAACTCTATGGTCAACTCATCTTTGACAGAGCAGGAAAGAATGTCCAATGGAAAAAAGACAGTCTCTTCAACAAATGGTGTTGGGAAAATTGGATAGCCACATGCAGAAGAATGAAACTGGACCATTTCCTTACACCACACACAAAAATAGACTCCAAATGGTTGAAAGACCTCAATGTGACACAGGAGTCCATCAAAATCCTAAAGGAGAACACAGGCAGCAACCTCTTTGACCTCAGCAGAAGCAACTTCTTCCTAGAAACATCACCAAAGGCAAGGGAAGCAAGGGCAAAATGAACTATTGGGACTTCATCAAGATAAAAAGCTTTTGCAAAGCAAAGGAAACAGTCAACAAAACCAAAAGACAACCGACAGAATGGGAGAAGATATTTGCAAATGACATAAAAGATAAAGGGCTAGTATCCAAAATCTATAAAGAACTCATCAAACTCAGCACCCAAAGAACAAAGAATCCAATCAAGAAATGGGCAGAAGACATGAACAGACATTTTTCCAAAGAAGACATCCAAATGGCCAACAGACACATGATAAAGTGCTCAATATCGCTCGGCATCAGGGAAATCCAAATCAAAACCTCAATGAGATACTACCTCACACCAGTCAGAATGGCTAAAATTAACAAGTCAGGAAATGACAGATGTTGGCGGGGATACGGAGAAAGGGGAACCCTCCTACACTGTTGGTGGGAATGCAAGCTGGTGTAGCCACTCTGGAAAACAGTATGGAGGTTCCTCAAAAAGTTGAAAATAGAGCTACCATACGATCCAGCAATTGCACTACCGGGTATTTACCCCAAAGATACAAATGTAGGGATACTTTTGAAAGGGTACGTGCACCCCGATGTTTATAGCAGCAATCTCCACAATAGCCAAACTGTGGAAAGAGCCAAGATGTCCATCGACAGATGAATGACTAAAGAAGATGTGGTATATATACAGTGGAATATTATGCAGCCATCAAAAGGAATGAGATCTTGCCATTTGCAATGACGTGGATGGAAATGGAGGGTATTATGTTGAGTGAAATAAGTCAAACAGAGAAAGAAATGTATCATATGACCTCAATGATATGAGGAATTCTTAATCTCAGGAAACATACTGAGGGTTATGGAGTGGGGGGTGGGATGGGAGGGATGGGGTGTCTGGGTGATAGACACTGGGAACAGTATGTGCTCTGGTAAGTGCTGTGAATTATGCAAGACTGTTGAATCTCAGATCTGTACCTCTGAAACAAATGATGCAATATATGTTAAGAAAAAAAAAAAAAGAAGAAGATAGCAGGAGGGGAAGAATGAAGGGGGGGAAATCGGAGGGGGAGACGAACCATGAGAGACAATGGCCTCTGAAAAACAAACTGAGGGTTCTAGAGGGGAGGGGGGTCGGAGGATGGGTTAGCCTGGTGATGGGTATTGAGGAGGGCACGTTCTGCATGGAGCACTGGGTGTTATGCAGAAACAATGAATCATGGAACACTACATCTAAAACTAAAGATGTAATGTACGGGGATTAACATAACAACAACAACAACAAAAAACCTACTTCTGCCATCTTGGAAATTCAGCATGGTCACCCATTCCTAACTCTTTTCTTGACTTATCATGCCTCATTCCATTCACTCCCAAACTCACCCCAAGCTTCAGCCAACCTAATTTGTCCCTGTAGAAAGGTTATTTACTTCTAATCATGATTTAAGCTGAGTTACAAGAAAGCCTTTCTTTTCCCATTTTTAATATTCAGGCATTCCAAGACAATTTTATTTAATTTTAAGATTATTTATTTTAGAGAGAGAGCAAGAGCATTAAAGTGGGGGGAGGGGGAAAGGGAGAGAGAAACCCAGGCAGACTCCCTGCTGAGCACAGAGCCTGATGCGGGGCTCGACCCCACAACCCCAAGATCATGACCTGAGGTAAAACCAAGAGTCTGACGCTCAACCGACTGAGCCACTCAGGTGCCCCTCCGAGACAATTTTAAAGACATCTAGTTTTATGTCCCTTCATGGACAAAATCTTTCTTGACATTTTTGTCCCCCCAGAGCAGTGGATCTTTACATTCCACTTCCTCCTACCACTCTACACCAGAACCTCTTCATTTCATTTCTGAGACTTCCTACCAAGGTCAGAACTGGATATGATATTTGTTTTCATTTTTATAACTCAAACTAGATCATCCAACATAAAAACATCTTACAAAGAGCTCAGCACAATCCTGCTCTGAGTTATTCCAGGGGAGATGGATTTCACCTGATAGCCCAGGCACATCCCTATACTTAGGAGCTTGTGTCACTCATTGATGTCATCAGAAAGAGTGCTTCCTTCAAATTTGCCAAATCATAGGCTTGCTGGGCAATGTTTCAAAGCAGCTGGTAGTTCCTTGCTGCCATTAGTATTAAGAATAAGGGTAAGTGGCAGGGTACAGTTGGGAGAAACAGACTTAGAAATCTGTCACAAAAGCTTTGGGGGTGAGTTGGGGATCGTGGAGGCTCATATATGTGCCAGTCTCAAATGCCAAGGAAACCAGCTGATGATCATCAGTAGAAGGAAAAGGAAATCACTCACTGTGATTTGAATCGGGTCTATTGCAGGTGTCCTTCTTACAAAAGGGAAGCTCCTAAGCCAATTATATTCAAATGACTTCTTAGTAATAACAGATGGATTTATAGTAATTTTTTTCAGCCCTTTGCAAGAACATAACCACATAAAAACAAAATATGTTCTTTTGCATGAAGTTACACAGTGATATCATAGGTACCACTTAATGTTATACAGTTAATGAGAAAATTAAGCTCTGGCTGCAACACCACATGTTCCTTTGTTCCTAACGAACACTGACATTAGCGCTCAATTAACAATGACACACATAATCATATGAGCCTTTGCTCTGATTCCAACCTAGGATGGCTGGACCATAAGGAGACCTGCTGCGTGATCAGATCAAAGCTCCTATGCAGTGTGCCTTTTCAGAGCAGGGAAGAGACAAATTAATCATATCTATCTAATTTTAAGTGGCATGGTTGAAGAACCATTGGGGAAAAGTCATGGCAGGGGCAAGGAGAAAGCTAGCCTCTAAACAGGTTCATGTCACGAAAGAGACAAAGTTTTATGCCCAGCAGGGTCTGTTTGCAGCTTTCTGCTTTATAATTTTTCTCACAGATATTTAAAATTAAATTAGCACTTTTCTTTTTTAATAAGAGATATAAAAAGCACTCTTTGGTCATGATGCCTAGCACATTAGCTACAATTACATCAATATATCTTTCTCTGCTTCTTTATGCAGTTTCTGATTTTTTTTTTCTTTCTAACCTCCTTTGGGGAGCTCTTAGGGAGCAGCTTTTGCTAATAATTAATAATGGGACGATTCTCCTGAGGAAATCGTTTGGAATTGTTATGCTCGTCTAATAAATCGCCATTTTAGAAGGCTAATCCGCAAAATTTGGATTCCAAATGTTTGGTAATTACAGTGGCCCATTGCATCTGGATTGATTAAAATGTAAATGTAACGGATTCTGTCTGCAAAAGTCAATATAAAACAATGCGTATACATTCATGTAGAACAGAATTCATATGCTTGGGAACTTTAAGGGAGAACTGATATTGAGATAATAAAAGCATATCTTTCAATCTCTGCATAAATGGGCTTCTTGCATTCAATTGCACTTTATTCTTTCGTTAGTCTTTGCTGCAGCTGCTTCGAACACCTAAACTCCCTCAACAATGTCACACAACCCACATTCAAATCTTATCAATGTTTATCTGCCTGAAATATGTTATAGTGCGATGCCACTGTCATCCAAGGAGCTCTAACTTTTGCACCAGTGCTTAGTAAAGGAACCCCTAGCAGCCCTGCAAGAAAGATGCAAGCAGAACAAAGAGGACAATAACCAGCTATTTAAAAAAAAAAACAAAAAAACAAACAAAAAACTAGGATCATTAATAAATGGTGTACCAAAATCAAGGATGGGATATCTATCTGAAAATTTGTGTCTTGTTTTAGTTAAGAATAGTGTCTTTTCCAGTCTGCTATTCTTTGTAGATTCCCATATAATACAAATTGCAAACTTTAAAACTTTACTTCCAAACATCATTTCTTAGAATCTGGAAAGCAGATTACTTTACAGCTAGCTCTCTTTGGGATGAGTAAGGTAAGCTAGGAGTTTGTCAAATCTATTTGCATGTTAGCAACACCCAGGGGATTTACCGCATTTGTTTATTTTGTTTGTTTTTATCAATACTCATGCCCCACCCACAGAGATTCTGATTTAATTAGTGGATGGAGCACTGGCGTCTGTGCTCTAAAAACTCCACAAATAATGCTATTTTGCAGACAGGTGAAGAAAACCACTTTTAAGCAAAGGAACTAATTTGCTTAACTAAGTGGGTATGAGGCTAGGCTGAAGCAGGATGAGTTCTTCACTTCTGAAACAAGATAGGAAGGACAGTACTAAAATGAAATCCATTCACCATCCATCCACCCATCCATCATCCACCCATCCATCCATGTATTTGTTCAGCAAAAATTAATCGAATACATACCAGGTGTCCGGCACTCTTCTAGATAACATAGCAGTGATCCAAGTCTACAAGGCTCCTGTCTTCAGAGAGCTCGCCATCTGGTGGGAAAGACAGAAAGTAAACTGGTCAACAAACCAAAGAATCAGTAAGTCAAATCATCTTCAGAAAGTGGAAGGAATGGAATACAACAGGTTCATGAACATGGAGAACATGCAGCCTGTGGGACTGCTTTAGAGAAGGGAATCAAGGAAGTATCTTAGCAGAATGACATTGGAGCTGGAACTTGAATGATGGGCAGGAGCCTATCAAGCAGAGGTCTGAGAGAAGTCTTCCCGATTGGAGGCACAAATAAACACACCTGAAATGAAATCTGGTTTAGCAGATTAGAGGAAGAGCTTCCGAGATTAGGGAGGCTGGAGGGAGGCAGCAAAGGGGAAGGTGGGGGAGATGGGACCGAGCAGAAGCCAGAGGTACATTTGGCAAAGCCTTTTCAGTTACGGGGAAGTGTCTCAGTCTTGTTCTAGGTTTTAATGAGAAATGGCTTGGCATCTGATTAAGTAGGGGAGGACATCATAATGACTTTGAACAGAGGTGAGAGAAAGGGACCATAAGGGGTGGATTCACACTTCCTAGTAACAACAAAGGGATGGTTGTAGTCTTAAGAGATTGTGTTTGAGCTTCAGGGATTTGGTTTTGGCTGTTGTTGTTATTTTAGAAGATAATCATAAAATCATCTTTTTTCTGCCCTATTCCCTCTAATAGTTCCTTGAGAGACAAAAGCATATGAGGAAATCCCAAAACTTGCATTCCAAGTAATCAGTCCCTTTTCTGAGTTCTTAATATAACTGCTTCCAGAAAGAAAATAACTCCTCTGTCTCTACCCCACACACTTTGCAATATTTTCCTTCCATATTTTAAGAGGATCAAAATAGACATTTTTCCATCCTGAAACAGTCAAGAGATGTGAAAGAAAAGTGGGTCATCTCAGGAGAGAATACAGCAATGTAGGTGCCCTCACTGTGTTTCCCCTGCTCTGATAGGCGCTTTACATTAGGGACCCATTTAACACTCAGCCTGGAGAGGTACATTTTTCTATCTTTATTTTACAGATTTGGCAGCTAGTAAGAGTGGATGCAGCATGTGTGCCCAGAACTCAGATTCTTTTTCTTCCAAAACCAATGCTACTAACCAGTTTGCCGCACTTCACCTGCCACCTCTTTCTGTCTCCAGTTTGATGACATGAAAGTGCCTCTGGGAGAGAGGTGACTGACAAGTCCATCTCGTAGACTTTCAGTTCTCTTCTCTCCCAGGACACAGGGATCACCTCAGTCCACAGAATCATGGAGCAACTGTGATATATCTAAAAGGGATAGTGGGACCTGCCACCTCCCTTTCTACAAGCAAGGAAACTGAGTCACACACACAACTTGCTAAAGGCAGAATCAAATCTCAATATCAGAGCTCCTCACCCTTAATCTAGTGCTCTTTTTTTAAACAAACTAGGCTGCCTCTGCTCTCCCGGAGGTGATATATGCTTCAGCTCAGACATATGCCAACCCAAGGACTGTCAGGACCATGATGGAGACCTTGAAATTGGTTTCCTAATTCCACAGTGGAATCACTAACACTCACACCACCCACCAACCTTTGATGTGCTGAGATTAGGATTCTCAATACTCTGCAACAAGAACCTGAGCTATTCCAGGGCTCCAGAATATTCCATGTTTAACCAGATAGTCTGGAGAACTGGGATATCTAGTACTTCTTCAATCCATAATACCTACACCAGTCTTTTTCAGAGTTATGCTTTCTTCACATTATTTTCCTTACCTGAAATGCCCTTCTCACTTCTTTTTGAGAGAGGACTGCAAAGCAAGCCTGTTGCCCAGGCCTCTGTCATTACTTGACGTCCCATTTTGCAAGGCCTTAGACAAAGGCAACTGGTAATTGCTATAATATGGTCCATCTCACTCTGCTTGCGTGTCATTCATTCACATATCAAATCATCTGTTTAGGGACTTTTATATGTCAAGCACATGGGTAGGAATTTGGAATACTAAGAGACATTAACGTACAATCCTTGCCCTCGGGAGCCAAAATCCAGTGGAAAGATTAATCAATTAACAGATAATTACAAAGAATGTGAAAATCCTCTGGAAATCTCTAAGGACACGTTTGCAGTTAGTTGAAGCCTATAAATATTTAAATCTGTGTATCATGTTGAAGCTATTTATATTGAATTTCTCTTCTGGGTTGAGATGATGTCGTTGTATGTGACACTACTTTACATATCACTTATTTTTGGCAACCTATCTAATAACAATTTACGATGTATTGTTTAAGCATTATTACTTACCCTGTCATATATTTATGCCTCATGTCCTGAGTGAATCTTTGAGGAGAGGTATTATGTTGTGTGTGTGTGTGTGTGTGTACATATCCTTTAAAAGCAATGTCTAAAATAAATACTGTTGTGTCAATATTTTTTATGTTTTTATTTGAAAGTACACCACCTAATGTATCACACTGTACATAAAACTGCATATTTAATAAACTTTAGCAATGTTTTAACAACAATCTGAACCACTTAGAGTTTACAAATTTGATTGCCGACCTGCAGTAACTTCAATCTGGCTGGTATTGGTAGCTAGAGACTTTATTTTCTCTCTTTAAAAAGTATATCTTCAGTACATAATAAATCCATTAGTTAAACTGCATTACCTTAGGATCCTGTCTCTGTTATATCTCAAAACCAGTATGGCTTAAAATATAATCTCCAATCCCCTGCCTAAAGTGTCAATCACAATTCAGCAACCAAACTACAATCTGAATATAGGGATACATGATTCCTTTTTTGGGAAAAGGTTTGCATGCAAAAGCAATATTATAAGAGAAAAAAAAAAGTGCTTTATTTTTGCTTATTCTTAAAAGCTTTAAAACATTTGACAATAAATCCTCCTCTTTCCCATGCCAGGTTCTTCCATTTTTGTTTTATTTGCCATCCTTGTATACCATGAATGTCTGGAGTAATTGCTCACATGTGTCTGCCAGGATAGCCCTCCATAATTACTCTAGTGACAGCCTATGCTTAAGGCCCTCTGTTTGAGAATCTATTGTCCCACCTTTGTCCCCTCAACCATGATTTCCATCTCCTCCCTCTGGATGGTGAAGGGTCTTTGTGGAACTATCAAAGGGCACCAGAGATCTATTGAAAATTCAACCTTTCACAGTTAAGAGTGACTCTAGACATATATTAATTCATCAAGACAGTGACTGGTAGTGACATCATTCAGTGGTGCTAATATGGAGGACATGCAAGATAGCATGATCTTATATTCTCTTGCCAAGAAAAAAAAAGGGGGCGGGACATTCCAAAAGAAAAACAATAGACAGGTACTCTGTGCCTAAGAAGTTCTCAAGCTCACAGACTAAATGCATCCCTTTTATATCCTAAACCTCGATAAATTATGTCTCTTGCTAGATTAATGTAATGTTTTGAGCCTTCTTTGCAACACTCAACATGTTGTTTGTCTACAGACTCCCCATAGAATATGTTTTCACTTCTCCCACTATACACACAAACACACATGCACACATTCACTTCAGCCTCATCTATGTTCTCAACTATTATTTTATTAATGATAGATCAACAGGAGCTCACTCGACAATGCAGACTGAAGGAGGGGCACAGCAAAAACCAGAACTCTGCACTTACCTGAAGGTGATGTTCCTGGCATATTAACCTCAGGAAAAGATCAAATTTTCACTGAATTTTAAAAAGTTCTTCAGGATATGGACCTCGTTAACTTATCCAGCCACTAACAAAAATGGCCCTTTCTTTGCACTGTGCCCTCTACACGCATGAAACAGTTTACCGTACAGAAAGAACTGTGTTTTTATGTTGCTCTATCTGCCTAAGAAGCCTTTTCTCTTTCTCCTTTTGATTAATCCCTTTTCTTCCATTAGATATAAGCTTAGATACTGCCTCTATTGAATCATTCCCTGTAACCTCTCTAGGTGTTAGATATTCCTCCTCTGAGGACCCAGAACCTTGAATGCTTACTCTCTGGTAGTCCTTACCAACTAAACATAATTGCCTTTCTCCCTCACTAGACTGTGAGCTTTCTGAGGTAAGAACTATGAATTATTCACTTCATAATCTCTAGTACTGAACTCTACTGCCCAATTTTATATGTAGAAGGATCATAACAAAAAAAAAATCAAGATATATGATTTAACTAAACAGCTATAGATGCAACAAAGTTCATCAGTTACTACTAAGAAACACATCCAGGATTTTACTTACAAGCTACTTAGTCCTCTTTCAGAAATGTATAAAAAGATTTCTTGATTTTCAATTAGTATGACATTAGAAGAATGGAAAAATATTTCAAAAACAGAAACACTGGGCTTAAGAGCAAGACAAGACATGAGGCAAACTGTCCATAAAGAAGGAGACAGAACAAAACCAATCCAAAAACAAATAAATAAATAAGTAAAGACTCCCTGTTAAAAAAGAAAGAAAGAAAGAAAGAAAGAAAGAAAGAAAGAAAGAAAGAAA
>NW_023270469.1:22269556-22480433 GCF_011800145.1 Mirounga leonina | reverse complement strand
AAAGAAAGAAAGAAAGAAAGAAAGAAAGAAAGAAAGAAAGAAAGAAAGAAAGAAAGAAAGAAAGAAAGAAAGAAATCACAAGAAAACTCAGTATGTCTACCACTTTATTTGGAGTTAAATAGTATAGGGAAAAATTGACCATCATGCCTCAGTATTCTCAGGTTTTGAACTTACTACAGAATAACATAATTAATTTTAATAATTATGACTGAAATATTTTAAAATACCTTCATCAATAGTATTTATCTTTCATTCAATGGCAGCAAAATTCAAAGAAAATAGGCATTTCTACTCTATACAGTTTGAAGATTAAATTGACAGAGATTAGTGATTTGCCTAACGCCAATAAATTAGTCTTTCTTCTGCTCATGTAAAATATAAGAAAGCATGGAATCCTGATAGAAATTTTAGATATATTTTTCACCAGAAATAGCAAAGCATATTATTTTAATGCTAACTAACAAATTCAGAACTATGTGGAACAAATAGTTGCCTTAAAAAGCAACCAGTTCGTTAATGTATATTCTTATAAAATATATCATAAAACAGGTACACTCTTCATTTAATATCACCTCAATGACATTACCTGTTTAATTACGTTAAAATTCTCGAATTGTGAAGGAAAAGGCACTGGACTTCGGTTCATTCTTATTTAGACTCTGCCTCTAACTGCAGGAGGCTTTGGGTAAGTGTTCACTTGCTTTGACTCAGGGTCTCCATCTTCAGTGTGATCACCTCCTGAAAATGACAGGATAGTGCTGGACATAGTATTGACTTGATGTATGTACCATATCACTGCTTCTTGTGATGAAAATGAGGAGATGAAACTAGATCATCCCTCAAAGCTCAAGATTCAAAATGGGAAGGGCCATGTCATGTCTAATGAATCACACTTGTGTGGGCAAATCTCTGTTCTAGCTCCTGGCCACAAATCGATAGAAAAGTTGCTCACTTAGAGAAATTTTCTGAAAGTTAGTTGCAATATTCTATGTAGTATTACTTGGAGCTTAAAATACGACTTTTCAGTGAAATGTCACGAAAGTGTTAAGGATGAGGTGGTATAAAACAGTATTTCCAACCATTTCAACTTCATTTTTGGCACTGCCTTCTGAACCTTGCACATTTTCTTTCTTTCCTATATTGAGTGACTTTTCAAGTGGTCCTGCTGTGAGCCAGTAGAATTACTAAGAGGTTTCTGATTTCATAGCTATTTTTTATTATATTTGGAAGCTGGTCTTAAGTAGAGCTAAAACTCCAGGGCCACTATTTTAGAGTAGTAAAGATTGACATCTAAATTATGATCTGAGGAAAGTACAAGGCCATAGCTTTCATTGAATGTAGAAAGAAGTAAAAAAAATGGATTTGTCTCTGAAAATGTTGGCTATTTGACATCTTTGAGAAATTTTCAAGCATATTAAATTCCAAATCTCAGCAATGAAATTGTAATAGACATTTGGCTTACGGCTATTACTCTTAGTTAATTCCCAGTTAAAGTTCCTTAAATTTAGCTTTAAATGTCTCTCTCTCATCCTGGGAAAAATATGCTGGCATATGACTTAAGAGTCTAAAGTAGACATTATAAGGATTAGCAATGGTCAATGGTAAGACATAACGCAAAAACAATTTATTGCAAAAAAAAAAAAAAAGGGAGAGAGAGATTGAAGGCATCTGGCATTCTTTGATTCAATCCCAGATTTCATACACAGAACCAGGAACTTTATATTCTACTCAAATCTAAGTAAAATAGTGTGAGTTAAATATTCCATTTCCCATGTGAATGAAGCCAAAGGAAATTAGGATACATGCTTAAGGTCATTTGGGTAGAAAGCAGCATTCTCTGTACCTCACATGAGTTTCTTCCAATTCTTTCTCCTCATGGGTTCTTTTGATTTTGCCTTCAAAATGGAATTTAAATAGTACTTCTTAGGATATCCATCCATAACCACCACCATTCAGTATGACATAGATGCCCAACCTCTATATTTTCATAATAACTTGCATGTTCATCCTAGAATTTATAAAACATAATAATAACAATAACAATAATAATAGTTTCTTAATTTCTTAATTTAACCCACTAGACACTAATTCCATTGAAGGCAGGAACAATGCCTTAGTATGTATGACAAACCCAACAGCTACCTTAAAAGAATGACACATATTAAGCATTCAGGGTATAATTATTGCATAAAGTGGCAGAGCTAGAAATCAGACATAGGTCCATGTAGCTTTTAAGGCCATGCATTTCAGGCGGCAAGGCAAAAATGATAATCTGGGCGATTACTCCAGTAAATACAAGAAATAAACTCATGATGAATTGGGCATCATCACAGGGTGGGTGGGTTTGGTTGGAGTTAGAATTCTACGTGATTATGTCACCAATCAGTTCTTCATCCTAAGGCCAATACCCATATTTAGTCTAAAAGACAAAGATAGAAAATTATTTCTCTTAAAACCCTAGATATCACACCAGTTTCACTGAACTTTGTAGAGCAAGGAAGAAAAAGAGAGAGACTGACTCCCAACTGACTGAAACTGGGCTGAGAAAGTGTAAAAGTAAGAAACTAAATACATTTCCACCATCGTGGCCCAAAGTAGGTCTTTCAAATATCACCTCCAACTTGATTCTTATTTTTGGAAGGAAGGTAGTGTTAGAATGTTGCTTTTAACTCTACTCATATCAAAACTAAATCAAAACACATGATATAAGCACTAGAGCACCCTGCACTGTACTCTGGTTATTTCCATATATAATATCAGCCCTTAATTTGCTGATGTTATTATCAACATCACTGAAGAGGGGGAAATGGTGTCATAGAATCCCAAAGATACAGCATCAAAGTATAAAGACAAACACAATTTCAGAGTATTCCAGAGTGTATAAGAATTAGGTCATAAATAAGGTTGTACTGCCTAGAGTTTGCTCTGGTTAGTTGCTGGCTATCGGTATCTGAGAAGGCTGGTATGAGAGTAGACAGATGTACATGTCATAGGAACACCCAGCAAAGGTTCCAATCCACAGCTGCTGATTTCAAGCCAGGTGTTCTTCCACACTGACATCCTGAGTTCTTGAAGTTATGGTGTCACACTTTTTCTTGTGTGGGTATGCGTGAAGTTTGGATACTGGGGCGGCATAGAAAATAGCTAATTACTACCCTGGCCATAAATCCCACCCATAAAATAGTATTTACACTATCAAAGATGTATGGAAACTCACCAGGCTCAACATACTCACACACAACTAACATGGAATAAAGCTGAGACTGAAAACCAAGTCACCAATCTCCATGTGAGACCAGAACCGATGTCGTACCTCACAGACTCTTTTTGCTTGTCACGTTCAACGTGATTGTCTTATGAAATGACAAGATTCCGAGGGACGCAGAAGTGTCATACTCCTGCAATCATCAACGCAGTATTGTTGAAGATGGTGTGGTGGTGGCAATGCTGTTGCTGGGTTTAAATTAGTCTGCTTAGAAAGTCTAATGTCTTCAAGTCTGGTGCTATTTTGGTAGCAGTAAGAAAAAAATGGCTGCAAGTTTCTGTATTTCTTAATTTTCTATTGAAATAGGGTTGAAGAAATAATGTTCTGTTTTCCCCAACTCAGGTGCCATGGGACAAACACACAAACACACACACACACACACACACACACAAATACCCCTCATCATTCATGAACAGGGTCATTTTTTGTGCTTATTCTTTTGTTAAGTCCAATCTTTAGCCAATGATAATACTTTCCAGGTGTTTTTGCCTAATACTAGATGTTGGGACAAATAACTGAAATTGTGCCCACTAAAGAAGCATAGATTACATAATGCTTCATAGTTCCTGGTAATGTTAATTTATTACTAATTTTAGAGATATCTTTTACTTCTGTTAGCTATCATAATAGCCTAGCATTATCATTCATCCTTGCCTGGAATATTCTAGGTTTTTATCTTTATCCCTGAATAATTATTAATGCTCATCAGTACTAAAACTTCTCACTCTCAAAAGTGTCATATTTTGTCATCCTAAATCCTAAATAATCTTTACTGTAACTATTGTTAAGTATACATTGTATTGTTACAGTGCTACTTAATATACTTAGAAGTTTTGTTAAGTAAACCCAGTATTAACCCAGATTAGAGATGAGATATAATGCAGAGATAAGAGTGGTTTCAGAGACAAATAAAGGTATTCTTTTCTAAGTATTTATCTGGTGTATGAAAGACAAAATATCCATCAGGTTATTTGTAAGTTTTTGTTCTTTATAATCAGCCCTGTTAGTAGTATCTCTCTGTTTCTATTATCTCAATTGTAATATATATCCTCAGACATTATTATCCTAATGTATAATAGAGATTATAGCTCTAACTTCTAAGCCTGGCAATGTGGCTTGTTACGCATTCAGAAATATTTGGAATGTGAAATTAAACAAAAGAAGCATGCAGATATCAAATGACTACATGTAAAAATGTCTTTGGCACTTTGTTTGCAATTAAAATAATTCTAAATATACCTAGCACACTTTTGCATCCAATTAAAAAAAAGGAAAAGAAATGTAATTGGTAGAATTTTATTGCCTATGATTAGGTATTCATCTAGGTTTTTACCCCATGAGAGTCTACAATTACAAATAGTTTCTATATATTGTCACAGTTCATAACGCACACACTTTCATTTAACATATTAGACCTTTGGCAAACAGTTAAAAAATAACTGATGCATTTTTGTCATCTGTTTTGTTTTTTTTTTAACTATTTCTCTCTATGGGTGCCTGGGTGGCTCAGTTGGTTAAACTATTTCTCTCTAAAAAGATAGATCCAACCATGCATAGACTTTTTTTGTGGTCAATATGGACCTTCCATTTAACCAAGAGTTAATCTCTTTGTGTTGATTAAAACGTCCTTTTATTCTTGAAACTTCAACAAAATGAACTGAAAGCTGAGATGCGCTTATAAACTGTAAAATCTCAGGCACAATCTATCAGTTAAATGGTTTATTATTTTATAATGAAAAGACACTATCACTAATAGGTCAAACATGTTCTCATTCTCATGTTATTTTCTCATTTTTTTGTGACAGTAAATACAGCATTGTTATCTTTGGACAGGATGACAGCTTCAGGCAGGAGATACAACCCCAGGGACTAACACTTTAATTTAAAAAGCTAAGAGGAAAAAACACAGGAGGAAATCAAACAAGGCAAGACTGGAAACAAAACCTGCATTTCACAATCAAAAGTTGGACACCGAGCCCCTGCTAATCTCAAGCCGACTCTAGAGGTTATACTTTCAATAGCAAAAGTAGAGGAAATAGAGACAAATGGCAGAACACTCTATGGTGAGGACTTGACAAATATTCAACATAGGATGACCCCCAGGATATTACTTTCTGGAACAGATTATATATGGGAGAGGCATAGAGTGTTCTGACACACTCTGAGTACAAGAAACTACTTTCTTTTACTTTCATTAAGGGAAGGTGTGTTTATAAAGAAAAGGCAGTGTCTTCCATTCCTCTGTCAATAAACAAGCATTTCTGAGCACCTACTAAATGGTAAACACAGGGGGAAGACACAGTAAAGCACAGAGACAGAAAGTAATGTTCTAATTCCAGATCATTTGGGGATCAACAAAGTATTCATGTGCATGAGATATTAATATGAGACCATGGACTCTTTTTTTTTTAAGATTCTATTTATTTATTTGACACAGAGAGAGAAAGAGATAGTGAGAGAGAGAGCACAGGCAGGGGGAGCTGCAAGTAGAGGGAGAGGGAGAAGCAGAAGCCCACGTGGGACTCAATCCCAGGACCCTGGGACCATGACCTGAGCTGAAGGCAGATGCCCTACCAACTGAGCCACCCAGGAGCCCTGGGACCATGAACTCTTTAAAGCATTTATATGGTCATAAGAGTGTCCCTGTTGTCTTGGTGCCTAGCACAAGCTTGACAGTAGTCACACATATTTCTTGAACTAAATCGTTCAAAGATATGAGAATGAAAAACCTGGAGTGTTCTAGGACTATTTTAGAGAGGGTGCGATGACATTATTCCAAGATGGTGACCCTTAGCTTTGTCTTAAAGCAGTAAACATTAACCAAATGAAGGTGCCTGGGTGGCACAGGGGGTTAAGTGGCGGACTCTTGGTTTTGGCTCAAGTTGTGATCTCAGGGTCAAGAGATGGAGCCCCACGTGGGGCTCTGCGCTCAACGCAGAGTCTGCTTGGGATTCTCTCTATCCTCTGCCCGTCCCCCCTCAAATAAATAAATAAATCTTTAAACAAAAAGAAGTAAACATTAACTAAAGGTAGAAGGAGAGGTGATCTGGTTCCAACAAAGACAAAGCAATATGTAGAGGTATGTAAAACATATTCTATGGCTAAGTGTGTATGAAACAGAACTACAGGAAAATAATAAATGAGGAGGAGGAGTGGGAGGAGGATGACTGGCGGTGGTAGTGATGATGATGATATTAAAATGATTCTTGACATTTAAAATTCCTATTGGCTTCAATGAGTGTGTTAAACTGTTTGCAAAGTTACCAACTGTTCATTAATCTTCATAAAAATCCGATAAAGGAAATGTAACTCCCAGAACAAATTGTTAGTATTTCTAAAAGCCTAGAGGAGAACCTCAATATAGTTACCTGGGTTAAATAAAATCGCATCTTTCAAGTTTGAGGGAAGAAATTAAATCGATGCAATATGGAAATGCTGGTTCTCTCATGGCAATTACATGTTCTGAATGATATATGTACATGTGTTTGAAAAAAGTAAGAATGGAGAAAAATAGACATTAATTTAAAATACGGAACATCTGCTAGAAAAATGAGTTTACAAATAGGTAATAAAAAAGGTCTTTAGTGGTGAAACATTTGCAAAATATAAATTCTTTATAAAGCTTTTATTTTATAAAATCCAAGAACTTTAAATGACTTAAGAGGCCTCCTAGTTGAAGTTGATTCTAGACTCTAAGTTTTTAGCATCCAAGTCTTCTATCCACTAAATTGTACCTCCAGCATATATGGTCTTTTGTCTCCAAGTTCTTAAATTAATTGGTTATGTGCAGGTCATTGTTTATGAGCTAGTCAGAGAAATTAATTAATTTTTAGTTAATATCTGAAACAAGAAGGCCTTCTCCATTTGTGCTAACTTTTCTTACAAATTAGCAAAGTAACATAGAGCCCCTGACAAATATTCAATATCTTGACTTCGAAATCCAGCTCCCCCTTCTACTCCCCTCCCTTGTATAATATTGATGGTTCTTTACTGCAGCTTAGCTCTTACTACGGTGGAAGATTTACCCTGCAACTCTACTACCTTTGACTCATTGCTTCTCAGGAATGCAATGCTAACTAATGTGACTTGCATTTTGTTTTAATTAATAATATTTAATATTTGGAAGATTTTAGAGAAAAACTGAGCACAGATGTACAAAGAATGTACAGAAAAATTGAGCAGATAGTACAAAGAATACCGTATGATAAACTTCCATACATTTTACCCCATTACAAACCTCTTATATTAGTGTGGTGTATTTGTTAAAACAGCTGAGCCAATATCAACATATTATTAACTAAAGTGCTTAGTTTACATAAGGGTTCATTCTTCATTTTGTGCATTCTATCAGATCTATCTAACCATCTACCTAGCTATTTAAATATATAATGATATGTATCCATCAATATGGCATTCCTCATCCCCTAAAAATCCCATGTTTCACGTGTTTATCCCTCATTTCTACCAAACCCCAGAAACCAATGATTTTTTTTTACTATGGTTTTACCTTTTCCAAAATGTCATATAGTTGGAATCATACATTATATGGCGTGTTTATACTAGTTTTTCACTTATCAATATTTACTTAAGATTCCTTCATGTCTTCATGGTTTGAGAGCTCATTTCTTTCTATTATTGGATAATATTCCATTGTCTGGATGTACCACAGTATGTTTATCTGGTCACCTACTTAAAAATATTTTGACTACTTCCAGTTTGAGGTAATTATGAATAAAGCAGCTATAAATATATGTGTACAGGCTTTGTGTGGACAGAAGTTTTCAATTCATTTGGGTAAATACAGAAGAGCATAGTCGTCTATTTGCTTTTGGTTCTATTTGCTCTTCTTTTTGTTTGATCTTAAGGTGTGAGCCAGACTATTAATTTGAGATTATTCCATGTGGTATATATATACACAATGGAATATTATGCAGCCATCAAAAACCCCGAAATCTTGCCATTGGCAATGACGTAGATGGAACTAGAGGGTATTATGCTAAGCGAAATAAGTCAATCAGAGAAAGACAAGTATATGATCTCAGTGATATGAGGAATTCTTAATCTCAGGAACAAACTGAGGGTTGCTGGAGTGGAGGGGGGTGAGAGGGATGGGGTGGCTGGGTGATGGATATTGGGGAGGGTATGTGCTATGGTGAGCACTGTGAATTGTGTTAAGACTGCTGAATTGCAGACCTGTACCTCTGAAACAAATAATACATTATATATTAAAAAAAAAAAAAGATAGTAGGAAGGGAAAAATGAAAGGGGGGAAATCGGAGGGGGAGACGAACCATGAGAGACTATGGACTCTGAGAAACAAACAGGGTTTTAATACTACAAATCCCCATCTCTACCATGCTTTAGCTGTGTCCCACACATTTTAATATGTTGTATTTTCATATTAATTTAGCCAAATTTTTAAAATTTATTTGTATGTATTTTTATTTCCTTTAATCCACTTTGACACAAGAATAGTTTAAAATTTTGTTATTTAGTTTCCAAGCATTTGGATATTTTCCTGTTATCTTTATATTATTGACTTCTAGTCTGATTCCGTTGTGATTCAAGAACATTCTCTGTAGGATTTCTGTTCTTTTAAATCTGTGATTTATTTTATGGCTTGGTATGCGTTCTCTGGAAACTTGAAAAGAATGTGCATTCTGCTGTTTTGGGTGGTGTGTTTTATAAATGTCAGTCAGATCCTGTTAGTTGATGATATTAATTTGTTTTACAACTTTGTTACTTTTCTGTCTAGTTGTTTTATTAATTGCTGAGTTAGGGCTACCGAAATTTCAAACTATAATAATGGCTTTGTCTATTTTTTCTTTCAGACCAACCAGTCAGCTTCACCTATTTTGCTGCTCTGTTGTTTGGTGCATACCCATTTAGAATTGCTATGTCTTCTTGGTGGAGTGACTGCTTGTCATTACATAATGTCACTGTCTGCCTTGGTAATTATCTTTGCTTTGAAGTCCACTTTATCAGATATTAATATACTCACTCTGGTTTCCAGTGGATTAATGTTTGCATGATATATCTCCATCATTTTACTTTTGGATGCCTAATATATTGCATATGAAGTGAGTTTCTTGTACACAGCAGATAGTTATGTCTTGTATTTTTATCCACTGTACCAGTCTTTGTCTTTTAATTCATGTATTTAGACCATTTTCATTTAATCTAATTATTGATATTCAGGCCTTCAGTCTGCCATTTTATTTTTGGATTCTGTTGGTTCTGGATGTTTGTTTTTGTTTTTGTTTTCTTTTTTCCTGTATTCTTTTTCCTGTTTTCTTATGGGTTTGGGCAATTTTTAGAATTCCATTTTGATTTCTTTATAGTATTTTATGAGTTTATCTCTTAGTATAGCCTTTTAAGTGTTTGCTGAAGGTATTACATTATACACATACATTTTATCATAGCCTGCTGGTGTCATAATTTTATCAATTCGAGTGGAGTGTACAAACCTTACCTTCCTTTATGTCTCTTTATCCTCCTTGTTTGTAATTTTCTTAAATATTTCTTCATATCCATTTAGAACCACACAAGAGTGTGTTATAAATTTTGCTTCAATTGCCAAAAATAATCTAGAAAAGTCAAGATGGGAAGCAGTATCTCTCATATTTATAGATATTTTTGCTTATTGAGTTCTTTCTCCCTAATTGAAACTCTGATGTTTCTTCTTTATTCCCCTCCTATTTAGAGAACCTCATCCATTCTTTTAATGTCTATCTGCTAGTGGCAAATGCTCTTAGTTTTCTGACAGCTGCTAATGTCTCAATTTCCCCTTAATTCCTGGAGGACACTTTGGCTGGACATAGGCTTCCAAGTTGGTCGATCTAAAAATGTCGTGCCTCTTTCTTCTGACCTCCATTGTTTTCGATGAAAAACCCTCCATCACGTGAACTGTCTTCGCACCTGTAGGTAAAGTGTCACAGGTTTTTCATAGCTTTCTTTTTTATTATTTGTAAGCTTGACTGTGGTGTTTCTTACAGTGTGTAGTATCTGCTCACCCTCTTGATTCTTAAAGCTTATGTCTTTTGTCAAATTTGGAAAGTTTCAGACACTATTTCTTTGAGTACTTTTACAACTCCATCCTCTTTATCCTCTCCTTCTGTGACTTCAATGTCAGGAATGTTAGATTTTTTACTATATCTCACAGGTCACTGATGATGCCCTATCCTTTATTTTAAAAAATATATGTTTTTATTAATCTATAGCCTTCCTGCTGTTTATATTGGGTAATTTATATTTTTTATTTTCAATTCCATTGATTATTTCCTCTTCCCCCTCCACTCAGCTTCTGAACCCATCCTTGGAGTTTTGTTTTACTTTGGTGTGCTTTGATTATTGCACTTGTTTTAACTTTTCTATTTGGTTTTACATTATATCTTCTATTCTTTTGCTGAAACTTTCTATATATTTTAAATTTTTTTTTCTTTCTTTCTTTTTTTTTTTTTCTTCATTTTTTTGAATTCCTTACCATTGTCCAGCAAGGTCAAAAGTCCTGATTTCTTACTTGGCCATTTCTGACACCACTTCCATAGATGTGAGCACTTCATCACACCCAGGAGAGGATGAAAGTTCAGCCCTCTACTTGTTCTTTTCTGGAGTGGGTGGAGATCAGGGCTACAGACTTTTTGTACTGTTTGGTTAGAGTAGAGCAGTTGCTTTCTAAAAATTATTTTCTTTCCAGGCTCTGCCTCTCCTGTTCCTTTGTCTAGAGTGAACAAGATTTTTGTTTTTTTGTTTGTTTGTTTGTTTCCTTGTGTTTGTTTTTGTCATCTCCATATTTCAGATGACTGGCTTCTTCAGCTCCAGAGCTTGAAAGCGTAAAGCAAATAGCAAGTTAAAAACCAGGGAATTCGGGCGCCTGGGTGGCTCAGTTGGTTGAGCGACTGCCTTCGGCTCAGGTCATGATCCTGGAGTCCCTGGATCGAGTCCCGCATCGGGCTCCCTACTCGGCGGGGAGTCTGCTTCTCCCTCTCCCACTCCCTCTTGCTTGTGTTCCCTCTCTCACTGTCAAATAAATAAATAAAATCTTTAAAAAACAAAACACAACAAAAAAAAACCCAGGGAATTCATCACCATATCATTGCTTGGGTCCTGAGGTCCCTAACTGGTCTGCCTTCTTCTCTCCACCTTTCAAAGTGTTATTCTGTTTGTTTTATACATAATGTCCAGAGTTTTTAATTGGACTTAGTGGAAAAAATAGAGAAAAACATGTCGACCTCATCTTCCAGGAAGCGTGACTACTCTATCCATGTCATTGCTTTTGTATAAAAACTCTTAACTTCAACAGGCGTATGTTTTGACCTGTATCATTTCTTCAGATGCACCTATTCTCTTTGGCCTCAACCTTATACTTGATTAGGTTCTTTGATTGAGTTAAAAGACATCACCTGAATTGTGCTAAGCCAGCATCTCTGATGGAATAAGGCTTAACTTTTTTTTCTCCTATAATCCTCTGAAATTAGAAGAAGGTAGGCTTTTGATAAATTGTATCACAAATTTGTTCCTTAGTCTGGAATATGAATAAAGCAAGCTGTGGATTTAAGGAGACATTGTTTAATTCCAGGGTGAGCTGAACCAATATAGTGATAAAGGTATGATGCATTAATCAATCTCTTAAGGAACTTAATGGATGTGGCTCATATCTGATAAGCCCTCTAATCTATAAAACTGACTGCACCACCCCCCTCCTCCCCAAGCACACACATGAAACTTGGATTTGAATTTATTGGAAATTATATTTGGAATATGGATTTCTAGAGTCAGGTGAAAGAAAATTAGTTATAATAAGCATAGTTGAAATATAGTTCAAAGATGGATGGTGATTTGTCCAAGAACTTTGGTTTCTGTTTGTTTTATTTTATTTATAGTATTTTAAGAAAAGAAAATGCATGTATTGGTAAGAATAATGACAATTTCAAATTTTTGTGATATCTTGTTGTAAACTATCATTTTACACACACACACACACACACACACACATCTTGCTGGCAAAGAATATCAAGTCTTAATAGGAATCTCCACTCATAACAAACCTTGGGTTCAGAGGATTTTTACAAAGTGAAATAGGCTATATATATTTATCAATTTGTGGAAATGCACAATTAGTCACTTATTTTTCTATAAAATAACTACTTAAGAGATAATTTGTTAAATTTTATTTGATGGTATCCCTGTAAATCTTTTTGATCATTCTTCTGTAAGCTAAAATCAATATGAAGAATATAGGCCCATCCTACCAAGTCATACTTTAAGATTTGTCACTAGATAATGCATTTATTTTTAGTTGCATCCAGAGACCACTTCATATGTTTTAAACCTTCTTCCATTCCCCACTTAGCCTTTCAGATTATCAGAAATAATTTAATAGCAGATCCCACGTACTTTATTCCACCACTGAAGACTCAGCACTAATAGCTTGTGAATGACAAATGTGCAGCACATAACCCAAGTTTCTGTGAGGGAAAGTTTAAAATCCATCACTTTCTAATGTCCCTGTGTTGACAGAAATTCTCTAACAGAAAGTGAAAAAAGAAGTGTCAGCTATAACACTGTACTCAATGGGCAGTCCTGTCAACAACAGGGGTTAAGTATCTCTGTGGTATCGTTTATAGATAATTTTGCTTTGCTTAAGACAATATTTGGCACACAATAGGTAACTGAAGAAATAGTGAATCAATACAGATTTAAAGTTTAAAAAAAAATGATAGTTGTGTTATGAACAGAGGCAAAAGAGAGAACCGATGTTTGTGGAATACTTAGTATAAACCAAGCACAGAGACTGCCACTACATAGAGCATGTTCCCTTTTATCATCCTTGAGCTTACCGTTAGAATGTAGTCTTTTATGCCCTTCTCACAGATAAGAAAACTAAGACTCAGAGAAATTAATTTTCCATATATATCTATCTTAATTATGTATATATATATATATATATACAATTTTGACATATACTTCTTAATTCCCCAAGTAATACTTCTTTATGACACATGAAGCAACACAAAGCTGTGTTAAAGAAAAGTAAATCACCTCCTTAAGAGTTACTGGGACACAAGCATATTTGGGAAGTAATAGCATGAACAAAAGTGTAGAAAAAATTCAAATAATGAATTCAGAGCACTAATGTCGGGATATTCTTTTTTCAGGAGAAAGAACCAGATCTGAGACTTAAATAGTGGGTAAAATTGTAGCAGGAAGGAATATAGGAAGACACTAAACTACATAAAACACTCAACATTATAACGCACTGCCAGCTACCAAGTATTACTGTGTGGTTCTCAAAGGAACTTGCAATTTCCTCCACAGAATTGATGAATGTTGTCAGTGACACTTGCTTAGAAGAAAGTAAGATTTTTATCTTACTGAAGATAAAAATAACAGAAACTAACACTTATTGGATACTTATCATGTTTATCTCCCTTAATAGTCACAACACATAAAAATGGAAGTCCTCTACATTTTATGAATGAAACAAGGAAATCTGACAAGATTGAACAGCAACAAAGTGTTGGGTCTAGGGTTTTGACACAACACTGGACAGTCTTGCCAGACACGTTTCCCCTTAACTAAGGGTTCCGCATGGTGATGATAAGAAACTTAATGGCAATAGAGATCAGTACCAAATTATGTTCTTGACTGCATTCTAATGGGATTAGATTCCATTCTCCGGGTAGTGAGATGTTTCTTATGGTAGTTGAAAATGGTAGTCAAAGATAAATCTGGTGACCATATGAAGACTGGATTTTAGTAGCTAGTTCCTGCACACAGAGAATGAAGATAGGAAACCACTGAAGTAATTCAGATGTCTGGAAAAAATAATTTGCCATAAAGTGGGATTAGTGGTCGAGAAAAAGAAAAATGACTAGGCAGAATGTTTTGTAAGTAAATGGACTGGATAGAATACAGTTATCAAAAGAACAGGAAAAACTGTCTGTTTCACCTTTCATGTCCTATGATGTTTTTCCAATGAATTAACAAATTAAATAAGGAAGCTAACATTTCATATGTGGTAGAAAATGTAGCAAAGCTTTCAGACACACAAAGCTGATGGATGTATTCACATAAATGTAGTTTGGATATATTTGGTAATTATTTCAAATTATATGAAAGGGATATAATATTAACATGATGGAATGCTTCATAAAGTTCATGAAGTCCGATATTTTATTAAACACGGTGCACTAAAATTCCAAATAAATATACAGTAGTTATTAGGGTTAGTAATAAAATCTGATTATTTTTATAATATATGTTGATTTCAGCAGTATCGATTTTGTCTTATTTTTATTAGGTTATTGAAGCTGTGCATTACTTACACTGGTTACTGTTCAAATTGACGTATTTATACCCTTTCTTGTAGTTATGTAATTGGCTTTATTTTTATTATACCATTCTTGCTGTGAACTTTTTTCTTGACTACTGGCTTTATCATGTATTATCCACAAGGGGCCTTCAATTAGTTCTTCCAAACTAGACGGAAGGGGAACAGCTGTTGACAAAAGCTAAAAACACATATATTTTTCTTATTTCCCATGTAGATGCTTGTATTTTCCTTCATCAGGTCTGGAGCCAACTAATAGCAGTGGGGTGCCTACTTTGTGCTTCTGTAACAGGAGCATACTCAGACAGAAAAAGGCCTTTCAAAATCAGTATTTTTGAAGGAGCTGCTAAAATTTGCCCACTAACAAGAACCATGAAATCAATAGTTTTTGAGGGAACAATTGTGGGGATAGTAAATCCAGGTCAGAGTTATGAGCCAATGAAAGGTAAGTTGAGAGGAACAGCATTTGTGAGCTCCCTTTCCCTCTATTTTCGACACTCAACATTATAACGCACTGCCAGCTACCAAGTATTACTGTGTGGTTCTCAAATGAACTTACAATTTCCTCCACAGAATTAATGAATGTTGTCAGTGACACTTGCTTAGAAGAAGGAAATGTCTCTGTGTTTAATATGTGTATTTCCTTCTTGTGGTATTTAGTTCTTTCTGGTCTTCTCTAATCTCTTTGATTCTCTCTTGCCTTTCATTTGTGTGTGCATGTGTGTGTGTGCACATATTGTCATCACTTATGGAAATGTCATAGTCTGCTCATTTTTAAAAAATTCTAAATGCATCTTAAAAATAATTGGCATATACAAATATTGAATCATTGTGTTGTATACCTGAAACTAGTATAATGTTGTGTACCAATTATATCACAATTGAAAAGAAAGGAAGAAAGAAAGAAAGAAAAAAATAAAGGAAATTAATATAGGCTGATGGCCACAACTCCAAATTGTAAAGGCAAAATAAACCAACAAACCATCAAACCAAAAAAAAACAAAAATCCAAAACCCAAACAAAACAAAAAAACCTTTACCAATAAAATTACCAAGGATATTTTTCTCTTCTTAAATACTTCAAAAATCCATGGAATCCCTCTTTCATAACATGCCAGATATAATCCCTCTCCCCATACAAGTCTTAGAAAATCCTGAGAGTCTGAAAGCACATATTTTTTATTTGTGATCTGAATTGTCCTCTTCTTCCTCTTTGTTCTAGATGGGAGGAGCACACATGAGCACAGGCTTAATAAGGCTTTCATTTTGGTAAGGGTGAAGTGATGAGAGGGGTTGGATCAGTACCAACTTCAAAACTAACACAGAGAACACTATCACAAGAGAACATCCTGAGAACAGACTTAGTAATGATGCAGGAGGAACCAAGCATTTCTGTACTTTGTAACATGTCACATTTCAGATTTTATAATGAACTTTCCCAAGTGTGTTTTCGTCATTCTGGTTTTCCCAATATCATAAAGAATGGAGGAAAGAGCAGTAAAATAACACACAGGTTTTCCTCTGGGTCCCAGCAAGAAAGAAGAGACCAGTCAGACCAAGTCCAACACACAGCCGCATGGGACAAGGAGGCTGGGGCAAAAAAAAAAAAAAAGAAAGAAAAGAAAAGAAAAAAGAAGAAAATCTGAAATGATGGTAGGTGGAGTCAGTGTGCTGAGAAAATGGGGGGAAGATGATTCTGGGTTGTAGGAAGAAAAGGAGAGCACAGACTGCTGAGCTGAGCCATGAAAGCCAGATAGGATATTCCCTGACCAGAGTGCTTAGTTGCATTTCTGCTGCCCCAAGGTTAACTTCCTTCTTAGCTGAGAGGGGAAACAGATTCTTTGTTTTACAGTAACATGAGTTACTTATTGTTTAACATGATGAGGCTTCACTTACTCCCTCACTACCACAGATCAAAGCTTCAGCGTTCCAGCAGGATAATTCACCCAGGTGTGATTGACCACGCCCTACACTTGAGGACACTGAAGCTCACAGAAGTTTGTGATAGCCCAAGTTCACTTAGGTGGAAACTGCAGAGGCAGATTTAAAATCAAGTGTTCCTCACTCCAAATCCCTTTTCTGTTCTACACACGATTAATCAGAAAAATGATATTGATTTGAGTTTCTCTTGAGTCTTAACCTCTGAAAGGCGTTTCTTTTCTCTTATTTCCTGTGCCCCATCTGATTCCTTCCTCTGGGAGTTGCCTTTAGCGCTGGGCCAGGGCCATCAACTCTAGACTCCAATGCAACTGACTTTTTTAGGAAATACACTAAATGGTTACTTCTCTTCTGCTACTTATTAAGCACTTACTATATAACAACAATTGTGCCGAACATTTAACATGTATTATTTCATATATTCTTTTCAACCAAATTCTGGTGTAGGGATTTCCCCACTTTTACAGAAGAAAAAATAAATGAGGTTAAAAGGTTGGGAAAAGTCACAAAGGAAGAAAGCGGTGAAGCCTGTATTCCAATCCATGTCTATGTGACTTAAGTTCTATGCTCTTGTAGCTCAAAGTTTATGCTCTTACTCTATTATTGTTTATCTCAAATAAAGTCATGTTGAAGAAACCTGTTGTAGGCAAAGTCACAGACTCTTAAATCTACAGGCCTATCCACAAATCTTCATACTTCTCTGAACTCTACATTTTTGGCACTGATAATAATTTTAATTAACAGTCCGTATAAGTATTTGCTTACATATTTTTTTAATTTGCTTCTCACAAGACTGTAAGTTTCAGGATGAAAAGGACCTCAATCACTATGTTTATGTTTGCATCCCAGTACCCAAAGCACTGACTGATATATAGTTAATCTTAACACACATAGTTTAAGAGAAGCAATGCATATATGAAAAAAATGCTAAAATACTCAAGGAGTTTTGTTTGTTTGTTTTTGGTATTATTGATAACTGCTCCATTTAGGAGCCATCTACTTTTCATACACTTCACCTGACTTTTTGCACACCCTCTTCTATCCTTCTCCACCCATCTTTGAATGCTGGGAGGCGGACCTGTTAGGTTATATTTACTAGATGTTCTTGCCCCTGGCTTCCTGTGAGATTTGGCCAATGGGAGCCACTGACACGTGATGTGAAAGTGATGAAGAGATAGGTCAGAGTATTTATTCCCCCTGTTCTTGCCCCAGTAGGCCATGTGTTCCAAAATGAAAGACCATTGCTCTTGTCAAAAGCGTCCCTCCCTCACAGGGGTACTGCAACTGAGTTACAATAACCAAACTGTATCAGTTTCCTAGGGCTGCCATAACAAAATACCATCATTTAGGCTCCGTAAAACAGAAATGTATTGTCTCACAGTTCTTGAGGCTAGAAGTGTGAAATCAAGATGCCAGCAGGGCTATGTTACCTCTGGAGCCTGTAGGAAAGAATCCTTCTTGCCTCTTCCAGCTTCTGGTAGACCGATATTATTCCTTGGCTTGTAGATACATTGCTCTTATCACTGAACTTGACTTGCAGATGCACCACACCAAACTCTGCCTCCATCACTACATGGTGTTCTCCCTTTGTTTCTGCTCCCTGGGTCTCCCTGCCTTCACACGGCCATCTGATTATAAGGACCTTGTTCACACTGGAATAGGAGCTCACACTACTCCACTATGACCTCATCTTAACTAGTTACATCTACAATGACCCTATTTCCAAATAAGGTCACATTCTGACATAATAGAGGTTAGGACTCCAACATATGTATTTTTGGAAGGATGCAATTCAATGCATAAATCAATCCTCCCCTTGCTCCTTATGCCTAAAAATACTAACACACACCTCCTGTTCCTTGCCCACATTGTTTTCACCATCTTATTGGCTTCCATTAACTCTGTCTATACCTCCGTGTATACTCCTTTTATTCAACTCTCTTGGCTCTCTCTCTCTCTTTTTTAAGATTTTATTTATTTATTTATTCTAGAGCGAGAACATGTGAGTAGGGGGAGTGGGAGAGGGGGAGGGAGAGAGAATCTTGAGCTGACTCTGCCCTGGGTGGAGAGCCCAGCGCGGGGCTTGATCTCAGGACCCCAAGATCATGACCTGAGCTGAAACCAAGAGTTGGAGGCTTAACCAACTGAGCCACCCAGGCTCCCACTGGTTATCCCTCTTGAGTGTGCTTTCTGTTTCCTGTAAGAAGCCTCATCATGATAAACTCCTATCCCTATTTTCTCAAAACTCAGTGTAGTGTTTATTAAATTTGGCCAGAACTAAATATGTCCAAGTTGGAGGCTTGAGATCTTTTTTTTAAATAAAAATAAAAAGCTAAAAAAAAGAGTATAAATTAAGAGATAATTAAAGGTTTAAAATAAAGACATCATCAATATCAAACAGCAAGACAGAGCTCTTGGATTTGACTTTAAAACAAAACCAAAAAAGTACATATTTGTCTGATATCTGATGACATTATCAAAACTAGCTGTAATAAATTGCTATTTTTTTTTACTGAGAAATCCAGTATGTCCTTTATACATCAGCTGTAATAGGCACTGACAGGAACTGGTAGAGAGGGTAAAGTAAAAATTTCAAAGCCATTTGTGAATTATAAATAAAATATAACACCATATATTGAATTGCCACTCTGAATCCATAGCTCAGTGATGATAAGGAGATCCCTTCCTGCTTTAAAGTATAATATGACAATCATTCACCCAAAGTCATGTTGAGTTGCTTCAGAAAGTGGTTACTGGGATGGACATGCTGACACAAATCTATGTTTGCATCCTTTCCTTAGCACATTTCACATAATCTTGCTTCCCTTGTCTTCACTCTATACAAACACCACTTTGAACGTTTGAGAAATGAATGTCAAGTGTCTCTTCCAAGTGATGAAAATTATCCATTTGGGTATGACATCTCTGTTAGAACAAAACAATTTAGAATTGTGGTGATTTTAGCTACCCCGAAGGTATACACACGCACACGTTTGCATACGTGCAAGCACATGTAGTCTGTGTGTATGCCTGTGTTTTGATAGAGATTTCTCAGTAGTCCCTCATGTAGAAGGCTTCTGGTCTAAGTAATAAAACAGTGAAGTCTATTTGAAAGTAACCTTGAGAATTTGTGGCATAGTTTTCTTATGCATAGACCAGATTAGTTCATTATTCCAGCTTGAGGGTCTGCAAATTTTCATTTTACTTTAATGCATTTCTTAGAATAAATAATGTGAATGTGTTCTGACTGAAAGTAATTTCTATCAAAAATATCAGAATAACAACATTAGCAAATGAAATAGTCTGTTTATTCATAGAATTTGAAGTTACTTATTTGCCTGTTCTTTCATAGGTATGCATAGATAAAAATAAAATCTGTGGGATTTCAATGTTCATTTTGATCTTTAAAGCATAATAAAATGTTGTAATACGGCAGAAAGAAAAAGCCGTTGGAATTTATAGAGACCTGGGTTCTAGTACTGGTTCTGCCTCAAATTTTAAAATTTTCTCTGAGGATATACATTTATTTTTCTCATATATGGAATATGAGCATTCTTCTAAATTATATCTTGTTTCTTTCCAGTTCTGCTAATGTGTGACTTTATGATATACAGAACTCTAGGGAAAATTTAACATGTTATGTGTCACAGATTATTATTCATATAATATTAATCTCTGGAAACCTGAATATCCAGAGGTGGCAAATATATTTTCCAAAATGTATTAGCCTTCTGAAGTGGCTATAAATATGGTCAACACAAATAAAACCTGGTTCATATTATTCTTAATGGTCTCTGTAATTTCAAAATCCTTGTAACTTGTTTTAGTTTATTTTAAAGAAACTGACAGATATCTAATATTAGAAGCATTTGAAAACTTTTCTGTGGTAGACAGCTTCTAAAATGGCTCCCAGTTATTCCTACCTTCTGGTATTCATGTACTTATATAAGCCTTCCCTTTTGTATGTAGGCAAAATCTAGTGGCTTGCTTTTAATAAACAGAATATATCAAAAGTGATAGGCTGTCACTTCCAAAATTAAGTTATAAAAGATTTTGTCTTCCATCTGGTTCACCCACTCTGTCTTGCTAGCTCTGATGTAGCGTGCTGTTATATTGTGAGCTGCTCTATGGAGAGGCCCATGTAACAAGGTAATATCCAACCAATAGCCCATAAAAATCAAAATCCTCAGCCTAACAGCTCCTGAATCCTTCCAATAACCATGTCAACAATCATGGAAATGGATTCTCTTCCATTGGAACTGAAATGACTGCGTCTCCATCCACATCTTGAGTACAACCTGTGAGAACCTTAAATCAGGGGGCCTGGCTATGTCCAACTACGGTATAGTTTACAATTCTTATCTGTAGAAATTGAGGAAATAAATAAATATTGTTGTTTAAGTCACCAAGCTTTAGGATAATTTGTTACATGGTGATAAATAATTAACATGTTTTCTCTTCAGCATGAAGAATGACTTAGGATGGGCTAAGAGCCTACTTTTGTTGGGGAATAGAGGAGTAGTAACATAGACCTAAGTAACTGCAAGTAAGATAGGTAGGTTCTTACTCTCCTGGGAAGCTGGGATTCCTGATTGGAAACAAAACAAAACAAAACAAAACAAAACAAACAAAAACAAGTTCAAAAGCCCTGGAATTAGGACACAAATGAGTAAGTTTTGCATAGGTCCCTACCTCTCTGTGAAAAGTTATCTTGTTTTGCACAGCAAAGGAAACCATCAACAAAATGAAAAGATAATCTACTGAATGGGAGAGGATACTTGCATAGGATATATCTTTAAGGGGTTAATATCCAAAAATATATAAAAACGTTATACAACTCAACACCAAAACAACAAATAATCCAATTAAAAATGGGCAGAGGACCTGAATAGGCTTTTTTCCAAATAAGATATACAGATGGCCAAGAGACAAAAGATGCCCCACTTCACTAATCGTCAGAGAAATGCAAATGAAAACCCCAAGAAGATATCACCTCACACCAGTCAGAATGGCTAGTATAAAAAGGACAAGAAATAACAAGCGTTGGTGAGGATGTAGAGAAAAGGGATGCCTTGTGCGCTCCTGGTAAGAATGTAAACTGGTATAGCTGCTACAGAAAAGACTATGGAGTTTCCTCAAAAAATTAAACATAGAAATACCATATGACCCAATAATCCCATTTCTGGGTATTTACCTGAAGAATACAAAACACTAATATGAAAAAATATATGCACCCCTATGTTCATTGTAGCATTATTTACAATAGCCAAGAAATGGAAGCCAACTAAGTGTCCATTAATACATGAATAGATAAAGAAGATGTGATGTGATGCATGCATATGCACGCGCGCACACACACACACACACACACAATGGAACGCTACACATTAAAAAAAAGAAATCTTGTTATTTGCAACAACACAGCCAGCCCTGGAGGGTATCATGCTAAGTGAAATATGTCAGACAGAAAAAGACAAATATCATATGGTTTCACTTATATGTGGAATCTAAAAACCAAAACAAACAAATGGACAAACAAAACTTCTGTTTGTATAAATACAGTGGAACAAACTGTGGTTGCCAGAGGAGAGGGGGTGGGAGAATGGGCAAAATAGGTGAAGGGGGTTAAGAGGTACAAACTTCCAGTTATAAAATAAGTCATGGTGGCTGGGTGATGGACACTGGGGAGGGTATGTGCTACGGTGAGCACTGTGAATTGTGTAAGACTGATGAATCACAGACCTGTACCCCTGAAACAAATGATACATTATATGTTAATAAAAAAATTAAAAAAAAATAAGTCACAGGGATGAAAAATACAGCATAGGGATAGAGTCAATAATACTGTAATAATTTTGTATGTATGTAGGTGACTGATGGTAACTACACTTATCATGGTGAGCATTCTATAATGTATATAATTGTCAAATCACTACGCTGTACATGTGAAACTAATATAATATTTATGTCAACTATATTTCAATTAAAAAAAAAAAAAGTCATGGGGTGCCTGGCTGAGTTGGAAGAGCATGTGACTCTTCATCTTGGGGTTGTGAGTTCAAACTCCACGTTGGGTTTGAAAGTACTTAAATATAAATAAATAAATAAACTTATTGAAAAAGTCATCTTATATCACATAGAAACTCTGTATTCTGCTTACTCATTAGAGTCTAGCCATGTTTATCTTCTTTCTGTTACTTAAATAGTTCATGTCCTTCCTTGCACAAAGTGTTTGTGCTTGATGTTTATTTGGCCTAGAATGGCCCTTCTACTCCACTCCATGTTCTGGTGCTTTCTTTTTCCCTATTTGTGAGATTAATTATCACCTCTTAAGAGTACCCTTCCAAAGTAGTTCTTTTCTTTTCTACATCCATGTTATTTCTTTTTCCTGTGTAGATTATTTACAATTTACAACTAGTTATTCATTGTTTTTATCTTTTCTACCCACTGGAATATAAACTCCAAAGAGCAGGGGCTGGGTCCCTTTTATTCACTCTTTATTCCCCAGAACCTTAGCAGAGTTTCTGGAACAAGCATGGGAAGCAATACACACTTGTATGGAAGGAACTGGAAAAGGGGAAGAGAGAGAAAGTCAGTTAGCATAAGTATGGGACCAATTTCAAGATCCATATGAGTACCAAAAGCGTTTAGGCTAAAATATTAAAGTACAGGAGAAGTTCAATGTCATAATTCTTTAATAATGCACTGAGTCACATTTGAAAAAATATTTTTGTTTATGCTTGATTTTGCTTATGTTTGTGCTTTTTTACGAAAGTGGAATTAGAAAGTTCTAACACTGGTGTTGAGAAAAAAGTGGATAATTACAGTTGAATGAAAGAATGAGTGGAATACGATTCATCATCACACTTCTGGTTTTAGACTTGACCATCCTTCTACAATACTTAGCAAAGTATAACCTCAGTGGGTAACTTCTCTATAAAATGAGAAGATAGACATGTTAATAATGTGAGACTCTCCTAAGAATCTAAAATACTTTATTTTATTCAGTTTCCATTTTATTATTTTATTCAATTTATACATTGTAAGTTATACTGCATTGTTATTTCAGGACTGGGGCCACTTGAAATTGTTTGTCAGTGAGTTTACTAGGAGAAAAAGTGTGGCAGATTGTAAAAATATCCCAATTTTTCACTACTTCCTATATGCAGTCACTTTACCACTTTGCAGCCCAGTCTGGCTCTGGGCTTGGCCATGTGATATGCTTTGGCCAATAAGATGTTAATAGATGTGACACAGCAAAGACTTGAAATGGCCCCACCTTAGCCCTTGCTCTTACTCTGAGGACATGGCCACTACCATAAGAAGAACATACCAAAGGCTGACCTTCTAGTCTGGGAAAGAAAATGACAGACACGTGAAGCATAGCAATTTGCCAGCTCACAGTTGCATGTGCAGTTTAACAGATGTGTGGAAATTTAAGTGAGACTAGGAAAGGTTGGGTGCCCCGTGTTTGTTTCAGCTAAACTTCAAGATTCATGAGGGGAAAAAAAGATGCATGCCACTGAGTATTTGGAGAGGCTTGTTACACGGCAATTCCTAACTGATATAATAGGAAACATGTATTGCAAAGAAGGATGATACACTGTATTTTGTAATGCATTACAAAACCATCATGTCAGGCAGTCAGCTTCGGACTCTACAAATATTCTGTTAAGATCGGAATTTGTATTTTTGATATTTTATTATTTGGAGACAGATTAAAGACAACTTCCCTGACCTGTATTTTCAAAAGCACCTATATTTGAAAACCAGAATAAGTAATCCTTCTAATTCTTAAGTGATATAAGACACTAGGGAATCATAAAGGCAGAATGTTTAAAATAAAAAGAAATAAAAGAAATAAATAAAAATTATAATTTGGGAAGGCAATGAGTTTTGGACTTTAGAACTTCCTCATATGAATAGTTTGCTTTATTAATATGTTTGCTATATTTTTTATTATATCTTCTAAATATCTGTGGAAGCTTACAAGCCATGAGAAAAAAAAAAAAAGAACATATGTGCTAGTGTTCTCATGTTTGACATATTTGGAATTTCTACGAGACAGCAGAGATCAGCTCAGATTATTTATTGATTTGTGTCTATATTTATCTCCACCATTGTGCTGTAAATTCATTTAGGGCAGGAACTATGTCCCTTTCATTTCACTATTTCCCGCCCCCCCAAAATAGTGCCTGGTTAATATCAGGGCCCAATTAGTGCTTGGCAAACTGAACTAAATTAAATTTAAATTAAAATCTACTGAAGCAGACAGCTGTATATAGAAGTGCACAAAATCATGAGCTAAGAGTTTGATAGTTACGGTACAACAAGAACCTCTCTTCTCAGAATGTGGTCATTGTCTGTCATGTCTCCTCAGAGAACTTGAAGAAACAGGAAAAAAAAAAAAAGCATTTCACTATCTGAGAACAACATTTTGTTGATGATAACTTAATTAAAGACATTCTATACTAAAGCCTATATTGATATTTTATGAAAGAGACAGACATCAAATTATCATAGTTTTAAGCTAAAACTCAAGAATTAAAAAAAAAAAACAACAGAGCAAATAAGCATGGAGGAATTTTTTCATTTACTTCTACCACTCATACTATTTCCGTGGAAGAGTCTGGGGCATTCTAGTATACTGTGATCATTAGATAGGTTAAAACTTCATCTCATCTTTCAAAACGAAATGAAACAAAACAAACCTAAAAACAAAACTAACATCATCTCATCTTGCTCCAAAGTTCATTCCAGAGCCAGACACATTTATAGGAACTACAGGTTTGTTAGCTGGAAATATGGGTGGATGAATGAATCAACCAATATCAGCTGATGGAGGTAAAGATGAGAATGCCTTCAATTTCAATATCATATATCACACATATAAAATAATTAAACTGTGTATTAGAGAAACTAATAGTTTCTCTAAGACACGGAGCCACTAAATCTTTCAAAATCTCACATCTATTTCTCATTGCATTTTTGCCTGCCTATTATTTTTAATTCCTAATTGCTTTATCAATAGGTACTTATTTTTCACTATTGTTTTCCTTTTATTCAGCTTTATGGAGATAAAATTAACAAATAAAATTGTAATATATTTAAAGTATATAATGTGATGATTTGGACTATTTTGCTTATATTTATATTTTATATATTGATTTGATTAGTGCCAAGCTCTTAAACAATAGGATACAAAGTATTAATAAAGGCTACTATGTGCCAATTATTAAAACTCCATTGTGTTTACATGGACCAGGCACTATTCCTAGGCATTGAGGATAAAGGAAGAAAACAGTGAGTATATAATAATTGCCACACTGGAAGTTACAAACAAGTAATGAGACATGAGACAGGGGAGTACTGAGTGCTGCATCACTTCCTCATTTTCAAACAATATTTCTTAGGAATCTAGTTATTTTTAAAGTGAAATTTGAAGAATTAGGAACTGAATCAAACAAGCACAGCATGGAATTAAGAGGGTTCCAGACTGAAGGAACAACATCTGCTAAGAAACTGCCTTTAAGAGAATGTTGCATAATAGAAATAGCACACGATTCTTTTTTTTTCTTTAAAGATTTTATTTATTTATTTGACAGAGAGAGAGAGAGCACAAGCAGGGGGAGTGGCAGGCAGAGGGAGAGCAGGGAGCCCAATAGCAGGGCTTGATCCCAGGACCCTGGGATCATGATCTGAGCTGAAGGCAGACGCTTAACCGACTGAGCCACCCAGGCACCCCTAGTACACAATTCTTTAGAGAGAGGGAAGAATGGCATCATGAGAAATGAACACTTACTCCTTGCCAGGCACAGTAACAAGCATTTTCTATGAAATCGCTCATTTAATTAATTCAACTATCCAGTGAAAAAAGCGGTTATTCTTCCCTATTTTTAAATGGAAAGAGGCTAAGGCTTGGATGAGCTAGCTTGACCAAGAATAAGTTATAAAATTTGAATTCAAGCTATCAGATTCAAAGGCTGCTTTTAAAACCACTTTGCAAGATAATGATACTTTGTAAAGTGGTTAAAAAAAAAATAAGAGCTTGCTTGGTGCTAGACACTTGACTGAACAGTTAAAATTCACATGAATGATAGCAGGTAAATACAAAAATAATGATTAAAAAAAGCTTAATGGGGATAAGCAACATCTTCAAGTTTATAAACTCCTGAGTGCTGAATTTTGAACCTGTGTATTCAACTTCAAAGTCAATGTTATTAACCACTGAATTTTAGAGAAACATTTGGAATACACCAAACCTGGAATTAATGGTAAGAGACTCTGTAGCTTTATTGTCCTCAATCTACAGAAGAAATATAAGTGACTATATATGTTTGGTTTTGATGACATCTGCCCAGTAGAATATCTTCTCTATATAATTCATAAGGCCATTGTGAAGATTAATAATACTGATCTCATTATACATAAAGTCTAAATCTTAATGTGATAGCTCTTCACAATCTTCCCTCCAGTTATCATTTTAGCATCATTACCCACCAACCTGCCTCTTGAACCCCAGACTTTCGTCACACAGAACTTCTCAAATCATACTCTTTTTTCCTATGCAGTCCTCTATGAACTTGCTGAAAGTAGCCAACTTAACTAGGATTTCAAATCACCTATTAATATTATAACTTGCTACTTTGCTAGTTGAGCTGATTAGTGCCAAGCTCTTAAACAATAGGATACAAAGTATTAATAAAGGCTAGTTATGTGCCAGGTTCATTTTATGCATTTGCATAGATGCCTGCTCATTAAATTTTTATAACACTAAAAAATATATTATTTTCCCCACTATAAAGATAAAAAAGTTGATGTTTCAAAAGATAAGGGCTTTCCCCATAGTTAAAAACAAAGTAGTAAGAGTAGAATTGTGAACTGAACCTAGGTCAGTTGGTTTCCAAAGTCCATTTACATTCTATTTAGCCAGATTGTCTTGGTTATTTTTAAAGCAAAGTAAATTTTCAGAACTAGTTTTAAATTAATTTGAAACTTATCTTAAAGCTTGCATACACTCACGATTGCCAAAGCATTTCCATCTTTGTGTAAAAAAAGATGTAATAATGCATATAAATGATCTTGCACTCAATAGAGCTAGTTCCTCTCCGATTTTTTTCTCTAGCATCTGTGATATGGTTGGTGATGGATGTTTGGAAGGTCAGATGACAGATGGGGGCCAACATGTCTAGTTTCAGACTAAGAATTTAAAATTGGAGATTAAAAGCAAATGTCTCCAAAGGAGGAACTGGAAATCTTAGAGTCTGGGTGATGCTCTGATTCTCATCAAGATTCAATTAAAAAAAAAATCTTTCCATTTTAATTTACACCTTTTTGGGATAGAAATACCACTGCACCATTCATCTAAATGAAGAGTGGAAGATGCAATGAGTTCTTGGCCATCAGTGTGGCCTCCAAGAGCCATCTGTTCTCAGAAACAGCGAGCAAGTAAGGATTTATGAGCTATTCCTAACAAACTCCATGTGTGTGGCAGGGAAGGGCAAATCCAGCTGCTTTTTATTTTCATCAAACATCTTGATCTGTTCTTCAAACATTGCAAGTTTTATGAAACCCCAAATACAGTTTGTCAAACACTTTTCTTATCTAATTAGGAAAACGATTTGAATGTTAAGAGAGACTGCAAAAGATGATTCTGATTCATTCATATTTACGTAAAGTCATCAATGCTGTACATCTTATCAATATCCCAGATTCCCAGGGTCTGTCAAAACAAACAAGAATATGCACAAATTCTCACACACTATCACAAACATCCAAATATATCTTTTTTCTTAATCTGTCCAAAGTTATACAGAGGCTTGAACTTTGGGAAAGTATGTTTTGCTCCCTTTAATAAATACATTCATTTCAAAACTACCGAATGAATACCACCATGATTGCTAATAATTATCCTTAATATGTATTCAGAATTTTTTAAGCTCTTTAAGTGCTTTCTCACACATTATTGCTGTGTGTAATAGAACCAAATGATGGAGTTGAAAGCCATCTAGGATCATAGAGCCCAATCTTTTCATTAAAAAAAAAAATCAACTCTAATAAGGTATAATTTACATATAATAAAAAGCATCCAATTTAAGTATAATAAGAGTGCTATGAATTTTGATAAAAGTATACACTGTGTAACTATCAAAATCATGCTATAGGACATTACCATCACTACGTCAATGTCCCTTGTGCCCCTGGCCCAAGCAACCACTGATTTTTTTTTTCCTTTTCACTTTAAATTAGATTGGTCTTTTCTAAAGTTTCATATAAATGGTACTTGCACTACCTTTTCTATTGTATTTGACTTATTTTGCTTAGCATAGTATTTTTTGAGATTCATTCATGTTCTTCATTCTATTAAAAGCTCATTAGCTTTGGGGCACCTGGCTGGCTCAGTAAGTAGAGCATATGACTCTTGATCTAGGGATTGTGAGTTTGAGCGCCACTTGGGTGTAGAGATTATTTAAAAATAAAATCTTTTAAAAATGGCTCATTAGATTTTTATTGTTGAGTATCCTTCCACTGTATGGACATTTCATGGTTTATTCATTTACCTGTTTATGGCCTTCTGTTTTTTGTTTTTGTTTATTTGTTTCCTCCAGTTTTGGGCTATTGTGAATAAAGTTGTTATGAACATTTCTATACAGATCTTTATGTAGACATACATACAACTTTATTCTCTTGCAACTACCTCAGTGTAAAAGGACTCACACACCTGTGTTATCCAAAGTTCTCAATTTAGTGAGAGTCTACATCCAACATCTTCACCAGGAGATCTAAAATATTAGGGAATACATGTCCACTGCCTGTAGCTTAGAGTAAGTTATTCTAAGTCCATGAGTGTAGTCCTCTCAGCTCTTAATGCTTGTCTGAATCTTTCTGAGGTGACAGGCACTGCACAAGGAGTATGCTCTATGATGGAGAACAAAACAGACATAGTCACTGCAGAACTAAATAAAAAATTAAGCAATATGTGCACATGTGTTCACATGTATATAATTTCAAAATGTGACAGATTCATTTAAGAATTCATACAGAATTCTATAAAGCTAATTTTTTGTGGATGATTGGAAAAGAACTCTATGGAGTGGAGAAAATCAATCTGAAGGTTAAAGAATGAGAAAGAGCCAGCAATGTGAACAGTTGCCCTAAGAGTATCCAAAAGAAAGACTAGCATGCATAAAAATCCTGAAAGAGTGAGGCTAGAGTGCAGTAATTGAAGGGGGGAGTGGATTGAGATGAGACTGAAAGTCAGGGAAATGTTTCTTATTTTCAACTACTTAATAAAAAATATATAAATATATATTAATCTCTATATATTCTATATAGAGAATTATAATCTATACATAACAAAAATGCATAAATCTTAAGTGTACAGTTAGATATAAGTTTTGACAAATGTATACCCATGTAATTAAACCCCAAATTAGGATGCAAAGATATAAAACATTTATATCATCCAAGACTATTCCTTTATATCCATTTCTTTTCAACTCATACCCCTCCTGCCACTCCCGCTAGGAGGCAACCACTCTTCTGGTTCCTATAGACATAAATTAGCCTAGATTAACTTTGTTGTTAAAATACACAGGAATCAGTCTATATGTATACATTTGTGTCTACCTTCTCTTGCTCACAGTGATGTTTCCAGATTTATCCATATGTTGTGCTAATTTTTATTGTTAAAAAGTAGTCCCTTAAATTAAAAAAAAAAAAATCACAACTTTCAAAAAGTTGATGATGAGAATTTAGGGTTGTTCTAATTTTGAGCTAAGGCTTTTATGAACATTCATGTATAAGTCTTTGGACAAATGGGTTCAATTCTTGGATTCAGAATGCTAGGCCATAGTATGAGTATGTTTAACTTCATAAGAAATTGCCAAACAGTTTTCTAAGTCATAGTACTACTTTATATTCCCAGCAGAAATGCATGAGTCCCTATTGTTGATAAAATAGCCAACACTTGACATTTTCTTTATTTTTCCAATTTCTCTCCAATTTTGACTTTTTAGCTATAAATCTTTTCTTTTTTTAAAATTTATTTAGCTGTTGTTTTTAGTGCTTTGAGGTAGGGATTACACAATGTACTCCCCTAAGTTATCACAGTATAATGATAGTTAAACTATATTATTTCATGTATGGAGAAACTTGCGATGCTATTCTTACATGTACTATCTCCTTTATGCTAGTATTACTCATATATATATCTTTTATATATATTATAAACTCCAAAATACATTGCATTTATTTTTACATCAACCTAGTAATTTTCCTTAAAGCAAAATAAGAAAAAAGACATAATCTTTTATATTTATCCACATATTTTAAATGTCCACTCTTCGTCATTCTTTCCTGGGAAATTGAGTTTCTATCTGGTATCAGTTCCCTTTCAAGTGAAGTTCTTACTTTAGCATTTCTTGTTGCAAAGGTCTATGAATGGCCCTTCCCTCCCTGGAATTTATTCCATTAAGAGTTCTTTGAATCCACTCTTCTTAGATAGCTTTGTAAAAAGTATGACTGTTCATTTATCTATTTTTTCCCCTTGATGAGATCAAGAGAGCGATGGTCTTTTGTGACTTTCCACTAACTAACTGAAAAGCTAACTCTCTCCAAGGGGGAAAACTCTCAAGATCTTATATGCATTTGAGTTAAGTGAACTATGGCATTAGCTATAGTGAGGGAAGAAAACATTTGATACAAGTTAAGTTTTCAAAACAGAGTCAAGTTTTTGTTAATGGTTTGGAAAGAGGTGTAAATAAAGAAGAAATTAAACAGGAGGGTAATATACATAGTTTTAAGGATACTGTGATACATGACAATAATTGTTTTCCTATGTGAAATCACTGAGCATGGTGTCTTACACCTGAAGGGTCCTTTTGGAATGTGAGTTAAATCTGAATTGGCCTTAAATAGTTGACTTTAGAGGAGACTCTACTTATAAAGCCAGTTATATAAAAATATTGAAATAAGCTATTATCAAATAACTAAAATAAAAGGTGCAGGCTGCTAAACTTTCAGGTGGACAAAATGACAAAGTATATTTAGTTTATTAACAAATTTAATTGGGATCATTGTAATCTGTTCTAAATTTTGAACGGGGTAAGGATTTGGGAAAAGTGACTAAATAGACCATTGTAAGGCCAGGGGCTGGATTTGTTTAAAAGATAAGAAGCCAACTGATTTCTAAACTGTGTCACAAAAGATATGTAGAAAATTAGTTCGCCATAGCACCTAAAATATATTTGACATAACATGTGCTCACCAGATCAACTTTCATAACTGTGCTTACCCTGCACATGAGTGTGTGTGTGCATTTACATATTCACACACAGAGACACACATACAAACACACAGCCACACATATCTCCTCTTCTTTTAATATTTCTTCCAAGTGTTTGCATAGAAAAAGTGATAAATGCAATAAATGAGAATCATGGGGCCAAAAGAAAGCAACCCATTGCTTTTAGAGAAAGATAAACTGGAAAGATTTCTGTTGGATATTATAAGGATGGTCAGGACATAAAAGAGGAATAATCATACCCTTTATCCATTATCATGGAAGATTCTATTTTCTGGGGTATATCCGGGATTTTTTCAAGTTTGATGACATTAGTCATTAGATGAGACATTAGATGAGAATAGTGTGTTTGTACTCCCAGGATCCCTTCCATGTGATATCCACCTCTCCCAAATTCCATGTTGTCTATTTGGAGGTGTCAGTTACCCCACCACAGTGTTATGCATATGACTTAAGTATGGTCAAAATTTTTGCCTGAGACTTGACATAAGTACATGGAATCACTTCCTTCCTGTGGTACCAACAGAGGCTGAGGAGGGAACACAGACTTCTACTTCTACCTGGCATGCATCCTCTTCCCATGCCATAGTGGCATCAGACAAAATCAGCTAAAAGATAGGTTTAAATGAGATTCAGAGTGAATGTTTCAATAGAAAATCATTCATTGTTCCAAGAACCAAAAAAGTCTCAATTTAAATGAAATAGATAATCTCTAGAGGTCAACACTGATGAGAACAGAATATTAAAACTAGCAATAAAAGTTCTTCAGGGGTGCCTGGGTGGCTCAGTCGTTAAGCGTCTGCCTTCGGCTCAGGTCATGATCCCAGGGTCCTGGGATCGAGTCCCACATCGGGCTCCCTGCTCAGCAGGAAGCCTGCTTCTCGCTCTCCCACTCCCCCTGCTTGTGTTCCTGCTCTCACTATCTCTCTGTCAAATAAATAAATAAAATCTTTAAAAAAAAAAAAATAAATAAAAGCTCTTCAGTAAGTAATTATACCACTTGAAAAAAATTGAAAAAGAATACAATGTCTCATTAGAGAAATAGAGTATCTCAGAAAAAAACCCCACAAAGTAAATAGAAGAATTAAATGGAAATTCTATAACAAAAAAAATAAATAAATAAATAAATAATTTAAAAATATAATGAATAAGCTCAATAGCAGAATTAAGGAGGCAGAGGAAAGATATGGTGAATTGGAAGACAGAACAACTATTCTGAAAGAACAAAGAGAAATCAGATTAAAAAGAAAAGAAAAAAGAGCAGAGACTTAGGGCCCAGTAACAGTACAATAAGAGATCTGACATTCATGTTGTCAGTGTTCCAGTAAGAAAGAAGAAATAAGATGAAGCTAAAAAAAAGTACTCAAAGAAATAATGTCTGAACGGGGCACCTGGGTGGCTCAGATTGTTAAGCGTCTGCCTTCAGCTCAGGTCATGATCCCAGGGTCCTGGGATCGAGCCCCACGTCGGGCTCCCTGCTCAGCGGGGAGCCTGCTTCTCCCTCTCCCTCTGCCTCTCCCCTGCTCATGCTCGCTCTCTCTCTGTATCTCTCTGTCTCAAATGAATAAATAAAATCTTTAAAAAAAAAAAAAAAGAAATAATGTCTGAAAACTTCCGAAATTTTCTGATGAACATAAACTTACAGATTCAAGAAACTGAACAAACTCCAAGCTGGATACATTTCAAAAACTCCACACCAAGAATATCATAATCAAATTTTTTAAAACTAAAGACAAAATAAAAACATGAAAGCAGAAAAATACTTAGGGGGAAAACAATTTGAATGACAACAGATTTATCATCAGAAACAATGGAGGCCAGAAGAAAGTGGCACAACATTTTTTTTTTTTTTTAATGTCGAAAGTAAAGAACTGTTAACCCAGAATTCTATTAAGGCAGCACAATTATCTTGAGTTTTCTACATTACATCTGATGATTAAAACAAGAGTTATAATACTGTCTGATGTGGTTTGAAATGTATGTAAAAAATATTCAAGATAATTATGTTACAAACACTAGATAATTAAGAAACATATACAAGGTAAGGTTTTTACATGTTATTTGAAGTAGTAAAATGACTCCAGTAGCCTTGAGATTATAAATACATATAATTATGCACGTGTGTGTGCATATATATATAAAACATATATATGTGTAAATGCATGTGTACATATAAATATATATATGTATATATATATACACACACACAGAAAACCTTCACTAACCACTAAAAGGCTATACAAAGAGATAAACTCATAAACACTATAGAAAAATAAAAACACAAAAAATGTTTCTGTGATCTATAGAAAGGCAAGAAAAAAGAAAAAAGAGAAATAAAAAAACCAAGAGAACAAACAAAACCAAAAAAGAAGCATACTTAAGCCTAAGATATCAATATTTAAATTAAATATAAATGGTCTAAATATGCCAGGAAAGATTTCTCGCCTCCATTGGAAGTAAAATTGGCATGGCAAACCATCAGAGAGGAACTGTTAAGAAATATTTCTACTGTTTTCCTCTATTCTATCTTCTCACTGATTAGTGAGCATGTGGCTTTGTGTGGTGAAGATCTGAGCTTATGTGTCCTTCCCAATAATTGCAGAATTCACCAAAAGAGTTACAGTACCAGTATCCACATCACCAAGTATTGTCCAAGATTATACATTTTCAAGACTACACATTATGACAGTATAGAAACAGAATGTAAACCTAGGACAACAGACCCCTTCTTAACCTTTCCACATAGTCTGCCATAAGGGGTTTATAAACTAGTCAGAAAGAGTGTTAAAGAAAAAAATATATATTCATGACACTAGCTGAAAATGGTTAAGTAAGACTTTATTCAAGGGCACATGGCAATAGGTGTAGGGACCACTGCAATGGGGTCTTGAGGAAAGAGAAATCAGATGCAACTCTGAATGCAACATGGCAAGTGGGAATTTATAGTGAAAAAACAGGGTAGGAGTCAGTGGATAGAAGGTTATTAAGAAGATACGTCGAGTGTAAGAGAGGATTCTGGCTAAACTGACGTAACAGGATTCTTGCTGAAGACAGGCCAGGATGATCAGACATCACCTGGAGGGTGGTGGAGATTAAGGAACCTGATCAGATACTAAAGGTGATCAGATATCCAAGTATTGCAGGGGCGGGGTGGGGGTGGGGTGTCAGGTTAAACTGACTGCTGGATTTGCCTAAAATTGAACAATGCAGGGACACACACAAAGTTAAAAAGTCAGGCATAACTGAAAAAAGAGTTCAGGGATGCCTGAGTAGAGTCTGGTCAATAAGAAAATCTTTGTCAAAAGGAATATGTAAAAAGAATTCAGGGAGATAGAAAACTAGAGGTAACTAGATAACTAGAGAAATAGTTAAACCATGCATAGGGAATTAGAGAAGCAGAACAGAGATGATACTGACTGCCAGGGAATATAGGGGGAGTTATACTTGATTTTAGTTTTAAAAAATTTCGGTACAATCTATGCAACAATGAAGAGGAGCAAGGGTGTGGCCTGTACAAAGCCTCAGATTTATAAAAAAATATATAAAAATCCTCAGTGACACTAATTTAATTAGCTTGTTATTTTAAAAACACTGGATATATACTGACACACAAGTTGATACATTTTCTTAATTTGGAGAGGAAAAAAATCCTTAGTAGCTACAAATTCTAATGTAAATGTAAATTAAAAACTAACTTCAAATTTGACTTTATTCAATGTCAATACATCTTAATTTATGTCTTCAAAAATAACTTTTCTTCTAAGTATATGATGAAGTCGGTAGTTTTACATGTATCTTTTCCTAATATTTTACAGATTTATTTCTGAAAAGTTGAATTATTTTATTTTTATATTATAATTTAAAGGAGAATGTAGTCCTCTAATTCCTTGCAATTCAAAGTATGGTTTGTGGATCAGCACCATCAGCCTCACTTGGGTACGTGCTAGAAATGCAGTAACTCAGGCCCTACCTCAGGTTTGATAAATCAGAACCTGTTTTAACAAAATTCTTACATAATCCCATGCACATTAAAATTTGAGAAACACTTATCTAGTTGATTAAAATAAAAAATTAGTTCACTCAACTCAGTTTTGGCTTCTTTATCTATGACATCATGAATCTGACCCTTCTCTCAGAATCACAATTCAGAAATTTATGCCTAAATGTTTGCAGGTTAAGAGAACTCACTCTTAGTACTCATCACAATAGAGATAAATTTTGTTTTTATTAAGCTAATATTTAAATTTAGTTTTTCAGGTGAAGGTGTTTGAAGTCCCATCATTCAGTTAATGAAAATGAATACTTGGTGTATATTTCTGAATCTATATTTTGTCTTATCTTTTCTTCATTACTTTTTTTTTCCTTTCCTATGTGGCTAAATTTTATTACTGTTTTATATTCTGATTTGAATCTAGTTTCTATTACCTCATAAGCAAAGACAGACATACACACCTGGGATGAAACCTACTGAAGAGACCATAATTTCATCAAAATGAATGAACCTACTGATTTTTGTCTATAAATATATAAATTTATGAAAAATGAGAATTCCCCTTTGTTTCAAAGCAAATTGCCTGCAGGAATTTCTGTTATTTCCTTGGGTGTTAACAGAATGCTTCTATAATTCATGTGAAAATGAACTGTACCTTAATACATGTTTTCCTCAGTGACTGTTGGTAGATTCCTGGCTATTTGACCTCACTTTTAACAAAATGCAAGACTATTTGTTGGTCCCATGGAGCACCTTCCTTCTGGGCTTCCTTTTTCCAGAAAGACTCCATTCTTCCTGAGAGGACCCCAGCTGTAGCTTTGATTGAGGCATTCATTCTACAGCTGGGGCAAGCATTCTCTGAAATGCAGCTGGAATAGGCATTTCAAAGGCTCACATTGTTATACAAATGCCTCCATTCTTCCTGTTAGAGGCAGAAACCCAGTCAAGTGCCCAGGCACAGAGGCTGTCAGAATGGAAGAGAAATTAATTTCTCAGGATTATCATCATTTTTCAGTCCATCTTGCATCTAGAAAAATTCAGTAAAAACACGCAGAACAACCTAATCATTGGATGTTATGGCAAAATTGTCAAACTGAAGGCATTTTTCACTTGTCTTTGACTCACACCATGATTAGACTAAAAGATATACAGGGAATTGCCTTGGGGAGATGGCAGATGAACAAGATAAAAGGAGCTGCAAGTACAATCACTGGCTTGCCCAGTAAAACTGTGACTGTTTAGAAACTTGAAAACTTCAAGTTACCATAACCTGTTCTCTTCAAACATTAAAATCGTATAACTATATTTGCATGCAAATTTTATGCTCACCAAGCGACTTTGATAATTTTGCTTCGCAGGTATTTTTCCTGAGGTGAGACTTACATGATTGGTAAATACACTGCATATGAAGAGTATCGTATGCTTCATTATAAGGGATAGGATGGGTGCTCAATAACTGTGACTTGAATAAAAATTGAATGGATACGTTTGCATTTTGGTTTGTACAGGTCACTCTATAGTGACTTTTGTTAGAGTTAAATGACCTCCTCGGATCCAGTGAACTCTAGAGCCAGGAGAAGATTGGATTTCTAACTACAAGATTAAAGGCCACTCATTTGACCTCTAAAGTAAGGTCATCTAACACGGACTCTTGGTCTAAATCTGTATTAAAATAATATAAAATAATCTACAAAAGTCAGATTTCACACAAAGTCTAGTATATTACAAATACATCTTCTTTGGCCAAGAGGATTTGAATAAATTGAGCATACATGAATTATGTTTCGCTGTTATAGAAACCAAATTATTGGGTGCCTGGGTGGCTCAGTTGGTTGAGCGACTGCCTTCAGCTCAGGTCATGATCCCGGGGTCCTGGGATTGAGTCCCAGTCTTCAGGCTCCCCGCTCAGCGGGGAGTCTGCTTCTCCCTCTGCCTTTGCCGCCTACCCCCCAGCTTGTGCTGTCTCTTTCTCTCTCAAATAAATAAATAAAATCTTTTTAAAAATCAACAATATATATTAAATAAGGTATCTTTAAACAGAAACACACATCAAACAAGGTAATGAGGGGTGCCTGGGTGGCTCAGTCGTTGAGTGTCTGCTTTCGACTCAGGTCATGATCCCAGGGTCCTGGGATCGAGCCCCGCATGGGGCTCCCTGCTCGGCGGGAAGCCTGCTTCTCCCTCTCCCTCTGCCCCTGCTTGCGTTCCTGCTCTCGCTATGTCTCTCTCTGTCAAAAAAATAAATAAAATCTTAAAAAAAAAAAAAAAAAAACAAATTATTATCAGTTGCTATCCTTGAATGCCACCGACCAGTATATTTATCACTTCTATATGCAAGATGTATCTTGTCTTATCTGTCATAATTTAAGTTAGCTTAGAAGATTTTTCTGTCTTATCTTCCTCATCAGCACAGCACTGACAGGACTTTATTGCTTCTCAAATCACAGTTCTAAACTTCTGATAGCATTATATTTTGCTTACTGACTGTTCCCATGGTGACTTTCTGAATAAAAGAATAATGCCCTTGATCAGAGGACCCTGGTTTTCATTTTAGGAGGTTAGGTTAATGGTGCTGTCCACTACATCTGAAGCCGTTTCATTTTAGAGACACAGCTTGACTTTCAGCCACAAAACTTGAAAAGGCTTTTTTTATTTTGCATTATATTTGCTCATTTCTATCTGAATACTACGTCTATTTCCTTCCTATTTAAGAAATATGACATCATACTTTTTGAATAGTTGCACAGTTGTCTCCAACCTGCTTTATTGTGGGTCCAAATAGGGCCAAGAACAGATTTTAACTTCCCTGTGTCATCCAAAGAAGCACTAAGATACAGGGGAGACAGTTAGGGCTGGGAGTCAGGAGGTCTTTCAAATCTCAGGATTGAAAAAAAAAAGGCGGGGGGGGGGCACCTGGGTGGCTCAGTTGGTTAAGCATCTGCCTTCAGCTCAGGTCATGATCCTAGGGTCCTGGGATTGAGCTCTGTATCAGGCTCCCTGCTTGGCGGGGAGTTTGCTTCTCCTACTCCGTCTCCCTCTCCCTCTTCTGCTCTCTCTCTCTTTCTGAAATAAATAAATAAATAAATCTTTAACAACAACAACAACAACAACAACAAAATCCCGGAATTGGTGGGGATATAGATGTCATCTGCTCCAACAGCTCATGATGTGGACCCTGTTCTCACCATCACTCCCATCAATAAGTCATGTGAATTTTAGATTTGTAGAGATTATATTAAACAATTTTTCTAAACTATAAAACAAGTTGGAACAAATAAAAAAGAAAGGAGAGAGAGAGGAAAAGAAAGAGTGAGGAGAAAGTAAAAGTGAGAGAAGAAAGAAAGAAAGAAAGAAAGAAAGAAAGAAAGAAAGAAAGAAAGAAAGAAAGAAAAGAAAAGAAAAGAGAAAGAACCAAAGAAGGGAAGGATAAAGGAAGGAAAAAAGAAGAAAGGAAGAAAGGAAGTAACTTCTCTGTCTCCTTTCCTCCCAAGAGAACTGTGGCAGCATTTTTTTTTTTTTTAACCTTTCTAAGTATTCAAGGTTGGATTTCTGTTGTTCTTCCAAAGCTTGGAATTATTGCCTTCAAAGAAAAGGACGAGTAAGAAAACAAAAAGATGAGAGATCCTACTTATGACTGAAAAGATCAAAGAGAGTGACTGACAGCAAGAGGAAATTCAGTGTTGTTTTTTTTTTTTTTTTTTAGTAGACTGTATTTTTCAAAGCAGTTTTAGGTTTACAGCAAATTGAGCAGAAGGTACAGGAATTTCCTATAAACCAGCTGCACACAGATTTCCCTGATACCAACATCCCTCACCAGAGTTGTATATTTGTTATAATTGATGAACCTACATCAACATGTTATTATCCATCCAAAGTCCCTAGTTTATATCAGGGTTCAGTCTTCATGATGTATATTCTATGGGTTTGGACATATACGACATGACATATATGATATGATGAGTGTCCACCATTATAGTATTATACAGATTATTTTCACTGCCCTGAAAATGTTCTCTGTGCTCCACTTATTCATCCTTCCATTTCCCTTCCCCCTAAACCCTGGCAACCACTGATCTTTTTCCTGTCTCCATAGTTTTGCCTTTTCTAGAATGTGATGTAGTTGGAATCATACAATATGTAGACTTTCCAGATTGGCTTCTTTCACTTAGCAATATGCATTTAAGTTTCTTCCATGTCTTTTCATGACTTGATAGCTCATTTCTTTTTAGCACTGAATAGTAGTCCATCGCCTGGATGTAACATATTTTATTTATCCATTCACCTACTAAAGGACATCTTGGCTGCTTCCAAGTTTTGGTTGTTATGACTAAAGCTAGTACAAGCATCTGTGTGCATGTATTTGTATGCATATAAGTTTGCAACTCCTTTAGGTATATACCAGCATGGTTGCTGGATTATAGAGTAAGAATATGCTTAGTTTTGTAAGAAACTGCCAAACTGTATTCCAAAGTGGCTGTACCATTTTGCATTCCCACCAGCAATGAATGTGAATTCTTGCTGCTATATATATTCATTAGTATCTGGTGTCTGGTGTTCTGGATTTTGGCCATTCTAATCCGTTGGTAGTGGTATCCCATTGTTGTTCTTTTTTATTATTTTTTTAAGGATTTTATTTATTTATTTGACAGAGAGAGAGAGAGCATGCGAGCACAAGGAGAGGGAGAAGCAGGCTCCCCACTGAGCAGGGAGCCCAATGCAGGGCTCGATCCCAGGAACCTGAGCCAAAGAGAGACACTTAACTGACTGAGCCACCGAGGTGCCCCATCACACTGTGTTTTAATTTGCATTTCCCTGATGACATAAGATGTGGAATATCTTTTCAAATGTTTATTTGCCATCTGTATACCTTGTTTGGTGAGGTGTTTGTTAAAGTCTTTGGCCCAATTTTCAGTGTAAGAGAAAAAAAAAACCTTCCATGTTTCTCCTTTACTCACACTCTATCACACTTCTGACATAAGATGTGTGGATTTTTTCTTATACCAACCAATTCTGTGACAGCAGTGAGTGCATTTCAATTCAGTTCAATTCGATTCTGACAGTAACTGGAGTTAACAAAGACCCTGCAGATTAAGGATTCATTCCCACAAGAGTGCTCCCCACTTTAGACATCGACCACAACTAGTGGGTCCCCAGGTTAGCTACAACCTTCTGTCCAACTTGGTTACAAATTAGAGGTTCTCACAACCTCTAGCTAGAGGTTCCCTCTTCTTATGTTTGATAATTTGCTAGAATAACTCACAGAACTCAGGAAAACAGTGTACTTACTAGATATGAGTTTATTACAAAAAGAACAGCTAGATGAAAGTGATGCATGAGGCCAACTATGTGGGAAGGAGAGTAGAGCTTCCATGCCCTCTCCATGTGCCCCACCTCCCCAGCACTCCAAGTGCGCACTGACCTAGAAATGATCCAAACACCTTAATTGAGACATTTTTATGGGGTTTTCATCATGCAGACATGGTCAATTATTAACTCAATCTCCCCCTGCTCTCCCTTCTCTAGAAAATGAGGGGTGGAGCTAAAAGCTCAAGCCGCTAATCATGACTTGGGTCTTTCTGGTAAACAGCCCCTATCCTGGATGAAGCTATCTAAAAGGCCAACTGGAGAGTCAAGAGTTGCCTCATTAGAACAAAAGATGCTCCTATTGCTCAGAAAACTCCAAGGGACTTAAGAGTTCTGTCTCAGAAGCTAGGGTCAAAGTTCAAATATTAGAACAAAAGATGATCCTAACATCTTTATTGCTTAGGAAATTACAAAGGTTTTACAAACTCTGAGTAGGAACCTGGCACTAAGACCAAACTATATATTTCTTATAAATATCACAATATCATAGTCAAGTATTCATTCTCTTTACCTGTTGAGTTTTAAGAGTTCTTCGTATATTTTGGATAACAGTCCTACCTCAGATACATCTTTCACAAATATTTTCTCCCATTTTGAGGCTTGTTTTTTTTTTTTTTTTTTTTTTCATTCCCAGCCAGTATCTTTTGTAGAATAAAAATGTTTAACTTTAATGAAGTCCAGCTTATTCTTTCTTTTATGTATCATGTCTTGGTCTTACATCCAAAATATCATTGTCTGTGACCCATTTTGAGCTAGTTTTGTCAAGAGTGTACTCTCTCTCTCTCTCTCTCTATATATATATATGAAGGAATATATATATGCATACATGTTAAATAAATATATGCATACATGTGACTCTATTTGAGAGCACAAAAAGGCTGATCCATCAAACGGAGACCCATGCACACATCTTCAAGCTGAGAATTGCTAATAACATTAAAGTCCAATGGTGGGAATGGCAGGAGGGCTTGCGAACTTTGTAAATCAACCACTGATGGACAGAGACTCAACTTTCTTCAACTAAGCATATTTGCTCTTTCAATTGAACTTAATCCAGTGATGATAACAACAACAGTAATGACATTAATAAGAATTTACTAGATGGTAAACACCATGCTAAAACATTTTGTATGTAGTAGCTCATTTAATCTTTATAACACCAATATGAAATAGTAAGGAATGAAAATGTAGGGTTATAGGTGTTCAGCAGCTTTCTTAAGGTCTCTGAGCTAGTAAATAGGAATTTAGGATTACAAATGAATAGAACATCTGAACTCCAAATACCATATCTAAAAAATCCTCTTGGACTTCTCCGCCAGTTCTACTCTGGTGGGCATCTCTTCTGATGCACAGAACAGATAGTTCAGGGCATCCAACAGTCATTGCAACCCCTCCCCACCGTTGGTCTCTGCTTTTTGCCAAAATGTACCAAAAACATCCCTTAATGAAAGTTTTATATGGTTTCTCTGTTGTTTTACTTAAATGCACATTGTACTTCATAATACTTTAAGTAATAATGACCCCTATGTTCAATGGGACTTTCTTGTTAATCTTAATATTGAATGAACCATAAGAATACTATACAGTAATTCATCTCATCTTAGCAGCATCACTTCAAGGAAAAATTATATTGTCATGGTTTATACTACTAAGAACCATTTATATTCATTCCATCTTCCCTATTTCCTCTAAATCCTATTTCTACCCAATCCTCTGATCTTTTCTTGTTTGAAATATGTTATTTTAATTTTTTTTTAAGATTTTTTATTTATTTGAGAGAGAGAGAATGAGAGAGAGCGAGTACATGAGATGGGGGAGGGTCAGAGGGAGAAGCAGACTTCCCGCCGAGCAGGGAGCCCGATGCAGGACTCGATCCCGGGACTCCGGGATCATGACCCAAGCCGAAGGCAGTCACCCAACTAACTGAGCCACCCAGGTGCCCTGAAATATGTTATTTTAGATAAAACATGCATATCTTTAAAATTTTAATTGTATGAATTGTGTAGATATTTAAATATCATAACGTATTGGAAAGCAGAGTTTGATGAGAAGATGAGGGACTCAGGGTCCTTGAAACTTAACTGTGTCATCAAAAATGAAATAAGCCTGGCACAATTATACAGATATTGCCTTGTGTCACAGAAATATTACCAGAATAATACACAGAATATAGACTTCGCCAATAATTAGGGAGTTATCTTATTCTGGGCTTCACTCATCCCATCTGTAAAATGAGTATCTTTGATTGTATCAGTAGTTCTATAACCTGTCAGGGCATCAGAATCACCAGAGAGGCTTGTTAAAAATATTCTCCTGGTCCCACTTTCCAGCATAGCTGAGATAATGATGTGTTTTAGGATATGTACGTGTGTATGAATGTAGATAGGTAAGGAGGTAGATAAGTATTCATTTATTTTACAGCTTCTCCAAGTGAGTCTAATATAGCTCATCTTTCAGAATAGATTAAATCTGAGATTCCTCTCAGTTTTCAGATTATTTTACCCACCAAAATCATTGTCATTCTATGGATCTGAAAGTGTTTTATAGTTAATTAAATTAATTAACAAGGAGGCAATTAACAGTGATTCTAATACCTTAGTAACCTACATAAGCAATCAAAAACCTAAACTTATAAATGCCTTAAGGTTAAGAAATCAAAACCTCAGGGCCACCAATAATAGCCAACTAGGTTTTTCCAAATATGGCAAATGCTTAAGCTCTAGTCAATCAAATAATTCCGTTGCTTTACTTCTATCTTTTCTCTATGAAAGTCTGTCCTCCAGCTGCTGTTGGTAGAGTCCTCCTAACTACCTTTGGTTTGGTGCTCCCCAGTTCAAACTGATTTTGCTCAGATAAACTCACAATTTTTACTGTGGGTCAGTTCAATCTTTGAACAGTGGTAACAGATGATTTCGGGACTCAATTATGTGTACTATAGTAATAATGTTATCATCAACAAAAAGAGGAAACACGATCTGACAAGGAACAAGAGGTTATGCCTATCCTGGTGATATGTAGTACCATATCCTCATTACCTTTTTTTGTCTTTCAGATATGATTCTTTTTCTAGGCCAGAAAATTAATACTTCATCTCTCAAATTCAAGTTTCTTCCTAAGGTGGCCTTCCCAAGGAGTGCATTTTGAGTAAGAGAACCCCTTTGCCCTGTAACAGAACCTGTCTGGGAGAGTTCCCAGGAAGTGGAAGAGCAGCCCCCCACCCTCCACCGGGGAGGGAGTGGTCCCAGCCCCAGCCCCATGGCCCCAGCCCCATTGTGATTCACACTGACTATTGATGCCCTGTTGAGTCTCTGTTTGGTCAAGTACCTAGGGAAATCGCTGATTCTGCTCTTCTTGCTGAACTGACAGAAGGTAGAGTGTGAATATTTAACATGACTTAATTGTTGGCTTTATTGACTTTCTCATTTTAACTTATTGTATGAGAAGTCACTACAGTAACATGATGCATCTATTATTTGCCACTTTACTGGACACCGGGAGTAGAGCAATAAGGAGCAAAATTAAATTCCTTATCTGCTAGGATCTTATACTTAGGTGGTAAATAATCATGGCAATACTATTATCATAAAAATGATAGATGCTATTTATTGTGTACCAGAAAGTGTGCTGAATACTTTAGCTCCCTATAACCTCGTAACATCCTGGAGTACGTATGATTTTTATCTTGATTTTGCAGTGTGGATCTTGAGAGAGAGAGAGTCACTTAGTCAAGTGTGAAAACAGATGAAAAAGTCTTCATCACTCTCCAGCTGTGTGGCCTCAAACAAGTTACTTAATTTCTCTGAATATGACCTCTGAATACCAGATTCTTAATTTGAAAATAAGATTAAAAACCTAGTAGTGAAGTTGTGAGAATTAAATAAGAAAAAAGAGAAAAACAAAGAAAGAAAGAAAGAAAAGGAAGGAAGGAAGGAAGAAAAAAAAAATGTTCCTCGTTCAAAATCTGGCCAGCAATTCATCAGTGCCTGTTCTTTTTATGAATGTCACTCACAATCTATTTTTCCCTTTCTCTGTAAAACAGGCAAAAGGTAAATTACTGAAACACATAGTCATCATTGCATCTGAAATAGGAAATTCAATCAGGCAGATGGTAGGGCTTACACATCTTTTTTAAAGTTTTCCTTCATGCAGGAGACTCACTGGGTAAGGGAACTAGGTTTTCCCTGATGTTAATATAGTGAACCAGAGAACCTGGCCACAGAAAAAGAGAAGTAGAAGCCACATGTGTCTACAGAGTTTAGGTGAGAGGTGTTCCAAATCTGTGTCCCCGGAGAAGCCAAGCTTATGTCAGGAGGCTCTTTCTAAAAAGCCATTGAATCCAAACACACTAAGGGCACAAAGCAAGGAATCACTTTCATACTGACTTCTAGTATTTTTTCCACAGGAAGATAATGATGACTACCATCTTGAAAGACTGAGAACTTACAATTTCTCAATGGTGAGCTCAATGGTGAGTTCCTTAAGGGGTGACATCTGGAAACTGTCTCTGCAAGGAGAAAGAGTGATAGAGTTCTTTTTTTTTTTTTTTTAAGATTTTACCTATTTATTTATTGGAGAGCGAGCGAGAGAGAAACAGCATGAGAGAGGAGAGGGTCAGAGGGAGAAGCAGGCTCCCCGCCGAGCAGGGAGCCCGATGCGGGACTCGATCCCGGGACTCCAGAATCATGACCTGAGCCGAAGGCAGTCGCTTAACCAACTGAGCCACCCAGGCGCCCGAGTGATAGAGTTCTTGAGAGATCTTATCACTTAACTCTGCTTTTTTTGTCCTTAATATGCAGAAGTAGATGTAGATGTGAAGATGGGTCTCTGATTTAAATGGATACAAGGATAATTTTTATGAACAATCTATTCTTGGGGCTTAGTTTGATTTGACAGTTCTCATTCATAATCTCAAATTTTCTTTTTTCTTTTGTTACTTTGTTTCTTTCTTCCTTTTTTTTTTTTTTTTAAAGCAAGCTCTCCCAGATAATGCTCTTATGGTCAGTGCAGAGACTTTTTTGAAAAATACAGCACTAAAGACTAGGAAAAAGTGCACTATTAATTATTCATTCATTAAATAGGGTTAAGAGTGCATTTGAAATATAATCTTGATCCCCAGGGTAACACCTAAAGTCTGTACCACTCACCTGCAATTTGGTGTGTCCTGTAGTGAGTTTAGAAAAAGTGAAAAGAAAGTTTGAATTTAGGACTCAAGGCAAGAAACTTGAGAAAGGAAGATAAGGCTAGGGGCTATCGTGTTCAGCAGGGGTGAGTAAATTAGCATTTATTAAGACAATTTTTTTCTCATTTAATTCTCACAATAAAGCAAAGAGATAAGCATCATTAGCATCCATTTTACATTAAGCAAACTGAAGCTCAAAGAGGTTAAGGAACTTGTTCCAAGTGACCCAGCTGGTAACCGTATGGCATGCTAAGATTCAAAACTCCTTCTTTTCTTCCCATTGAAAACTTAGCAAAAGTACAATTTTGCATACAGGGTTGGTAGTGTTTACATATTCTCCAGCCTTAGCTTACAACATTGTACCTCAAAGTCTTCAAATATTAATTCACTTAGAAAGCCAAGCATAGTGTCTTTTACTCAGTAGGCAATCAATAACCATGAGTTATAGTAATGTTTCTGAGTGTGGTTGAATAGAATGCTACTTCATCATTCATCCTTTACCTTGGAGAGATCCAGTGTTTCTGTTTTACTGGTTTATATGCCTGAGGGCAAAAGACTTAAACTTGGCACAGTGCAGGAGGAGGGAGGCAAACTGGAAGTGAGCAATGCTGAGAAGGGAGGGGAAATTAGGAAATTTTAGCTTAATATCATCTAAATCTAGACACACAGTAGGATTACTTAAAGTCAAATTCTAAATTATCCTATTAGCTATTTCATTGAAATGAGCAGATAGTAGCTGGACAGGATTTGTGATGAAGTATATTATTTATTCAAGTACTATGGCAATAACAAAGCAAGAGAGGAGAAAATAAGTAAAATACTCAAGTTCACAGAAAGCAAAATGCACTTCCACATATATTTTCAAATACAATATGCTTCTTAAATCTTAGCATTGGCTTGTGCTATCATGGGTTAAATGATGGTATTTGATAATGCTTTTCATTCTTTTCTCTTCCTTCCTGTCTGCCTGTCTGTTTTTCTTTCTTCCTTCCTCTTCCTTTCTTTTTTCCTTCTTTCCTTTATGAAAATTGTACGTCGGTGTCCTTTTTACTTATTTATTTTTTCAAATTTTCTATTTGTCCAAAAAATACAAAAATTTTTGGAACTAATGCCAGACCTGTTGATTTACTTGATTAACCTATCCAATCAATCTCGATGACCAAGTGCATGAATGAATTTATGCGTGTCAGTTAACTACTCAGAATCAAGGGCATACATTACTCTCATCAGTAAAAACTATATTCTCATGAGAGACTGGAGCTTCAAATACAGCATTTTTTTTTTTTTTTTTTAAGATATGCTGTCAGGTTAGACATTTTCAGGGGCAAAAGGAAACAATGATGTCAAACGTACATATTGATTTTAAAACAAATAGTGTAAAGTCTTCTGAGTTTTAGATTTAAGAAAATGTTAAAAATCAAACCCACAGAGTGGGTTATTTTTCATCATATTTCTTTTGAGTTTTTTTTTTTTTACAAACACTATTATTTATTGAATATTTAGCGCTAGGTATGTGCTAAGAACACTGAAAAGTTGTGACATTTAACTCTTACAACAAATATAAAGTATCAATAATATTGGGGTACCCAGGTGGCTCAGTTGGTTAAGTGTCTGCCTTTGGCTCAGGTCATGATCTTGGAGTCCTATGATTGAGCCCCGTCGGGTTCCTCACTCAGCGAGGAGTCTGCTTCTCTCTTTCCCTCTACCTCTCCCCCCATCTCATGCTATCTCTCTCTCTCAAATAAATAAATATCTTTAAAGTATCAATAACATTATACCAAGTTCTATAAAGTGGCAGATCTAAGTGGCAGATTTATAGCAAAATGTGATGGATGTCAAGATCCATGATCTTTGCAATTGTTATAAAAATTCAACAAACATCCTGACTGCTAAATAGCTAGGATCCCTCTCAGGGCTTTAGAAGGGCCCATGCAAGTAAAGGACCATGAGGCACAATTTCACAGTAAAATGTCTTTTTTGTCTCTAAAATGACTGATGTAGGGACTCATGTATATTAGTTCTAACTCTTGACTGGGACTGAACTCCAAGCTTCAACTTAAGAGACACATTCAGTCCTACAGGGGAGGTTAGAAGACATGCTGCTGTTGACTACAGCGTCACCAACGGCTGCCATACAGTTGGGGTAGTCAGGGTAGAGTATCATTTATAATGCAAAAGGCAGCAAAAACAATCAGAGGCAGACCAGATCTCACCAGCTTGCTCTGTGTGACATGAGAACATGTGGAGGAATGAAGTGTTCATAATTATGAATAGCGGCTATATTACCATAACTACATTATTCATGGCTTCCCATGGAAATGCTGTCTTGAAATTCCATGCCACTGATTTTAGTTTTCATTTTTAACAGTGATAATTTATCTTGCTCATTGTTTAACCACTCAACAAAGCTTAGAAATATCAGAGTGGGGGGTGGTTCTTCTTTTTAAATTTCTAAATATGGCACATTGGTTTGGTCATAAACAACAGGTATAATGAAAAGAGCCTTTGGAGAGAGGATCTAGGCAGAGTGGGAGGAATTGTCAAGCAATTAGCATCTCCAGTCCACGAGAAGTGAGGAAATGGGTTGCTGATTGCTGTTCTCAAGTGCTCTCTCACCCCCTGGGTGCCAGGGCAAGAATTGGTCAGCAGAAATCCTGTCTGTCAACACGATTTTACCTCATTGCCTGGATTGCAATTTCAATTTCTTGCCTTTAAAATAACTTAGGGAAAGTCCTCTCAAAGGCCTTTTTTTGTTTGTTTTTTGTTTTTTTTGTTTTTTTTTGACAAGAACCAAACACACACACACACACTCACAACTTAATTAAAGAAGAAGAAAGGGTAAGAAAAAAGGAAGAAAAGCAAAAAGAGAAAGAATATATCTCTCCTCTCCTGGGGCTCAATCTGTAGCAAACAAGTTACAAGCATTATTTCCTTTCATTCTAAAGACAGTGATGGCAACATAGGAGGTAGGCATTATTACGCCCATAAAAATAAAATGGAATATCCACAGAGTCTGTAGAGTTGCCAAAGAAGGGCAGATAATGAATGAATGAATGAATGAATGAATGAAAGGAAGGAATGACTAAAGAAAGAAAGAAAGAGAAAGGAAAAGGTTAGAAGAGCTAATATTATCCCAGGATAGAAAGACAGGAGCTCTCTACTTCAGGCTTTTTCTTTGCAACACCTTATGAAAAGTCAAGTGTTTTATTAACAAATTCCTGGGTAGAAGCAGGTCTAACCTTTACTAACTATGCAATAAGGAGTTAACTTTATCTGTGTAAATCTCATCTACAATACGGAGAGACATAAACTAACATCAACCTTGTAGGAATGCTGATTGGACTAAATAAGATGATGCCAGTAAAATATTTCCTACAGGGACCAGCACAGGGGAAATGCTCAATAAGGCATTATTTATGATCATAAAGATGACAAAAGATATCATTTATAGGAATATATGGCTAGATAGTGTTAAATGATATACTGAGGCATATTAAAATTTTTAAGAGTTTATTTGCGCAAACATTGATTTGACTCAGGCAGAGCTAAATCAAAAGTGGTTAGGGGAACTCCACTGCAAAGAGCTAAGCACAAGGCTTTATAGAGCAGACCGAAGCAAAGCAAGGGAATTTATCTGACTGGGTATAACTTAAGCGGTTGCCTTATATGGGAATGCCTAGTTGACTCTTTGTGATTTGTTGTTCTTAAGTTTTGATTTCTTAAACTTGAGGCATTTGCAGGCATTGATTTTGACACAATTTTTGGTTTGCTTACATAGGCTGCCAAGGTATTAGAGCCATCTCAGTCTAAAGGCCTTTTTCTTTAATTATTTTAGATTGACAGATATATGTAGATGCAGATATAGATCTACACACACACATACTCCGTTTTACCCTTGAAATGTTTGCTAATTCTCTTTCTGTGTTGATGTTTAACACACCAGTAGTTAGAACCAGAGGGCTGATGATTGATTGATGATAGATAAAGATAGATACATAGACAGACAAGACTACCTTATTATTAGCAGTGGTACATACTTCCATCAGAAGACTCATAATGTATACTTATCTCTGTTTTGTGATATTGGCAACCATTCATCATCTTTGTCTAGATTTGTTATTATATAAGGGATTCAACCCCTCTTATGGCCAAAAGTAATGCTTGGCCTAGAGAAGAAAAGCTTTGGAAAGATATAGTATTGCATAGACAATTTTACATAATCTTGGGATGATGACCGAACAGATCCTGGACCACTCATAAACCACAAAATCATAGTCCCCATTGACTGAGACATCTGGAACTATTTCTACTAAGGTAATAATAATGTCTTGCATAGTAGAACACCTTGGGATCTATAAATAAGTTAGTCTTATTTCTTAAAATTTAGTGATTTCCAGCCCAACATTGGGCGAAATTATCAGTATCATAAAATTAGGGTTTTTACCAATCCCAAGATTACAAAGAAATTTCTTATCATCCATATAATTATTTAGTTTAAAGGATAAAAATGTTTTTCTTATATATAATGTTAGAGCCTGTTTTTGTAATTAAAAAAATGTGAAGTATGAACCCTATAGAAAAAAAGAAAATAAAGATAAGGAAATAATAATAATAATTAAAAATTATTAAACATTTATTATTATTCCAAAATTTTATCCAGAGATAAGTACAGTTAATCAGTTTCCTTTCAGATTATTTCCCATGCAAATAATTAAATACACAGATAAAAAGAAATTTAAACTTGTTCTACAAGAGATAAAAAGATAGATTTATTGACACTATTTCTTTGACCTTTCAACAAAAGAGATCACCAGCCTTTCCTTGAAGACATAGGCTTAGAAATTCACCCTGAGCATATCTTGAGGGTCCTACTTACTTATGCAGATTTATGCCAGGCAGACCGCTGCCTTAGAAAAAATGTCTAAAGGAAACCTTTGTTTGGCTTATCAAAGCCCAGCCTCCCCCTTTGTGGCTCATTGAAATCTTAGAAGAGAGGACAATTTGCATAAGAATTGCAGAGGTTTTGTTTTGTTTTTTAGAGAGGTGGACAGCAAATCTCCACCCCTCTCCCAGGTAAGGAAATAGATCAAGGAGAACAAATTTAACCTCAAACAAGGCCCAGGAGTAGGTTAAGGCCAAAAGGCTCCTGAAAAGTTCACCATGAGTTGTAGAGAACAGGGCTGGCTTCATGCGCAGGTGACCTGTACAGTCACAAAGGGGCCCCTCCCATAAGGGACCCACACTTGCTTTAATGCTGGGCTGTTGTCTTTTTGAAATTCAATGATTTTTAAACAAGTGGCTCTGCCTTTTTATTTTACAGTGAGCCTTGCAAATGTTGGGGGCAAAAGGCAAGCTGTCCCAAGATGGGCCACTTTGCCATGAAGATTATTTTGAATTAAAAAGCAATTAAGGGACGCCTGGGTGGTTCAGTCTGTTAAGCATCTGCCTTCAGCTCAGGTCATGATCCCGGGGTCCTGGGATCAAGTCCCTCATTGGGGGGTCCTTGCTCAGCGGGGAGTCTGCTTCTCCCTCTGCCTGCAGCTCCCCCTGCTTGTTCTCTCTCCCTCTGACAAATAAATATAATCTTAAAAAAAAGCAATCAAAACCCAACAGATTCGGGAAAAGTTCCTTACCTTCCCCCCCCCACCAAAAGCCTAAACAATTTAGATGGAGGACCTGCAACAGAAAGAGAATGATCATCATAGATAACCACATTGTGATACGAACTAGGAGGCATGGTGGACAGGGAGGAATCTAGCAAGGCCTGTTTGACCAGCATCCTCTCTTTGTCCCATTGTTTCTGAGTGGCCCAAACATTTACTCTTTTTCATTTTCCCTGAAGATTGTATATTTTCCCTTTGAAAACCCAGCCCCCACCACCCATTCTCCTTATTTCAGAATGTCATACATACTTCATTTTGCCTGTCTTTGGAATTCCGTATTTCTGTGAATTCCCCATATACATGCTATTAAATTTGATTTTCTCCTGGTAATCTGTCCCATGTCCATTCGATTCTTAGTCTAGCTAGGAGGACCTTGGAGACAGGATAGTCTTGCTCTCCTGGTAGAGAAAGATGGAAGCAGGGTAGTGAAGCCGGCCATGATATATAAAAAGGGACTGGATTTTTCAGAGTCCATGAGTAGGATATGGGGCAAAGTACACTTTCTGCTAACAACTAGCCCCTTCAGAGGTGGCTGTGCGTGTGGCTATAATGAAAGGACTGGTTTCTAACAGAAGTAAGGCTTATATATAAAGGAGGTACCTACGAAGACATGGTGCCACCTTGACTGAGAATAACACACTGAATTGTTGAAAAACTAAGGTGGCAGAAGAGGCTACGTTTTTGTCCTGGAACCTGGGACACTTGGCCCACTCACTCTACAATAAATTATAGTAGATAGCTCATGCTACTTTCCAGACTCTTTCCTCTGCTTTTATTATGGATTTCTACACATAAAGCTGCTCTTAAGTCTCAGACCCATATCTCCTTTACTGGACTTCCATAAAGGCTCAAAACTTAAAATCTTTTATAACTCTAACAGTGTGGCCTTGGGCTCCATGGAAATACAGAAATAAAGGAAAGAGAGAGAGAAACAATCTGACTCCTTAGAATATATTCTATCATTCAGGATACCTTCATAGGCTACATCCATAGCCTGTACACTCTGATAAATATGAGCCAGAATGGATTCCTCCCCTCCTCACAGATAAGAGCAACTACACAGGCATTCTTATGAAATCACAAAAAGGGTCTAGAGACATAAGTAGGGTTATACTGGATTTCAATTATAATTACAAGATGGATCCTGAGCTTGGCTCACTGGGTCAGCTGAAAACAAATAATTTATATCTCACACTTTGCAAACATTAATGAAGGAATCTCTGACACACACATATAATCTATGTTAGTAATAGTAATATTATAATATTCACACAGTTCTATAACCTGGTTAAAAATAACTTAAGAATATATTTTGATTTTTTTTCCCATACTACTATGGGCCTAAATCGTATTTTTAAAATAGCTACATAGTTTTCTGTGGCATGGTGGTGCCATGATTATTACAATTGTTTCCTCTCTTGACTGTGCGCACCTTGTGTCTATTTTTCTCTATTCAGTCAACAAAAATCTTATTGAGAGCAAAACCCTGACACACTGAGGGTAAGAAACTGGAGAAAGGAAACCCCCTTTCAGACTACAGGGGCAATGGTAAGTAGAAAACAGACCGACATCACCATAAAACACCTACCATGTGGTTTTTGTTTGGGAGGCACTTAAAATAATAATAAAATACACTCTGGGTCAACAAAATTTAATATGCTTAAGGGCATAACAACAGTATATTTTAATGGAAACAACTTTTCCCTAAATAAATATGTTTTTAGTAACTGAACTTTAATGAAATAGGTTATAACAAGTTTTTGCTATTCCTCTAGACATTGAGATTGCTTCAGTTTTCCCTATGGTAAATTAACTGACTCAGCAAATAAGTAAGAGGGCATACGATAAAGCTCACTTTATTCCCATCTTTCTAGCAACCAGGGCAAAGAAAGAAACAGTTTTATATCAGTCAATTTTACTGAAGAAAAAAAAAAATAAAAAGGAAAAGGAAAAAGTGACAAACCCATCAAGAATGAGTCATTTTCTCCAAACTCAAATATTTAAAGAAACTCTGTGTATAAAGTAGTTCTGCAAAGAAGAGGAAAGTACCATATACAGGTGATCTCTTTGAAAGAAGGTTCATTAGTTTTGCTGAAGACATCAAGATTTAAGTGCCTATTTTTTTCTGTTCTTGTCCAGATCACAGTGTTGGAAGGGTCAAAAATCCTCTTTAAAAACAAGTTTTCAATAATCTTACAGTATTTGAATGCAGCTATCTGTCTGGTACTACAGAACTCTTTATAGATGAGCTTAGAGCTATGCCTATAAAAAGCAGAAGATAATAAATGTGTGATAACAGCTTTGGAATAAGTCTTGACAAGAACGTTGGATTTTGAGTCCTTGGTCAACAGCCTCATAAACATAGAGTCTGTGAGTCATATTCCTTGTGTTTGCACATGGTAACAATAGCAGGGAAGGCACTGAGCCCATATAAATAACAACAGAGATTTTTCTCTCTTTTGCTGTAATAATATTGTTTCGGAAGACGCAATACAGTTGGTATTTGTTGCATGCAAAATTTTCCTGAAACTATTCTTACCACAGAGGAAAGACAAGTTGTTTATGGAGTGGGAAAATTAGGAGATTTCTTTGAATTATAAAATCCACTTGGCCAGTTAGGGTTTTGGTTGGAAATAGTTGATTCTGATTAGCTTGGGAGGAAATGAAATTTAAGAGGTGGGTACAAGATAGATCACATAATCTAAAAGGCCAGAGATTAAGGCTTGGGAAATGTGCAGGATGCCAAAGAGGGCTTGATAATCAGATAACAGCCCGAATCATGTTTTTAGTAGTAGACTAGTTGCTATCACCTCCAGGGCCAGAATGTTATTACTGACCCTGCTGCCACTGAAAAGTGAGGCTATTTTTACCACTTCTAGAATGATTTATGAACAGTCCCCTGCTCCTCTATATCGCCCCCTTCAGATTTGAAATCCGTTATTGTGGTTCCTTAATTTTATTTTCAGTTCTGTGGTTTATGCAATGTCCTTACAATAAATTCCTTTTCTACTTAACGTTAAACAAAATCGGCTTCTGTTTTTATTTATCTGCAACCAAGCCACCCAAACCCAAGTACCCCATCCCTCTCACTGTTGAAAACCAAACCATCTTTGAAGATGGCTTAATCCCATCTTTTCCATGGAACCACTTTTCTTTCAGATACAATTATCAAGATCTCACATTTGTTTGCTCTATGTCTTATCCAGATCTCTGGCACAATGACTTTAATACCTCTCTGTACTCCAGTCATACATACATATTCCTTTTCTGAGCTCTTTGAGGGCAGAAACACACTCTGACCTATTTTTATATCCTTAACACCTAGCGTAGGGTTTGGTGAACTAGAAGTCAATTAAGTGCTTGCTGAACCCCTGCAAGGCTGGGAATGTGGTGCTTGGCACTTGCCCTGTCCATGACTGACCCCTGAATTTAAAGGGGGAAAGCTCTGCTTAGTGAAGTTGATAGTCATCCTCACCTTCCTGCCTGGAACATGTGTAGTTGTTTGCAAAGCACTCCTTTATCTAGCTGGCTATGATATGTGTTTGTTTATCTATCGTGTCTTCATAAACTCATATATTTCTTGAAGTCAGGGATGACATTTTAAGCCATGGCTCCACCCTGAAGGGCATAACGCTTCCTGTGGCATTGCTAGAAATGTTAATCGACTCCGATTTTATAAACTGTCAGAGTTTGAACATCATGTATATTCTATCTTAGGGAATTAAACATATACTACAGAAGAAATTAAAACCTCTCCACTGTGATGCCATAGCTCCTGCTTTGTACTGTAAATGGAAGAGTTCACAATTACAAGGCGCCACATTGTTGCTGGGCGTTTTTTTTTTTTTTTTTCCACTAATGCAAATGTCATATCACCACTGAGATGCTTAAAAGTACTTTTAAAATGTGCATCTGCAAGAAAACACCACACTAAGAGAGGAAAAAAGAGGAAAAGAGGGGCGCCTGGGTGCCTCAGTTGGTTGAGCGACTGCCTTCGGCTCAGGTCATGATCCTGGAGTCCCTGGATCGAGTCCCGCATCGGGCTCCCTGCTCAGCGGGGAGCCTGCTTCTCCCTCTGACCCTCCCCCCTCTCATGTGCTCTCTCTCTCTCATTCTCTCTGTCTCAAATAAATAAATAAAATCTTAAAAAAAAAAAAAAGAGGAAAAGATACCATAGATTTTTTACAAATAAGTCAACATAATTTTAACGAGACATTTAACGTAATTGAGTTGTGAAGTTTTGTTATTTTTTCTTATCAAGCCCGCATTCCAGAAAATAAAGTTACCAATTAAAAAAAAAACAACACTTATGATAATATGGAGATATCATAACTTATGTTTTCACATATCCTAAGAAAGTTTCAACAAAGGAAAGCTGAAAAGAAATCATTTTCACAGAAATATTTTTCAGAAATTGCTTTAGTCTCACATTGTTAAACACATACAGAGAAGAATGAACACATATAATACATTCAGACCTCAACGGTGGATACTTACGCTTCACATACAGGCAGTTCATTTAGAATTGATCCCAAATCACTGAATATACATCATATTTGATGTTTCAACTGTTCCCCTAAAATAAAAATTGGAAAATATAATAATTCCCTGACTTAAGTTCACCCCTGCTATTACTGGGTGACATTTCAAATTATATATTTGTCATTCTTTTCCTTGGCTTTTGTAGCACAAGTAGATTGAGCAAAGTAAAGAGAATACATTTTAAATCTTAGGTATTCCCTTCGAGAGGATTTTCATAATATTTGTCATTGCATTTTAATTTGTAGTAACAGCAGTTATGAATAAAACATTTGCAAAAATGCATAGGACATACATTTTCAATTCTGACTCTCCCACTCCCCCACCCCCTTTATCTCCTCCCCATACTGTCATTTTCCAGGTTGCCAAAAGATAGATGGTCTCCAAGGCTAGTTTGTCATAAAAGGTAAGATCAAGCCAACAGGAAAAAAAAAAAAAAAAAGAAAAAAATTACAATGAGCTTGTGCACTGAGCCAGTTAGGGCAAGAGTCACTGGCAGTTTCCCCAAAGTAATCTGACAGACTTCACTGGTCTCCTTGTTGAGCTAGTCGTGGTATCACATGTCATGACTTCCTACCACGCTCCCACCACCTTCCCGCCTTGCTCCTAACTCTGCCTGGGGTGCTGCCTGCTGAGGGCACCACTGAGGCCAGAGAATATCCAGAGAATTTCCAAAATGAATTTGACTCTTAGGAGCTTCTAAAAAGGAATGTGTCTCTGCTCATCTCTCTGCCAAAGAGCTGTCACTATCCTGAGAAGTTAAATTTGTCACAAGGAAAGAAAATTTCACCATAGCCTGCTTAAATAAGTTAGGGAGTAGAATCTTCTCCCCAATGCTTTTTCCACATCAAGCAAATGTATCAATCATTTTATTCTCTGAAATAACAATTTATTATCCATGCAGGAGGCCTTAGATTCAATCTGCACAGTGTTCTGAGTGTCGCATCAGATACTAAGACCTGCCATCAGTCTTTATCAGGGTAATCACTCTGTTCTTGTCATCAGTTTTCAATAATAAAACTATTTATTACCTCAATAATTATTTATGACAAAAAGTCTGCCATTGGCATCATGAATAAATATTGATAAATTGCTTGGTTAATAAATGGATACTGCTTAAGTGTCTTAGAGAATGTGAAAATGAGAGTAGTATTATTATAAAGAGTTATTGTGAAAAAATTGTGAAATGTTTATCTCCTATTGAAAAGATTATATTTGCCCAACAGGAATCCCATGAAAAGAAAGTGAGAAATCTGATTTGTAAAAGGACAAAGATTCATCACGAAAGACTGAAGAACTGATATTAAACCATAAAAAAACCCCATAATTTTCAGGCGTCTTGTCTAGATACCAAATTAAATTAAATGAATTGGACTCAGTTTGAGGCATTGTTAATATATATTGTATATATTACACATATATACACACACACACATACCTATATACCTACACATACACCTACATATATACATACATACGCACATACACATATACATATATATACATACATACACACATATATATTTAAAATGGGAATCAGAGATTTAGAAACTATGTTAAAAACTTTTTTTTTTAGCTGTGATCAGCTCCCAAGAGCCACAGATTTTTTTTTTTTTTTAATGCCTTTTATGACAGGCTGGAAACACGAATTTGAAATGGGAGTCTGAAATAGCATTAAATCTCATCCTTTGATGAGCTGCTAGGAACACATGGATATAATCTTTACCTACAGAGTCTTTCCCTTGGGACAATATTATGGAAATCACAAAGGACTCAAAGCATGACTAATAGTTACCTGGTCAGTGATGCTGGATAATAGGATATTCAACTTAAAAGTCAGAGTGGCACTGAACTCACTTCCACAAGAGAGCTGGTATGGACCTCTCAGCCATCATGACTGCATGGCCTCATGGATGCAAAACCAAAATAGAAGCCAGGGGAGAGTCATTTAGGAGATACTCTATTTTTGCAAAATGCAAGTAAACATGGAGCCCACTATGGGAACCTACTGAACAGAAAGTCTAAATTCCATCCAAGCTATGTCCAAATTAGACTGCTGCAGTTGAAGGAAAACAGGAGTGGCACTCCATGAATGCAAGCAGATCTTAGGGACAGTTGTCCCAAAAGCAAACTCAGAAACAAGGATTTGAATGCAAATACTGGATTTGAGAGGTAATCCTAGGAAGGACCACGACGGGAATGGGGAAATGAGCCTGGGGTCAGTAAAAGGTCTTTTGCTGAGCTAGTTACTGCTGTGGGGAATTGTGGTTCACTCCCACTGGAGAACTCTAGGGGGCAGTCTAGGACATCAATCACAGTTTATCTAAATGAGAGGTAAGGAAGCCAGGCTGTTCATATTTCAAATCCGAACCACATGTGCCAGGAAAAGCGCAGAGTGTACCAACATCTTCTTTTACAATGGGGCAGCTGGAAATTACAAAATTGGATTTTTCCAAGAATTTGGTGGGATCAAGAAACAGACCCATGCAAATGGGGTGGGGGGTGAAGGAAACATTGAAGAGAAGTGTCATGGGCTGGGCTTTCTGTTGAGTGCATTGGAAGGAGATGGAGTAGTTCAAGTACACAAAGAATCAGTTAAATGTATGTATGGAGAATGCTGGGAAAGAGCAGCAAATGCAAACCTATCGCTAGGCAATCCAAAAGTGGTTAAGCGCTCAGGCCAAGGCATCAACCTGTCTAGATTTGAATCCCACCTCTAAGATTGACTTTCTGTAACCCTGGGGAAGTTGTCACTTCTCATATAGATTATGGAGAGAATTAAATGAAGTAAATTAAAGAAAATGATAAGCACAGTACCTGGTCCTGAGTAGGTACTCAGTAATGTTAACAATTATTAGTGTTATTATTATTAAGCATGCCCTGGCAAATCCAAACATAGATACAAGATAGATAGGACTAATTAGGGACAATTCTTTGAGCTTTGAGGTCTTCTGGACATCCACTGGCACACTGGATGGTTTGACTAAATAATTTGCAGGAGACAACCAACCAGTGTATTCAGCAGACCCCTGATGATATTTGGGACAGACAGAATGAGAGAAATTTTCTGAAAGCCAGAATGATTGATGTAATAACCAGAGGAATTAAGTGGATTATTTAAAGTTGGACTGATTCAAAACTGTAGATGGAGAAACAGATTCATCATAGTTTTATATGTAATTACTCCAACTTCACCTGTTTTTAAATCGTCTCTCACGCACTAGGTATTATATAAGGCACTGTGAATACAGCAGGGCACTCTGCACTCAAAAAACTTACATTCTAGGGGTTCAAAAGAAACAATGAACCAGTGATTATAGGAATGAAAAAAGAAGGCCAAAGCACTAAGAGGCACAGAACAAAGATATTCAATCAAACCTAGGGAAAGAGGCAGGCATCTTAATTAGTTCTTCTCGTAAGTATTTTTTCAGCACCTAATGTGTGCCAGACACCTTGCCAGGCAGTGGAACACACTCATGGGGAAAAGCGATTAAATTTCAGCTGTAGTAAATGATACTACGAGAAGAGTGGTCTAGAGAAAGATTAGAAAAAAAACAGCATCCTTGCAGAAATCATGATGGAGCTGGGTGGTAAAGGGGCAAGGGAACTTTCCAGGCACTAGCAGGGAGAAGAATGGTTCAAGCAGAGGGAAGAGTGTGTGCAAACACCAGGCAGCAGAAGGAAGCAAAGGAGGCCCTAAATCCTCAAAGACGTAGCTGGAGCATGGCAAGCAAGGCAGGAGCAGGACATGAAGAAGGCGGACAGAAAGCAGACCACTAAGGGCCATGAAGGCCAGGTTTAGCATGTGGTTCTATCCTGAGAACAACGGGAGATGCTTAGATGTTCTGAGGCCTATTGGGCATGACAGGATCTGCTTTTGGAAACACGTCCTAGTGGTTGCAGTTCAGAGGCCACTTCAGCAAGGGCAGAGAAGACCCATCATTAGCTGTGGCAGTCATCCACGTGAAGGTTGATGGAAGTGATGTTAGCCTGGAAAGAGGAGTGGGGAAGCTGGTTGAAGAGAAGTGAACTGCATAGTCTAGACAGAAGTAGCCAAGCTAAGCAGGAAAGTGTGATCATTTTAAGAAAGGCAAAGAGAATCCATTATTGCTGGGGAACTAAACTAGAGGAGAGATAATGTGGACGATGAAGCCTCAGCCAGATTCTAGAGGACCTAATGAAAAGATTTTAAGGACATATTCTTTATTCTAAGCCTTATTTCAAGACAGATTTTTTTTTCTAATATTTATTTATTTATTTTAGAGAGAGAGAGAGTGCGAGTGGGGGGCAGGGAGGGTGGGAGGAGCAGGAGAGGGAGAGAGAGAATCTCAAGCAGACTCCCCACTGAGCATGGAGCCTGACACGGGGCTCAAACTCATGACCCCAAGATCATGACCTGAGCCAAAACCAAGAGTCAGAGGCTTAACCAACTGAGCCGCCCAAGTGTCCCTTTAAGAAAGATTTTTTGAAAGATCACTGGGTGAAGGAACAAACAAAAACCAACAACTAATTCCATGGACAGATAAGATTACTGTTCTTTTTTCAAGATATATCTTAGTCATTTTCATGTGTCAAAAGTCCTCTGGAAGATGCTATCAGGCAAACAGGAGTATTCAACAACCCATCTGATATTGTAGTACCTAGCAGAGAGCGAGTTCCACCAAGAAAATAGTTGTGAAGTTTATACTGACTGACGCAGATCTGAAGACGACCAAATTGTCCCTGCCACCTCCTTATGGTTCAGTGGATTCACCCACCCTGAGATTCAGGCCATGGCTAGATGATTGATTACAGCCCGTCAAGTGTGACGATAAGGGTGGTGCTTGGTTCCATTACAGTTGGGGCTGCCATTTTGAGTAAGAACTTCTCATTACACAGATTACACAGATTAGACAATTACAATCATCTGCGTGTAGAGAAATCATAGTATTCTACATTGTCTCGTAAACAGTTTCCCTGTTTTTCTGTGTATGTGTGGTTAGTTGGTTATTTCTTTTTAATGAGGATTTCCTGCTTCTCTGTCCCAATCATCCTCAGGATTTTGATTTTAGAGATGTGGGAATGGCTTCAGTATCTGCATTAAAACAACTCTCTCCCAGATGACTGTGACACCCATATAGGTTTGCCAGCCTCACCCACTATACATTAAGAATTTAATTAAATGGAAACAACATGAGGGAATGTAACTTAGCAGTTTGTTCATTCAACCGGCATGTATTAAGCATCTGCTCTCTTGCTATCTGTAGCTATGATAGTGGGTGAGATGAACCAGAAATAATTTATATATGAAAAAGAAAAGAAAACTGAATCCAGAACCCAGAGGAAGATATGCCTTTTGAGAGTGGACAAAGGGGGAGATGGAGGAGGCAAAGTCAGAGAGATGGGAGGGAAACCAGGCAAGAGTGAATGTGTCAAATGCTTCATAATAATTACGGGGCTTTAATAATTCTTCCTTTCTTCTTTTATCACTATTCAGCCAAAATGTTCATAAACATTGTGAGCTGGGACCTAATTTACATATTCTGCCAATTATCTGTATTTATGGATAACCACTTGGAGGTTTTCCCCCATTACCCCGAATAATTGAGAATTGGCTATAGAAGCAGTTTCCCTTCCCTGTTGAATAAATGTGCTGTATTTATATTATCCATTACCAGGTGGCAGACGTAAAGTTCAGTGATGTGTGTTACTTATCTGAAACTTGAAACTCCTTTCAAGGTTCAAGCTCACCAGTTAATAGAAGATAATCTGTATGGAGCATAAATTTCAAGGAGATGTCTATAATATATCTTTTGTGAGCCTCCCGTTTGCCGAGATACCTCTTGCTGGAGTTGACTTTATTAGTGGTAACCATTTGCACTAGGAAGCCTGTGACAATGATAAAGCTTTTACATTATATGAACTATATTGGACATATTCTATTTTTTCACATTCATTTGTTTACTAACAGACCTTAAGATAGAAAGCTTTCAAATCATCTGGCAAAATATAATTAAGACTCACTCAGACATGTAATTTAATCAGGAGAATAGGAAATACATAAAGGTTATAAATGACTTCACAAATGACTTTAGAATTCTTATTCAAACTAATTCTTTTATGATGCAGATTAGGGAAGTGAGTTAGATGGATTTTAAATGTTTGGTTTTCATAGTATTTTAATTAATTAAAATAAAATCCATGTGGTTAACCTAACTATACAAAGAAAACAATTATAATTTAATCTCTTTAATGTCCAAGCTTCTAAATTGTGTCTTAGTATTTTGAACATAAGGAGTTTTCACACCCAGATGATAATAACATTAGTGGATATGGAATGTCATTTGTGGGACTATATTTTAATATTGTCTCTACTCCCCCAGATCTCATTTTGAATGATTCTTTTGTTATGTAGATTTTTAGATTATAGACATTCTTGTTTATTTCTTTGTCATCCTTTCAAACCATATGAAACCACAGATCATTTTATATTAATTTTAATTCTCCTTTTCAGAGAAAGGTAAACTATATTCCTGTTACCTTCTTTCTATGATAGAAAATTGCTTTTCAGATCCAATTCTTCTTTGTTAAGTCAATCAAATTTGATCATTGAAGCAGGAAAAAAATAGACATAAGTTCAAATTTGTATTGGAAACATTATCTTGTTCTAATTTTAAATATGTAATCAGAGGAGGAACAATATCTTGAGAAACCAAACCTCAAGTCATGGGCTGTGAGTATGGTTGTGATGGGGAAACATTCAGCAAACATTTCAAAATCCATCAGCTCAGACTCAGTCAAACATATCCGTACCATCTGTCTACATGGTTTATGGATGCAATCCAAAATGACAAAAGGAATCGTCTAGACACCACGATGCTCAATATGACCCACATTTTTGGTTGAAGACATTCTGCAAAGATTCTGTCATAATTCACTGTAGCTTAGAGGAGGTTTGGGCCCCTTTCATGACATACTTCTCTTTCCTTGTTTTATTGTTGCTGAAGTATCTGTCTACCTCTATCTACTAGATATATGGCGGCTTAATGGAAAGAACACTTTCTTTGGAGGCAAACAGGCTTAAGTTTGATACCAGGTTCTACCACCTACCAGTGATAAGATACTGGCCATTTCTGTAATTTATTTTTTTAACTTTACTGAGCCATTGTTAATCATTGGTAAAATGTAGAAAACAGATGAAAGATAGAGGTTACTGGTTAAAAGACTTCGGTGATGGAGGTTAGGATTTGTACTCCATTGTTAAAACCTTCAATCTGAAATTTAAAGGCTGTGTGATTTTTGATGAATTTCTGAAACTCTCCCTGGCTTGTTGCCCACGTGTAAAATGGAATTATAATAAAATATATCTCCTTCAGCTATGATGAGAATTCAGTAATTAATGCATACAACATGCCTAAAAATGTGTCTAGAATATTGAAGATTAGCAAATGTTTAAAAAATGTGAAGGTTTTAGTGAGATAGTAATACCTCATCAAATGCCTGGCCGATAGAAGTTCATTAATTTTCATCCCCTGACAATACCCGATTTGTCATTCTCAATTGTGTGAACATAGATATTAAAAAGATATTTTTCAAGAAGCTCTGAATAATAAATACAGAAATAAATAAATAAATAAACCTGAAGATTAAAAAAAAGAAAAAACAACAACTTTACTTTCAAGTTAGGATATCACCTAATCTGAAGAATTATTAAGAAACTACTTAATGTCACCTGAACTAATATTACACTGTATGTTACCTAACTGGAATTTAAATAAAAATTTGGGAGGAAAAAAAGAACTACCTGATATATTCTGTTGATCTATTTTTCTCTGCTGCTTTTTAATGCCCCCTTGCTTGAATTGATGAGTTTCTGACCATCCTATAAGATCTAGGTTTATTTCAGTTTTTATACATGATATGCAGGTAAATGAAATATATCATGACTACAAACAAAACAGCAAACTCAATTATTGAGTTAATAACATATAGTCTAAATAAACAACATCGAAGCATCAAGCAAAACAGCAGACACAAAGCCCATGTACTTTATTCTAAAGCAAAGTATTAGGATCACTCTCATGAACTGACGTAATATTAACTGATACTAAATGCTGTTCATTTTGCAGATTATACATTTTTTAAAGTAAAACTGAACTGTGTTAGAAGAAATAGCTAGCATATTGAGGTTTCCCATTAAACCTCCACATATGTTGGCTTATATTGAGAAAATTACAATAATTCCAAATCATTTAGGATCATTTATAATATTTTAATAATTCCAAATATATGTTTTTAGGAGATAATGAAAGCTTGTAATAATTTTTAATTTTAATGCATAGTATATAGGTTTGAAACTTAAGTTACAAACTCCAGCATTTTATAAAATTGTATCACACAGGGGCACCTGGGTGGCTCAGTCGGTTAAGCATCTGCCTTTAGCTCAGGTCATGATCCCAGGGTCCTGGAATCAAGCCCGGCATGGGGCTCCCTGCTCAGCAGAGAGCTTGCTGCTTCTCCCTCTGCCTTCTGCCTACCTGTGCTCTCTATCTCTCTGTCAAATAAATAAATAAAATCTTTTTAAACAATTGTATCACACCTTGAATAATAATCTTTTTGAAATTTCTGAAAATGAGGAAAGAAAAGACATTTTTTTTTTCCCCCTGAGAGGTGCAATAACGGTCTCTCAAAGATGTTCATGCCCTAACTCTGGAACACGTGACTATGCTACTTTGTATGGCAAAAGAAAATTAGGGTTGCTGATGGAATTGGGGTTGCTAAGCGCTGACTTTAAGAGAGGGACATTATCCTGGAATATCTGGGTGGGCTCAATCGAATCAAATAAACTTTTGAAAGAGGAAGAGGGAGTTAGAAGATCGAATCAGAAAGATGTGACTTGAGAAAGGCCCAACCTACCATATAGACTATTGCTAGCTTTGAAGATAAAGGAAGAGGACTACTCATCAAGAAATGTGGCAGCCTCTAGAAGCTGGGAATAGCCCTTAATTTACAGCCAGCAAGAAAAGGAGATCTCAGCCCTACAAACAAAAGGATCTGAATTGTGCTAACAACCTAAATGAGCTGAAAATAATTTCTCATGTAGTTTCCAGGAAAGAATAGGGCCAGCCTGCTGATATGCTGGTTTTAGTCCCATGAGACCCATAACAGACTCCTGACTTACGGAAATTTAAGATTACATATTTGTGTTAGTTAAGCCACCACATTTGTGGTAAAAGAAAATGGAGACAGATTTATAAGATTGTATCATTCTTTATATACGAATCTCATGAAATTTCTAAAAATGAGGTAAAAGAAGACTCTTTACTTCAAGTATTTTTTTTATAGGTAAAAATAATGCCTCCTGCTTCAAAGGGCTATTTTATCTGTTTATTTAGTAAATGTTTGCTTACACTATCTATGAGGTTTAAAGACCTCAGGGGTGTTAAAACAATACTAGTATTTGGAATACAGAATTTGACAGTAGATCTACAATCACACAACACCTCCAATGCAAAGTAGGTGTACTAATTCCTACTGCGGAAGTAAGAGCATGGAAGAAGAAAGGAACTTTTTGTTTTGGATTGTCAGGAAGTCCTTGATTAATCGGGTGGCTTTTGGAGGGATACTGGAGAATTACTAGGGTTTTATTTATTCAGATAGATAAAAAGGTTGTTCTAAGGAGTAAGAATAAATGCACTAAGACATCAACCTGGGAATATACAGATCTATTTCAACTTGATTTAGCTATACCCATGTCTAAATCACATCTTCAACGTCAATGGAAGATTTGTGTTTAAACACTGCTACTGAGGGGACACTCAATGCCATAAAAAGCAACTGATTCTATTGTCCAACAGTTCATATAACCATTAATGTCTTCCTTAGTATTAACTGAAAATATGCTCTCTTCTAATTTCTAGCCACTGGCTTTGATCTAACTAGAGCATCTGAATATATACATTATCCAGCTTTCTCAAAATTGTCCCTCAGATCTTTGAAAATATTTCTCAGTTTCTTTTTCTGTCTCTTCTCTCAAACTAAGTGCCCCTAATTCCATCTGCTAACATTTAACATAACAATGATGGGGGCACAATTATGACCAGTGATGACCATGATCATTCTTCCCTGAATATTCACCAGTTTAGAACATTCTCTCTTATTATTGTAGAATAAAATTATTTTGGAAAACATTAAGAAAGTAATTTTCATTCCTCTGGTGTCCAGGAATGGACATAGGCATATCCAGGAACTGAAATGTAGAGACTTTGATAACCCATCAGATCAACATGAAATCCAGTCATTTCAGCTTCAGTGTTCCTTAGCTCTGATAGCCTGGTCCTCTTGGATATTTACTGATACACTAGAACCATCTTTCCCCAATAATTGAGGTTAACTTCCTCTAAACAGAATAATGTTCCTCTAAACACACTAAGGAGAGAGCACTACATATACCAAAATATTCCTAAGATAAATTAAGAACATATGTGTCTTCTGAAGAGGCAACTAAGTCTATAAAAAAGGCAGGGGTTAACCCTGTGCTCTCCTCCACTGCTGGCAACATGTGCAGCCTTGGTTAAAAGTCTTAATTACTCTGAGTCTAAGATCTCTCATCTATATATAGCTGTACAGAATTGATTCATTGGAGTTGTGGTATAAAGTACATGAAACAACGTATTCAAATTGCCTAGCAAGAGAGCCTGGTGCACAGAAGATTCTCAATACAGGTAATTCTCTTTATTCTTAGGCAGAATACATAAAGATCATTTTCTTTTACTTGGCCAAACAAGATTAATATATACATTTGATATATATAAACAATGTAACACATATATAATCTGCTTATATATTAAAGCTTTGGGACAAGTGGAGACTGTGGCCATTGGATCATTTATTTTTTGCTCCTCTATTCTCAACAGAACAAGTACCTCTAAAATGCCATCAGAAAAAGTTACTCAACATTCTGTCTCATGTCTCAGGTGTTAGTATAAGGAAACGGCTCTACTATGGTGCCCTGGTGACCTTGAACATATCCTCCTAGGCCATGCAGGCAAAGGCTTGAACCACAACTAATACAAGTCTTAGAAGAATGGTTTGTGATTCTTCGAGAATGTTTAGAGGATGGGAGGTTTAGAAGCTGTTTTGAGGCCATCGCCCATTTGCCTCCATATCTCCACTGTAAGGTTCTCGTCAGAGTTTCTCATTGCCTCCTGGGCACTGGCAAGATATGGGGTTTTCTGTCATCCCCTATTCATAATAGGCTGCAGTTAGATGCAGACTAGTATTAGCGTCTCAAGGACTTGGTGTCCTATAGATTGTGTTGTAGTCACCTAGTCCCTTTTGCTTTGATGTTCTTTTTGATATGTGGCACAGGGACCATGGGAAACTGGCACATTTGCTTTTTTGTCCTTCCACTGTTTATGCAAATAATGATACACCTACGAATGGCTCATTGTAACTTTTCTGGTCTCAGCCCCTGGCCTTATCTTGTCTTGTGTGTGCTTGACAGTTTGCAGGCAGAAGGCTAAAAAATTGAAAATGTAAAAAATGGCCCTCTTGCCCCACAAAGGGTCTTTAGAGCCATTGCTGCCTAGAGTTAACTAAAGGAATTTAATTGTTTAATATAAAAATTTCCTTAAAAAATGTCCTTTAGAGGAATGTAATTTTGAAAATAGGCACAACTACTACTGGAACATAAATGTAATTTTTATTCTGTATTAAGATAAAAAGTTACTCATTAGTCTTTCATTGCATCCATTTTTTTTCACTCTTAATTGAGTGAATCTCACTTTTATAAAACCCTCCAATTTCCTTCCTTAATTTGTTGGGATTCTATTGGGTGGGGAAACCAAATAAACAAGATTGGTAAGTTTTAAAGGTTAGAAAATGTCAAAATCAGAGTATTATTGCCAAAGAGGAACCGTATGAATTCTGGCTTCTGTTGTGAGACACAAGATTATGGAGAGAGTTAGGGATTCTTCCATGAGTGTAGGTTGTAAGCTGGTTCACGTTGCATTTGAACTACTGTGAGTTCAAAATGTACCTCTGCTCAGAGCTGAGTTATTATCTTATCCAAGCTATGTAACCTCTCAGCAACTGTGCTCCTGTCTGTTAAGTAAGACTGATTTCTGCTTCAGGAAGCTGTTATAAGAATTAAATTAGAAACATTTCAAAGAAGTGATTTACAGAATAATTGGTAGATTTCATAAATTCAATAAATACTAATCATAATGATAATAATTATTAAAGCATTCACTCATTTAAAAAAGCATTGCTGGGGCGCCTGGGTGGCTCAGTTGGTTGGGCGACTGCCTTCGGCTCAGGTCATGATCCTGGAGTCCCGGGATCGAGTCCCGCATCAGGCTCCCTGCTCAGCAGGGAGTCTGCTTCTCCCTCTGACCCTCCTCCCTCTCATGCTCTCTGTCTCTCATTCTCTCTCTCTCAAATAAATAAATAAATAAATAAATAAATAAATAAATAAATAGAAAATCTTTAAAAAAGCATTGCTTAAGGACAGGATTTGTTTTAGGCATGGGAAATGTAAAGACTTGAAACTCAGTTTCTAGAGACAGGTATGTAAGCAAAGCTGAAATTTCTTTCTAGCATCTATCTTTTTAGCATCTATCTTTTTTCTCCATGCGTTTTGGACTCAGCTTTCTCTGCTTTGCTAAGTTACTAACCTCCCATACAATTTCCATTTTCCCAAAGGGTATCATCTCCTGTTTGCTGTTTTTTCTTCTCCAATTATTTGTCTTTTGGGGTTCACATCTATTTTCGGGATGAGAACGTCAATATAAATGTGATATTCAATTGACCCTGTTTAAGTGCAAGTCTAATAAATATAGAGAAAGGAATAATAGTCTCTGCCTGGTTGAGTCTGGGAATATTTTAGTAAATCAGAAACATTTGTGTTGAGTCTTGCAGGGTGAACTGGGGTTAGACAGACTGAAAATAAGGTGAGAAACGGAGTAATTGCATAATTATTTGGGGAATGAGGCAAATGTTACCTGCATGGAGTGCGCATGGGAAGTTCTAGAGGATCTCAAGAATTGAGACTACTCTTTATGCCCATGGAAATCAGAAGACTTGGGGTGCTACAGACCAATTTACATTTTAAAATAACAATTCTTAAAAAGTCTGAAGAAGAAATTAATGAGAGAGAAAATGCAGGTGCAGAGAATAGGTAAGAGGCGGTTGAAAGAGACCAGACCAGGAATGAAGAGGGCTTGAGTACAATAGTCTATCTGATTAGCATCACAAATTTGATTTTTGGTGAACTCATTTTGTAATTTGTTTCTCTGTTAGACTTAATTCATTTTTCTTGGTTTTTCATCCTTTCTCCTTCTAACACTCCCATCCTCAAACCATCTCCTCTATAAATCCTTACCAAGGGTATAAGAGGGCACTGATGCCAATTTATCTTGGCCTCGTGATCACCATGTTATTTCATAGTGTTAAACAAATTTTCAGCTCTTACTACCATAAGCATGAGGTGATATGAACAAATCTTACAGATTTGCTTTTTCCTCTATTCCCTTCAAAACACTTGTCTCTAAAACTGGCACTGCATTGCTGATGTAGTCAGTGAAACCTCATCCCTGTCCAGAATTCCAGATGGTGCACACAGCTTTTTATCTCCTACTGGAAAATGGTATATTCAGGGCAAGTTTATACCTACATTAAATTTCACTGGCAAATTATTTGACACTCAGATAACTGATTAAATTAATTGAGCTTTTAATCTACATTGTTTTATGCAAAACAGTCTGTTTAATCTCTTTTCAAATCTGGATGTTTAGAATTAAAGCATTTTTGTTTTTCCTCATAAAAACCATTAATTTCTCAAACATAACTAATTAGCCAACAAGGTATCATAAGAGACTAATACCAGTTTTATGAAAGTTTACACTCTTTTAGGTTGAAATTACTTTGACATTTATTATTCCCAATAAACCACACACTTTGGATCTTAGGCCAATAGTGTAATGTTTATGGTGTATATATTTTTAAGATTTCATGAAATAATACGGGGCTCACTCATGCGACATATTTATAAACCAAAACTCAATCATATTTGAATTCATATGCACTCAAAAGAGTAGGGATTCAAGTCATTGCTAGAACTCTTGAGGTAGATCTATGTTCCCTGAACAATTAAAAAAAAAAATCTAACAATTCACAATGGGTGATTTAGACATCCGATAAACATCCCAGATTTTTGGAAAAAAAAAAAAAATTCTTCCCAACATCTGTGATATTTTGCTCTAATTATGTCAAAGCAATACAGAAATAATAGATAAAAATAAAAGCCTCCCAGGAATTGAGGTCAGAAGGGAAAACATTTTAAGGTGTTTGGGTTGTTTTTGTTTTTGTTTTTAATTAAAAGTATTTGATTGCCTCACAACAGTTGTTCTCCTAGTAGGCGGCCCTTCCTAAGAGGATATCTTCCTGGAAAGATGGTTTTTTGAAGTCATGCTCTAAGGAAAAAAATCACAGCTGTGCATAAACCTGAGATTTCCCTTATCTATCAAATACTAATTTTTTAATTGCACATGCTAGAGAGAAGAGGGTCAAAGTAGGATTTAAACATGAAAAGTGTTGCATGGTCAGATCTTTCAGTTCACAGAAGAGTTCAAACATAATGTGACTTTCATAAACTGAGAGATATGAATGAGTAATGAAGCTGGGAGAGTGGGAATCTTCATTGATGGTTGTTAAAAGTTTGAGTAGTTTGAGTCTGAGTCATGGACCACTGGGAAAAATGAGGAAGAATTAATTGACTGGCTTTAGAGAAATTGTCATTGCTTCAGTGTTTTAAGTAATGGGCCGAATTCAGGCTTGGTTGGGGAGAGGTTACATACTGGAAATCAATCTATTGGGTAAATTTAGGTCAGGTAGTCAGGTAGTCAGGCCTGTGATCCAATCATTTTGGTGTTACCACACATTAGGTCTTTTATAATTATATCACTAAATTAGATGTTTGTGTGTGTGTGTTTCTTGTTCCTAATACCATGGTTTCAAATATGAAATGTGTGGCCTCATCATGTGATGACCTCATTTGTTGTTTTTGACCTCCTTATTTTTTAATCATTTTTAATGATATTTGCTAAGAGGGATGCATTTATTTTATTCATAAATAGTCTTTTTCATATACTTAAATAATAGATTGTTTCTGTTCAGCATCTTTAACCAGATTTATAACTTTGGTAATGTAAATGCTTGCAAAAGTACAACTTTATTCCTTAAGATATAAACATTATTTTGTTTGATGAATAGCTCTACTATAGAAATACCCTAAAATGAATGTGTAGTGAAACTGATGCTCTGTAAATATAAACTTAAGTACCCTTTTCCGCCAAGTTAATGCAAACTAATTGAAGTAACATGAAAAATTACACAGTTTATTTTACAAAGATTAATGTCAGTGATGATAATCTATATATGTCATATGTAAGGTATTAATAAAAACCAAGTAGTTCTTTTGTTTGTTTGTTTAAGGGACTGCCACCTTTTGTGACCTAGAGAGATTTAATTTCCCCTAGTGATCGAGTAGCTGTCATCAGCTACACTTTAAGCAGCAGGGCCTTTATTGGTCTGTGGGCTTTATTGGAATGGCATTGATTAATGCTGAATTGCATGAGTCCAATTGTAAGCAGAATTCATCTGACAGAAATTCTACAACCCTAGGATTTTGTCAGGGTTGGAAGGGACCACAAACATATCCGGGCAGGATTATGTCTAAGTGTTTGCCACACATATGATCTTCTTCACCTATTGTTAGATATTGCCATAAAGAAACAAAGGACAGTATGTGACCAAATAAGTTAGGGGTATTTAAACACAGTTAAATCTGTTTCTGTATTCACAGGTGATCAAGGTCCTTATGCAGATTTGAGTACATAGTATTTAGTGATATGTAAGTTTACCTCCCTCTCTCTCTTCCTTCTTCCTCTTATTTTTACTTTTTATGAAACATTTTGTGGAACCAGTGTTTACTGACAGGCACCTAGGTAAAGGATGATTTTATCTAACCCACCTTACAGATAATAAAGCTACATGCATACTAAAAGATGTATTTGTGGGAGGAATGGAAACATGAAGTGTGTGGAAAGAACTTCCGTTCTTATGAAGAGCATAAGACTTGAGGCAGGAAGATCATAATGTAATGATTCAGCCAACCCAAGGTCTTGGGGGTTGTGGTGGAGGACAAATCGAGAGCATGCCCTGTTGATCACTAATACAAATACCAAATTCAGGAGAGTAAGGTAAGAAACAAGATTGATTTGGCAGAGCCAAGAGCCTGAAGCTACAGTGAGACACAGAAAGGGGAAAGGATACTGACCATGACCAAAGTTTAAGGAGAGGGAAGAATACGGTGATCTCAAACTCTGCTTATACAGGAATAATGAGAACAATTCAAGATTTAATATAGAAACTCTTTTCAGGTTCTGTGTACTCTAAAAAAATAGCTTCCCCTACTTCACACTCAGGCAGGCAGTCCTTGAGTCAGAGAGAGGTACTAAGAATTTTAGGAGGGGCCCCATACTGTTTGGAGAGAAGAGGGCTTCAGTTTTAGATAAGGGCTGTATCTCAATATAAGACCCTTTCTGGAAGGGGAACAGGGACTGTCCATGCTCTGAAAGGAAGGGCCTTCCTTTCTAGTTTCTACCAATGTAATCATGCTGGTCATTTTAAAATTTTCTTTTCTTTTTTCCTTCCTTTTTTCTCCTTTTCCCCTCCTTTTCTCTTTTTTCTCTTTCTTCTCTCCCTTCATTTCCCTTCCTTCCTGACCACCTTTCTTTGACATAGATACTGAAATCACTACCTTATTCTCCCGTGTATGTGTGCAATTTGTTTTTCCATTTGTTTTATGTTTATTTGCTTGTCCTGGTGCTTATCACCATAGGGACTAATTCTTCAGGAGTAATTCTAAATTTCCATGGAAATGTGTCCAAATGCTTACAGCAAAAGAGAAAGTCCAAATGATTGCAAATTTGGGAAGATTCCTAAATTTTGCTTAGGAAACTCTGGAAGTCAGATAGACTTTCCAGATGTAAGTGAATTTATCACATTCTCACAGCCAAGTGCACTTGTGATGTGTGTTGTTCTATATTTTGCTTTCAGCGCTCTGGCCAAATACAACAGTAAAACAATACAAACCAAATAAATAACATTAAAAAGCCTTACAGGGCCTTTCTTTCATCAACTGGGAAAGTTGGAAACAATATTATATCTACCTTCTTCTTCTTAACCTTTTTACAAAATCTCATTCTTTCTAATACACATATTGTTTTTACTCTCAGTAGGCATGAGTATATCATGTAGCAAGTCTGGAGAAACAAGACTACTTAAGTCATCATTCTAAAAGGGCTTGCTGTCATCCACCCCTTCTCATTTTGGGCATTTGATTCTGTGGTCAGCAAGTCATTGCCACACATTAAAAAAAAACAACAACTATATTAATTCATTTAGTCAACACTAGGTTATTAAGCAACTTCATGTGCTAGGTGTTATTCCCATTCTTATGGGGAGTGTTTTTGAGAGCAGGGGAGACAATAGGCAAAGAGAGAAATAAATAAGATAATTTTGTGAGAATAATAAAAAGGAGGGGTGCTGGTCCACAGAGGATGATCAGGATGGGTTGGGGGTGTCAAGAGTGCCTTAGTTTCGGTGGTTAAAAAAATGCCTTACTAAGAGGTTGAGTGTCACCTAAAAGGCAGAAGGATATAACCATAAACACTGCAGGCAGAGAAAACACAAGTGCAAAGGCCCTAAGGAATGAATCAAAGTCTTGTGTTGGAAAAAGGAAGTCAAATAAGCATGGGCCAAACCATGCAGGCACTGGTGAGCTATTTAAAGCAGCTGATCTAATCCTGTGTGCAGCAGAAATCTCTGGGAGGGGTTTAGGAAGTTGAGGGACATAATATCATTTATGTTTTCAAAAGATTTTATTCAGTTTTCAATACATATCTCATAATTTCTGGAAACATATTTAAATCTGGAATACATGAGGAAAATATAAATGATTACTTAAGAATGAAAAAAATGCATATTACAGGGGATGAACTATATATATGGATTAGTCCTTTGTGGTGGCGACATATACAAGGATACATATTTAACAATTTTTGAATCTAATATGCACAAATTATGCACATTTTACTATCACTGAAATCCAAATGTATTAAAATTGACAGTATGTCAAAGTTAAATTTGCAGTATATTCTTTATTAGAGGTAAGTAAAAAATGTCATTGCTTTTAGAATAGATATTAACCTTACATTTGATGAATTTGGGGGAACAAGTGTGTATACTAATATTTATTATTTAATTTACCATTCTAGACACTACTCAAAGTACTTTAGTCTGGAGGCTGTCAATTCTTTTTGGGAAATACTCCTTCATATATTTCAGGTAGTGCTGTTGTATCATTCACTCTCCAATCTGAGATGATCAAGGCCTAGGGCCCTAGACTTTTAGTGTTAAAACTGGATAGCCACAGAAAACTAGGATGACTGGTCACTCTGTACACTCTCATCCACTATATTTGTTCCTGAGATGGGCAAACAATCCAGGTTGAGTCCCATCAAAAAACGTATGCTTTCTTTTTGAAATGATATATATCAATAAGGTCACTATATGTTTAGAGTACTTGATCACCATCATTGATAGAAACCAAAAGAAACCAAAAGAAAGAGAGTATAGTTGATAGAAAGCATCCAGATGATACCATGTGAGTTTCTGGATGAAGGCAGACCTGTAGCCATTTTTTTTATGTTTGGCTCAGTAGACAAAATCCTTCTTCTCTGACTGGGGTTTCTGTGCCTCCTGATCATAATTACACTCACACATATATTATTTTGTCCAATAAGCTTATTTCCTCTTTCTAATTCATGAAAATTAATGGAGAAAAACCTGAGTGGGAAGTTTCTCATAAGAATACATCAATGTGGAGGGAGAGAAAAAAATGTGACATACAGGAAGCATAGATATGTATATAGCTTTAAAAATTTTCAAATAGATCCTGTTTTAACGATTACAAAGGTTATAATGATTTCAATGTAGCATTTAAAGTTTTTGTTTGTTTTGCCTGTCCTTTCCTTATTTCAATATAATAAAAACTAAGCTAAGGGCTTTATCTTTGAGGAAGAAGCTTTTAGAAAAAAAAGTGTTGTGTATGAGAATTGTAGAAGTTAATGCTCTGAACATTATTTTCTTCTTTACCACCTTTTAAAATGACATAAAAGAAGCAACAAAAGGGATAGGGTGATATTTTCATCTGTGTCCATAGTCAAAAATGTAGTGAAACTTCGGGTACTTATCAACAATTTCAAAAGGCAGAATGAGTAGCATGGGGACCAAGAACCTATAAGTGTCAAAGGAAGACCGGGTAGGCTGAACCCTGTAAGTGTGGGAGAGATGTCAGGGAAAGAGGGCAACATTCTATAGTCAAATATCAGACCCCTTGTGGAAAGTAAAGTGTGGTCAGTGTGCAGAGACCCAGAGTTAAGGAAGAAAACTGTAGGAGATAAGCAAATGGATGTGAGTCCAGGTCAAGAACTTGTAGAACCAAATGGACAGAAATGGACCTTTGAGTCAGGAGAAGGTGGGGGACTGCATTAAACATTTTAAAAATTGTTTATGGGCTTCCTTTTTTTAAAAAATGAACTTTTGTTATTTAAGAAGAGTATGGAATTTACGGAAAAGTTGCAAAGACAGTACAAAGAGTTCCCATGTACCCTGTGCCAGTTTCCCTATTATTATTATTATTTTTTTTTTAATCTCATTGCAGGTTGGAAAACGGATGACTGGGCTGCTGTGTGCTATACAGGCTAGGAATATAACAAAACCAACTAGGTGCCTCGGTGGCTCAGTCGTTAAGCATCTGCCTGCAGCTCAGGCCATGATCTCAGGATCCCCCTGAGATCAAGCCCCACATCAGGCTCCCTGCTCAACAGGGAGTCTGATTGTCCCTCTCTCTGCCCCGCATCCCCTCTCCCTCTGCCCCTCATCCCTGCTCATGCTCTCTCTCTCTGCTCTCTTTCTCTCAAATAAATGATAATAATAATAATAATGATACCAACTTAAAGAGGTTGAATCCCCATCTAAATTTTGAGAAGAGAGTTGTAAAGGAAAAGTGGACCTGTGGGCTTTTACTTAATGTAGCATCTGACCAAAAATTTCAGGCTGAATTTGAGCCAGGACCCATCTGATTCAAAGTAGAAATTGCAAAGAGTTGCAGATACTATGTCTATACATAATTGATAGAGCCTTTTGGAAAACCAAAAACTTATTTGATTTCTGGGTGTTTTTTTCCAATAATTTTTAGTCTTATTAAATTATGATCAGGGAGTGATATTTATATTTATGGAATTATTGAGTTTATGTATATTTATTGCAAATAATGAACCATCTTGATATATTATTATTAATTAAATTTCCTACTTTGTTCAGATTTCTTTAGTTTTTACCTAATGTCCCTTCTCTGTTCCAGGATCTGACCCAGAGAATCCAATGCATTTAGTCATTATGTCTCCTTCGGCTCCTCTTGGTGTGACAATTTCTCAGACTTGCCTTGGTTTTGATGATCTTGACAGTTTTCAGAAGTATTGCAGGTATTTTGTAGACTGTCCCTCCATTGGGATTTGTCTGATATTTGTCCTATGATTAGACTGGGGGTCTGTGTTTTTGGTGGGAAGACTACAGAGGTGAAGTGCCATTTTCATCAAACATATAAAAGGTATATTCTATCAACGTACCTTAGCACTGTTGGTGTGAATCTTGATCACCTGGCTGAAGCAGAGTTTGACAAATTTCTCCAGTGTAAATTTACTCTTTTTTCCCCTTTCTACACTATGCTCTTTGGAAGAAAATTACTATGTGCAGCCCACACTTAAAGAGTGGGGAATTATGTTCCATCTCATTGAGAGTGGAGTGTCTTTGTAAGTTACTGAAATCCTTCTGCATGAGCTTTTGTCTATCTTTACCAATTTATTCACTCATGCATTTATTTGTATCAATATGGACTCATGTATATTTATTTTATACTTCAGGTAATACCCCAAACTACTTTATAATGTTGCTCAAATTCTTAAGCTTTGACCATTAGAAGCTCTTTCAGTAGGTTCTACACTCTTCTGGAATATGTCCACGACTGTGATTTTTTTTTTTTTTTTTTTAGTACTTTATTTCTAGCACTAGAAGATGCTCCAGGCTCAACTTATATATTTCCCATCCCAGCCCTAGAGGCAGCTATTTCTCCAAGGAGCTATAAATCTCCTCTTAAGAGATTTTCCCATTGTCAGCTATTTTTCCAACAATGCCTTGAATCTTTTCAGAGATGTAGCTCAGACTGTTGAATTGGACATGACAAATTTAGAGATAAAATTGGGAAGATCATTTTGATGGAGTTTTTCTAGTTTGCATTAATTCACATTACAAGAAAATTTGAGCCTTAGAATAAACCCTTGTGCTTCACGAAAGTCATCTCAGTAAATCATATAACCCTAAAGGAATCTCAATGTGACTGATGCTAAAAGAACCTAAAATGTGTTTTTTCTCTTGATTTTTTATTTATTTTTTTTAAATTTTATTTATTTATTTATTTGACAGAGAGAGACACAGCATGAGAGGGAACACAAGTAGGGGGAGTGGGAGAGGGAGAAGCAGGCTTCGCGTGGAGCAGGGAGCCCGATGAAGGGCTCGATCCCAGGACCCTGGGATCCTGAACTGAGCGAAGGCAGAGGTTTAATGACTGAGCCACACAGGCACCCCATCTTCTTGATTTTTTTAAACAGTTGTGTATATGAGCATGGTAAATCTGCACACACTACCAGAACTTGTCTTAACCAGATCAATTTTGTATACAACTATGCAGGTTAATAAAGATTTTTCTCATCTATTTAAAAAATATCCAGAACCTAGCTCCACAAAAGTACTGAAGAGAGTACTTCAAAGTTATTTGTGAAACAGTACATGAAGTCCCACTCTGTACCAAACATTGAATTAGAAACTAGACGTTCAGCAATGATGACAGATACATGAGCCAGCATTTTTTTTTTTTTTTTTTTTTTTTTGCACAAGAGCACAATGCAAATCTTTTGGGGATGAATTATAGAGAAGGCCTAACCCAATCTAGGGAGGTGGATCTCTTTTATTTCCAACCTGGTGGGGCGGGGGAGGGGGAAACCTCAGCAGTGCTCCTTTGTACATTCGAAGATAGTGTTCAGCTTTCAACCCTCTCTTTAAAATGCCAGCCCACTAACCAATCATGCTTGTCTTAATCCCCCAAGTCAAAGTATTGTGTCTGAACTTATTTTCTAGCAATAACTCTACTGTTTTTTCATGGAAAATTTGAGGATTTTGTTTTTCTTTTATGAGCAAGAATCAAGTCTTCCCAAAATGCATTTACCCCACTCTGCTTAAAGCCATGCATTACAAATAGCAGGGTTCGACACACATTTGTTGAATGCATGGATGAATAACGTTAGGCATTGTTAAAGTATCAGTTTGGGAGGATATGCTTTTCAATTCTAAGGATCAGAGAAGTAGTTCCAATCACAGCTACAAATGATTGTTTTAAAAAGTTTAATTAAATCATTTATAGTCCTGAAGAGAATAAATGACTGGACCAAGGTCAAACACCTCATATATATGTTGAGCAGGGGACTAAATTCAGCTCATGCTTCTCAGGGTTTGGAGGTCCTACTGTATTACAGTTGACCCTTGAATAACACAGATTCAAACTGCACAGGCCCACTTACAGATTTTCTACAGTATAGTACTATAAATGTATTTTCTCTTCCTTATGATATTTCTTAATAATATTTTTCTCTAGTATATTTTATAAGAATACAGCATAGAATATGTATAACATCCAAAATATGTGTTAACTGACTGTTTATGTCATCAATAAGACTTCCAGTCAATAGTATGCTATTCATAGTTAATTTTGGGGAGACACAAGTTATACGCAAATTTTCCACTCTACAAGGCTTCGTGACCCTAGCCCCTACACTGTTCATAGGACCTGTAGATGATCACATACTGCAGTAGAGGTATGTACTCATTTTCTGATCCAATATATAGCTCTGATATGTAGCTTCCACATAACAAGAGTTATTCTTGAAATCGTTTCCAAGGGTTTGTAAAAGCTATACAAAACAATAATCAAAGAAGAGAATGGACACACAGAGTTTTGCTTCTGAAAGAATTCTCAACTTTTTTTTTTTTTTTAAGAGGTGCTGCATGCTTTTGACTGTGTAATAGCTCACCCATTTCAGAAGGTTGCTCCTAGTGTTAAGTGACAAGTATGTGGGAGGCTAGAAGCATTGTTACAATTATAATATTTACAGCAGTTCTCTGCTGATCCCTAAATATGGGCTGTAGATCAGCCCAGCAAAATTTTCAACATTAAGCATTCAAGGACAGCAGGAAGCCCTCACTCATGGTTGGAAAGAACATTTATCACTCAATTGTAATAGCTTTTAGTTCTTAGTATGGTAGACAGGACAATGAATTTGCTATGGAATCAAAAAGGAGTAAGTTTGAAAATTTCCACTGCTGCTAACTAACTATGTAAACTTGGAAAAGTTACTTCTTAAGGCTTTATTACTTTATATGTAAAATGGGGATAATAATTCTATGTCACTGGGTTCCCACAAATGCATTGCTATATTTTTTCTATCATCCTTATACGATCTCTGAACCTCTCTCAAATTTCGTATTGTTTATTTTCCACATATTTTTCATTACTGACACTTTTGTTTCCCCTCTAGTGGATTACAGTTCTGTATGTATAAGCATGTAAGCTTATGTAATCTTCCTCCATTATCTAATACACAATTTCTCAACCCTGATATTACTGATATTGGGGGAGGGGCTAATTCTTTGTTGCCATGTGGGGGTTTGTCCTATGCATTGGGGGTTCTGTCCTTAGCAGCATTCCTTGACTCTCATTTAGATGCTGGTAGCAGCTCCCCTTACTCTCCCAGTTGAAAAACAAAAAAATGTTTCCAAACTTTGCAGAATGTTCCCTGGGCAGGGCAGGGGGACAAATTGCTCCCAGTAGAGAACAAGGGATCTAGTACAAGGCAGCTCATAACGCAAAGCACACCAGCTCTGTGCCAAGAAGCTCCTTTTGGATGTCCTCACGTAGCTGTTCAAACTGGATGCATCTTCTTCCTTTTTCTCTAAATTGTTCCTATCCCTTTGTTTCTGATTCCTACTAGTGCCATAGTTGCCCATGGATCAGTCTAGACAGAAATTTTTTTTTTTTAAGATTTTATTTATTCATTTGAGACACAGAGATAGAGAGAGAGAGAGCATGAGCAGGGAGAGAGGCAGAGGGAGAAGGAGAAGCAGGCTCCCTGCTGAGCCGGGAGTCCGATGTGGGGCTCGATCCCAGGACCCTGGGATCATGACCTGAGCGGAAGGCAGTTGCTTAACCATCTAAGCCACCCGGGCGCCCCAGTCTAGATAGAAATTTGAGATAGATCCTTGGCTATATTTTCTCTACCTTCATTTACTTTATGTACACTATAAACAAACAAACAAACAAACAAACAAAACTGTCTCAAATCAATCCTCTCCTTTCCGCCCCCGTTCCTTCCTTTTTAAATAAATGTTTATAGGATGAAGGTTACACTTAATGTATGTTATATTTAGTTTGCCCTATGCATAAGTACACATTGAATTAGCAAAATTATGACTTAAGTCATGAGAAAACTAGGAACCAAGAATATTTCCAAAGACTGTACATAAGTAAACTGTTGTGTAAGTAAATTACAAGAATTTTTTCAAAAATAGATTTCCTCTCCTCCTCAAATGGTGTGGTTGGTAAAGACACATGGGTCAGCTACATTAGTCTTACAACAGGTGAATTTAGGTCCCTCAGTGATATGACAAAGTTGGTGGCATTTGCTCAAAATGAGGTCAAAAGATGTCACCTTTATGATTTTCTTTAATTGAGATAGATCAGTCAATATGCTTTAGTATGATACAATTTAATTCATGGATTAACATAGGTGATTTCTGTATCTGCATGTGTGTGGGTATGCATGTTTGAGAGAAGGGTGGGGGGGCACCAATCATTAAACAATATTGTAACATCCTCATAATTTTTTCCTATATAAAAAGCCTCTTTTTTTTTTTTTGAACTCAGTCACTGTTTATTTTTTTAAATTGAAATGAAACTAAAATAACTGCCCTTTGGAAATTAAAAATTAAAGCTCATCACAGATGGTGGATGTCTCCTCTTATCCAGTCATCTAGCTGATTTTGAACAAATCCCTATTTAATTCCTTTCTTCTGGAAAATTTCTAATCAACCCTTGGAAAATCAGCTCCATCAAATATCAGCACTGCTGTTCCCTCCTTCCCCACCACTTTGAGGGGTATCAAAAGATGAAGGTAGAGTAATTCATGACCTTGAAATGTGAGCAAAACATCATTCAAACACCACTGTAGAGAACAGAACCTTCACTTCCATGGAACAGGTGGCAGAACAATTACAGATGTGCAGGTGTTTTATGCCATCAAATTCTCCATGGAGAAACCGGAGGTGATTGTTATGTAAAAAATGTGTTTTATCTCCACAGAATATATTTAATAAAACTGTGAGGTATGTAAATTTGCCAGCCAGAGGTAGAAGCATTTTGAAATTTGACTATAGTTTTGTTTATATTAAGAAATTACCCTTATTAGCGTAAATCATCTAAATCATAAATTAGCATAATAGAAACATCTCTGCAATAAAAAGCTGCCATTCTATTACCACATAGCTTTATTTCTATGAGACTTTATTAGCAATGAATATCAAGCAGGCCAGGAGATGTAATATATTGCCTAATGTGGTCTTGTGGAATGGAAAACATACTCCATGAATATGTAAACTCCATTTCCATACATAAAAAAAATAGCTCTATAAATGTATGTCCAGCAACACCAACATGGTGGCCATTATACTATTTTCTTAGCAGACCTCATACTGCATATACCTGTAATTATAATATATTCAAAATAAATCTTTGCTATTCAGGAAATGAAACAATAAATGAAGAATGTATACTAGGAGCCTACCAACGACATTGCAGTATGAAAGCCGTTATGGAAAGGGGTGGGCAGGAAAAATGGGAGAAAGGAAAAAACAAACAAACAAACAAGAGAGGCTGAAGGAAGGACAGTAAAGAACTAAAGGAAAGAAGGAAAAGATTTCTGATTGTCTGTCTCCTTGAAGCCTTAATATCACCCCTGAGGTTGTCAGAGTATTGCCATTGCAGAGATAAGGAACAGGGGCCCACACGAGTGGGTTTGAGCTTGAATGCAGTCCTGATTATGAGCTCCCCTGCTCATGTCTCACACTAGGCTTTCCTGGAGAAAGAACAGGAGAGGGTAGGAAAGCTGGATCAACAGGCTTGCAGGTCAACGCTTCCACTTCCTCCAGAGGTTTCCTGCTTCCATATTTTTTATATCAGAATTCTGCATACTTTTGTGTTTGCAAAGAAGTTTGGACCCCCTTTGCACTAATCTGCCCATACCTCTTCTTCTCTATGAGTTTGTAGTCCCATCAGGATGCCAAAACCAAGCCATTCAAACACTAAAAACTGCAATATATGTTTCACTAAGGATGAAATGAGATCCAGTGTAGCTCAAAGATGTTGATGAGGAGGCTTGCCGAGGGAAGGCTGAAGGAGGTAAGACCTGACCCAGGACCGAAAATGTGGGTTAGAGACAGAGGAGGAGAGGAGAGTTTTCTGATTCCAAGAACCCAATTTTCTCACCAAATAGCACTTTCTTTAGGTTTCACTAGGAAACAGTCTTCTCTTGGATAGAGACCATAGAAATAGAGATTAGCAGTATTTGTTTATAAAGAATACTGTAGACTAAATGTTTGTGTCCCCTTAACATCATATTCGGAAACCTAATCCTCAAGGGATAGTATCTGGAGGTGGGGCGTTTGGGAGGTGATTAGGTCATGAGGGTGAAGCCCACATGAATGGAATCAGTGCCCTCCTTAGAGAGGTCCTGGAGAGATCCTTCTCTCCTTCCACCATGTGAGGACACAGAGAGAAGATGACAATCCATGAACTAGGAAGCAAGTTCCCAACAGACACGGACTCTGCCAGTACCTTGATCTTGGACTTCCAGCCTTCAGAAGTGTGAGAAATAAATTTCTGTTGTTTAGAAGCCACCCAGTCTATGGTATTCTATTACAGCAGCCTGAATGGCTGACAGATTATAGGAGTGCTAGAAAGTAATAAACAATAACATTATCTATGTATGGATTGATATTTGGAAAAGACCATTCAGGGCCATCCACTATAATAAATGAGGAAAGGGCTTACTACCTTACAAGTAAGCCATTCTGAATAGTTCTAATATGACTACATAAATGCAATTTAATAAGTACTTTGTGTTATAAAAGACTTCTTTTTTAAGATTTTATTTATTTATTTGACAGAGAGAGACACAGGGAGAGAGGGAACACAAGCAGAGGGAGTGGGCACACAAGCAGGCTTCCCACAGAGCAAGGAGCCTGATGCGGGGCTCGATTCCAGGACCCTGGGATCTTGACCTGAGCCGAAGGCAGACGCTTAACCATCTGAGCCACCCAGGCGCCCCATAAAAGGCTTCTTTACATGAAACCAAAATCAACTGAAGGACCCTAATCTACATGGAGGGTCTATACATGATTGGATGTCACTCATTTGCTCCAACCCCAATCTTCAAATTTTCTAATCCCCTGGAATGATGATGCTCTTTCTGCTTCCATCTTCCCTCCCCACCCAAATGTGGTCATACATTTCTGTAGGTGGAATATAGGGGTCAATAGTAAGACACTAGGATTAAATTGTCTGGATATACATCTCAGCCTCTGCAATAATCCTATGACTTTTGGTACCTGTTCAATTGTGGGCGCCTCTATTTCCTCCTATAATTACAGGTGTCTCAGCAGGTGGTGGCCAGGAGTGAGTAAAATGGTTTGGGAAAGAATTTATGCAAGTAAAGCAAATATGTGTTGAACGTTAGTTGCTGTTTCTGTTAAAACTGGCACAAGAACTGTCACATTATGCAGGATTTAAAACTTAGTTCTTGTTTTCTCTTATGCCATCGACTTCTTACAAAGCCTATCAACATAGTGTTTTCCTCCCCTTCTATTTTCTGAAGACAAAAAGGGATAAAGAAGGGGCTAATTTCTCTGGAAATAAAATCAAGCAGCTTTCCCTGAATTGAATGGAAAAGTGCCTGAGTTTAATCACTTTGAACTGCTTAATGTAGGAAATTAGAGAGCTGATGGCATGCCGCGAGCTTCCATATTCTCTCTCATTGTACATAAAGCTGTGTCTCCACTATGAATCAGGTAATCTTAGGTCAACTGTATTCAGAGTTCAGCAAGATGCAAAAAGTAACTGTCTGTGTGACAACTCTGTCAGAATCTTCCTAAAAGTAAGTTAGCAGGAATACTCATGTAGCATTACTTCTGTTTCCTGGGGCCACACATGGCCTCTGGTTTTATTATACCTTTGTAACTCCAATTGTCAAAGATTAATTACACCTGCCTGGTGTAAAAGACAGGAGAGTGATGTGATTAAGAGATGGGTACTGGGACTGCATTGCAAGATATACATTTTGTCTACTCCCCTCACTAACAGGTGACCTGAGCAATATTATATAATACTAGGACCCATCTGGGAATTTTAATAGTATATACTTCGAGGGATGTTGAAAAGATAGCACAAAAAATGTTTAGCAACATATCTGACACATATAGAAACATGCACTCATACACACACATAATTCATTTAGTAAGTGTTGGTTATTGTTATTATGGTTGTGTTCTCAGTACTGTGAAGGGGGCAGAGAGCCTAGATTCTAGGAGGACGTAAAGATCTATATCAAATCACAGTAGGATGGTTGATGTGCATACGCTCTACTAAGAATACAGAAGACTAAGGGAAGAACATACATTTACAGAAAATAATGTGACCATGAAACCATGAAAAGTATACGAAGGAGAGAGAGATATGTTAAATACTGGACAGAGCACAACACAGCGTCAAGATTCAATGGGTCAGAATTACAACACAAATCTTCTAAGAGCTAGCTTTGTGATCGCAAAATGGCATAAGTGAGTCTTACTTAGCTTTTAAATATCCGAATACATACCTTCTACTTAGATTAGAAGTACAACTCATTAGGTCAAGGGCTCTTCCTCCCTCCTTTCCTCCGTCCCTCGCTTCTTCCTTCCTCCCTCCCTCCTTCCCTCAGTCCCTCTTTCCTTTCTTTCTTTTAACTTTTGCTCTTGCTCACGTGTGTGAGTTTTGCAAACTTGTGCACTGTAACACAAGTGGAAATGTGCATGCATTTGAAAGCTTAACAGTTGTGGCATTTGGACTTCTCCTATGGAGGGGGTGACACTCCTCATTTCCCAGGGCAATGCGATGCTGTGTCCCACATCTCAAGGGAAAGCAACATTCCCAAGTGTGGCCTGAAACAGGAACAACAGACCTTCCTAAGAGACAAAATGCTTTCAGCGCTGTTGCTCTGAGGAGGAGGCTTCCCTCTCCCTGAGTGGATGAGTGTGTTATGCCATTTGATCCAATTATGACAAAAACAGCAATTTAATTCATATTCAGTTAGCCATTAGCTTCAATAACAGTGATGGCACTGAATTTGAAGCGTGACTGGCACTGACAATACCTGAAAGGAAGCACTATAAATATTACTGCTGGGAGACTCCCCCAACAGCTGCTGGGTCGTACTATAAATGTCTCTTTCCTCAAGGGAGGGCCTCCTGTCTGACAGTTTTACAGTGCTTCTATGTTCAGGGGACAAACACTGGTTTCCTTGTAAAATCGCAATGAAGACAACTTCGATTCCCTGGCAGTGGTAGAAAATGTATAGAACCTTATAATTTCATATTAAATTTGAAAGTGAAAGGCTCACTCTCTCTTTGAAATGCATTATTTCAGGGGGAATGCTACGAAGTAAATAGTAAATGTCATTTTTCTATAAATAGACAGGATCCTAACACTTGGTTCAAATACAAGCTTCCGTGCTATATCTTTGGGACAACCAAAGTCAGGTTGTGTATCTTTCATCCTTAAGCAGCATCTTCTCTGAATGGTACTTTATTCATTTCTACCAGCTTCCAGTTACTTTTTATACTTTTTAATAATCCCTCCCGATACTTAATAAGAAACAGTACTGTGTTTATGGAAACAGACTTATTTATTTTCCAGCGATCTCCTCACAGTTGAGACCTGCTAAAAGTCTCCCAGCATGTGGCCCTATGTCCCAGGAACATATATTTGTAGGACTGCTAATGTTATCGTGATTTAGATGGAACACCACCTGATAAGGTGTATATGTTAAGCTTACTGTATATGTTAAGCAGAACTATCATAGGCAAGGACTCTGAGTGACAATGCGAAATAAGGCTATATGCTACAGAAAAAAAAAAATTTATGGTGCAAACAGAACTCATTCCAAAATGCAACATTCTCTCAACTGTCCTTATTCTTTTGTTGATGGCTTTGTAAGCACATTTTTGGTGAGGTCTGAATAGGTCAAAAACTGAGGTCATTTCTCTTCTCCACGTACTCAGCACTTGAGCTTCTTCAACAGGAGTACTTTCCTGATAAGAGGGTTTGTACTGGGTGCGTCCAACCCCTGGCCATAGTACTCTGGAGTGTATTGGCTGAGTATGTTATACTACTTAATCCGATTATGACAAAAATAGTCATGCAATTCATATTCAGCCAACCATTAGCTTACAACCCTTATGTCTTACAATTTGGAATTAAGAAACAGGGAGCATTGAGCTAGTCTTCTCTGGCTATAAATGTAAAGTATAAGCTTAAGGTAAGTATTGTTATGCTCTTAAAATATCAAAAACCTTGTTTATTTAATGAAATGGATCTTCACTGTATGGTCTTAAGAGCCATACAAGGGGCTTTTGTCTTTCTGAAATGTTCTATGAAACATCACCTTAGATCTTTCTGAGGTCTTAACCATGGGTCTTACATGTTTCCATCCTGGAACTGATCTTGATCCAGAAGACCTTTCTTAATTTGAGACGCTACTGCTGTCTGAAAGACTGTTCTGGGCACTTTAAAAATCCTTCAAGGGCGCCTGGGTGGCTCAGTTGGTTAAGCGACTGCCTTCGGCTCAGGTCATGATCCTGGAGTCCCTGGATCGAGTCCCACATCAGGCTCCCTGCTCGGCAGGGAGTCTGCTTCTCCCTCTGACCCTCCCCCCCTCATGCTCTCTCTCTCTCATTCTCTCTCTCAAATAAATAAATAAAATCTTAAAAAAAAAAAAATCCTTCAAATAATGGTTGAGAAATAGTTTGTCCCTTAGTCCATGTCTGTCTCGTCTTATTTTATTACAGAAGGCAGATGGCACCTTCTAGATTCCATCTGGAAATATCCATCACTATCTCCTCAAGTTAATTAAGTACATTTCATAATTTCCACATTACTCAAGGTGATGATTTTTAAACTAAATTTTCTTCACTTCTAAAAGTGTCTCCTTTCCTACAGCTTTTCATAACATTGTCTTCCCAGGCTTTGAATTCTTGACCAACCAAGGACTTTCTAGTTTTCCTCCTCAGTTTCCTCAAGGTTTTGCCTTCTTCTGGCTTGGTCCCAAAATAAATGCTAAATGTTTTAGGTTTTTATTATGTACAGTGTAGTACAGTGTGCTGTAGTATAGTACTATATACAATAGACAATATTTTATAGGACTTTCCTTCCAAGTTCAAAATTTATATTTGCTTGCTCTTGTTTCCTAACAACATACCTCGTATTTAGTGATAGAAAACAACCGCTTTACTATTATCAGGGCTTCTGTGGATCACGAATTCAACTGAGCACAATGATGTGGCTTATTTCTGCTTCACAACATCTGGACCCTCAGCTGATAAGACTTGATATTTGGGTGTCTTGAGTCACATGTTTGGCTGTTGACTGGGATCTCAGCTGAGCCAGTAAACCAGATCGCCTACAAATGGATCCTGTGTAAGACATAGAGACGTCTGGAAAGCTGGACTTCTTAGCTGGCTCTAAAAGAAAGTGTTCTGGAAGCTGCACTGACTTTTATAACCAAAATGCTGAAATTACATAGTGTCATTTCCACCATAGTGTATTCGCCAAAGCAGGCACAAACTCAACCGGATTAAAGGGAAAATGATATATACCCAACCTTTCAGTGGGAAGAGTGTCAAGCTAACATTGTAGAAGAGTGTGTGGAATGGAAGATTTCATTACATCCATCTTTGAAGAATACATTTAACCCATTGCCTAGCATGATGTCATATTTGAATGGTAGCATTCTTGGATTAAACTAAGCAGGTAAACTATTATCAAAGAATATACATTTTCCCCACTATTATATATAAATATATTTCAATTTTGAATGAAAAAAATGATGTAACATCTAAACATTACTCTTTGTATGAATTATCACCCATGTTTCACCACTGTTTTAGATTGACTTTCTCAATCTATGTATAAGTTAGGTAAGCTGCAGAGAGGCAGAGACTTGACCCTGGTCACATAACATCTAAACATTACTCTTTGTATGAATTATCACCCATGTTCCACCACTGTTTTAGATTGACTTTCTCAGTCTATTTATAAGTTAGGTAAGCTGCAGAGAGGCAGAGACTTGACCCTGGTCACATAGTACATATTATATAGCACAAAGATTAAAATCCACATTTTAACTCTGTTCAATGGTCCTTCAATTAAGCTAAATAGCCTCTCATCTGAACTACTTATTAGAATATTTTCATGGTAAGATGTATTTTCCAATCACTTTGTAAGTGACTCAATTCCAAAGTAATTTCATATGAATAACCAAAATAGGATTGTAACAACTAAAAAATAGAATAATTTCATTTGAATGAACAACTTGTTAAGTCCATCCTCTTTTCAAAGAAAATCATGGCTTTGGTTTAACAATGATTCGGATACATGTTGATTGATTCTAAGGGCAGTAAGGCATCAGAAATTTCCATTTCAGAAAGCTGAAGCAGAGTTAAAAAATTGAATTGCCATTAAGATATTCAGACATCAAGAAAAACTTTAGCTAATGCTGAATCTCTTCTCGGATACTGACTATAGAAAAAAGGTCAAATGTCAAGATGCCATTTAGTCTTTCTCAATCTTTTAAAACCTCAATACAGAAAAAGCTACCCATTGGCTATCAATTCTTATGACTAGAGAACCAAGTGAATGGGCCCAAAGTTAATGAAGAAGGAGAAGACTGAGAAGATAAGATCATATCTATCATCCCAAATTGCTTTTCTCACCCTTGACCTTTCAACTTTAGCCAGACATCTCATAATGCATGGGCTTTTGAATTAAGAGACTCGGGCATAAGGAAAATTACTTCAGATAAAATACATATAAATGATAAATGAACAAACCTCCTAAAAATCTATTCTCTCAAGAAATATTTATCAACACTCTATGATGTCAACTTTTACTTATTACAAAAATGCAATTTGAAACTTTACTGAATTATCTCTTGGTTCTGGAAGTTAACCAGAGATAACTGATATTCATTCTCTTTGTTATCAAAGCAAATAAGGAAATACACACACAATCATACACAATTTTTCTTTTTCTTCCTGAAGTGATTATAGAAACTGATATCAAAAAGAACTAGAAATTAAAACTCTTTTGTGTCAACCATTTATTACTTCTATGTATATATAGATAGATCTACCCATTTATCTTCATGTGTACTTATGTATAAAAATTAAATGTGACAATATTCTCCAACACCATCATTCTTCTTTTGGGAACTTAATATATAAGGAAAAAGCTCAAGATGAACAAAAAAATATAATGTGACTATTTTTAATATAGCATATGTATAAAAAAAGTAAATGAAAATGATAAGGTGCTAGTTAATGAGTTTTGAAACATAACCACAGAACAAAACTGAAAAGCAGTAGACAAGATGGAAAAATTCTGATTAGTGTATGATGGTTGGGGTTAAGGGTATTTTTAAATTCTATTTTCTTTCAATGCTATATAAAGTTAAAATTAAATCTTGAGAAATTAGGAGAGATTTGTCGCAGAGAATGTTACTCACTCTTTGGGAGAACTGCTAGAAACCGGTTCTCTTTGCAGATCCAGTGAAGACCAGGTTGAGACATAGATATGCTGCAGCCATTTGGCCATCCTGAGTGACTTCAACCTGTACGATGAAAATGACACCATGGAAGGATAAGTATGGGGATGAAAGGAAACTAGTTTTTTTGTTTTTGTTTTTACGCCACTTTATCAAAATAATATTGAAGAATGGTAAACATCTTTTTGTGGATTACTCAGGAGAATTTTAGTTTATTTTTTAATTTTAATTTACTTTATTTTTTAAGCAGAGGTTTTGACAGCACTCCACGTTCCATGAATAGAAACAGATTTATACCATCCAAATAGAATAAGCAGGTATCTGCCCACCGTCTCCCAACCAGCCATTGACACTTCTATGATAATGGGAATTAGTTTAAGTATAAGTGAGGTTAACAAATTAGGCCAATGAGACATGAGAAATGTTTCCCGGAAGATGCTTGACCTCTGGTGTGGTCTCAAGCTATGCTTATGAAGTGGACTGAGATGCCAACTGCCAAGTAGCCATCAGCCAATAAGTGAGCCCTGGTTTCCTCCAATTGTGTCACATCAATTTTCTCGGGCCTTTTCCACATTTTTTTCCCTCCTGCAATACTATTCTTCAAATCCATGTGATTTTTTCCCTCTTTATATTGAGTATGATTCTACTCTCTTTTGGACTGGCTTTGAAATTTTATCTCCTGATGCCTCTTTCCAGTTTGTGTCAGATGTAACGCTCTGAAGTGATTCTGAAACTCGCCTGCATTTTGCATTTCCTGAAGTAATTAACTATAATGCTGTTGCTTGTTGCATTTTGATTTCATTGGTTGGGTTGTGGACTGGGCATAAGGACGTTTCAAGCATTCTAAGTTGAAAACTACTACCCTACTGGAACCACCTGCTTTAGTGTTCTACACATAGGGTTCCCTTCTCCAGTTGGGGAATCCCCTACAATGTAGGAGATTTGGACTGCAGATATGTCAAAGGACTTGGCATGGGATTTAATGTTGTCCTAATGCTTCTATGGAAACCATGATTGGCATGTATACTACTATCGGTATTCAAGACAGTTTTGCATGCACAAGTAGACAAATACATAAATGTACAAATACATACATAAAAATATAAATAATTTTAGTACTCACACACTTATTTTAACATATTTTTTAAAGTATTCACAAATGATTCCAAATTTGTGATTTCACTCAATTATAAAGGAGCAAGTTAACTTTCTTATTCTAAATTTCCAGTCCTTGTGATTGACAGTATTTCCCACCAGATGTTCAAGCCTGAAAAATGGGTGTCATCACCATGACTTCTTTCACCCTTTCTCACAAAGTGAACAACGGAGTGTTCTTGTTGATTCTAACCCCTTAATAACTCTGGAATATGTATCCTGTATGTATGTATGTATGTATTTATTTATTTATTACTTTTTTTTTTTCTTCTCACTGCAAGGCTCTATTCTCATTCTACCTATAGCTGAAATAGTTTCTGTATTATCTTCCTATCTCTGATACATATATCTTAAATCCTCTCTCACAGCCTGCAGATATCATTTTTTCTAGCACAAAAAAAGAGTGACAATAATTCATATTCCCCTCCTGCTTAAAAAGCTTTGTTCCTTCCCCATAGAATTTCAATCAAAAATTCAAACCTTTTCTTAAATTCATATACAAGAATTTCAGACTCTTCCTTAAAACTTTAGCTTCATTGCCTGATACTCTCCCACGCAAACTCTTGTCTCTAGACATACTACCACGCAACAGTGCCCTTCGTCATGATGACTTTTTAAAGTGATTTTTTCTTCTTGGGTCTTTACCAAACTAAATGTAGAAAGTGGCAGCTTTGGTGTTCATGAAGAATAAAAAAAGTCGCTCTCTCTTAGGAAAGGTGTTAACAGCAGAGGGTCTCTGGGTTGGGTTTGAAGCTGACTGATGTCAGGGAAGGGAAGTGCTCCTTCTTTGGGCCTTTGACAGGCATGGCAACTTTCAGCAGTGCATGTTCAGAGCCAGACGCTGCCTTCATCTGTTTGACAGAGGCAGAGAGAGACTGTGGAAGGGCTGCCAAGTTTTTAACAGAGGGCTTTCAGATCCAGAGCAGGGACCCTCAAGGACCAGCGGGCTTAGTTCGCCAACTTCATACCCAAGGACTTGGCAGGCAGTGAGCTGTCCTCATTAAAATCTAGTTTGGATCATGGTACTTTTTCATTCCCACCCAGCTGGTAAAGAAAAAACAAAACAAAACAAAACAAAAAAAAACCCACCAGCACCAACAACAACAAAGAAAGCCAACCCAAAACAAAACAGGTAACAGAAGATAACACGAATACCCCCCCCACACACACACACGGCAAAACAAAATGTAAACTGGAAATAGGCAAAATATTAATCTCATTTTTAATAGTTGTCAATGAAATACTGTCCAGGTAGCTCTATGCCTCCAGATCCTTCCTTTAATCATCTTCTGGTTTCTTTCTTTCTGTCTTAATTATTTCCCACTTTTAATATGCCCCCTCACTGTCTTTAATTAAAGTTTCTGTAGTTGCAGCCTGTTTGCCAGGCAAGTACCCTTTGATTTTCAAAGCCCAGCCCAATCCTTGTGTCCAGGCAGTCAAGGTTATCAGAAAAGTCTGTCAGATCCTTGTTTCCTCAGGAGTTTCCCTCATCCTTGCTCTGTGATTTCTGTGATGAGTCAATATGAGCTCAGCCCCAAGGAGAGCCTCTGTTTTCCAAGATTAGAGAGGCTGATGCCCTGCACACATTTTCTCCCTTGTCACTTCCTCTCCTCATTCCCTGCTAATTGAAATGTACTTTCATCACGTTTTGATTTCACAAAATCTACTTAATCTTCTATTTAGTCTTCTGCGGTCTTTGTACTGTTGGAGGAAATATCTGCAATGAGCTCTGGGATGCCGGGTGAGCTGCTGAGGCCTTTGGGAAAGTGAGAGTTATTTTTATTATTGGCACAATGCTATTTTGCTACCTGTTTACACTCATTATAATGCCACATTCACAAAGCTATTGCTAAGGTCATGAAAGGTGTTCCATTATGAAAACTACATTTTTAGGTTTTATGTTCTTCATCAAGTAAAATTTTCTAAGGCTAAATTCTAATGGGGATTGTCTTGTGATAAACCTATCTTTCTTCAGGAGAGTTGAGGAATAATATCTTTAGGGAAAATGTGGATTGTCAAATGAGAAAAACAAAATGTCTTGCCGGTTTTTTGTAGGACACATTTATTCATTTATTCATTCAAAGTATATTTGTTAAGCATTCCAGTGGCAGGCACAGTAATGGGCAGTAAAATTAGAGAATATGAAACCATTCCTCCTTTCAGTATGTTCACAGGAAATTGAGAAACAAATATGTAGACACATAGTTACAACTGGGTGAGGTAGGTACTGAAATAGTTGTAAGTAGATGGAAACAGCAGAATACTGGCAGTGAGAAAGGTCATCAATGGACCAGAAATTTGGGGAGTTTCTCTGAATGATAAAAAGTAGATGGGAACTAACAGAAGCGAAGAAATCATAGTCTTAAAATATTTACCAGAGAAATCTGGTGTAGAATGAGGAGTTGTGTGAAAGAACTCTGAGCCTACAACTGAGAGATTGTGAAGGAGGAGGTGTTAAAGACAATAGGTCCAAAATGGAGTCACTTGTGTTCAGTCCTACGCCACCAAGACTTAACTTAATAACAGTGTTGGTTCTTTCAGAAATGGCATCTTAAACTAGTCAATCAGTAATCACCTGATAATCATTAGTTAGGTAATCTGCCTGATAAACCCTTGTCATCTCTTATAAGATAGCCTAGTAATAATAAAATCTGCTTTTTTGCCTGGTACAACATCCTTATTTCTGCTCCCTTCTGCTTATAAAATCTCTTGCCTTATATAGCTCTTTGAGGCTCCCTTTTATTTGCTAGGTTAGATGTTGCCTAACTCATGAATCAGTGAATAAAGCCAAAAGATCTTTGAGATTTACTCAGTTAATTTGTTGTTGTTGTTGTTTTTTAACAAAGGTAATGGGACATCCCCTGCATTATGAAAAAAGGGGCACACTCAGAACAGCCACCACTGCACTTTCCTATAACTTATGTAGTAAGTGTGGGTCCTGGGACCAAAAGGGCAGGACAGTGTCCCAGGGGAATAATGATTCCAAGGCATGTTGAATCTTTTCACAAAGAAGAAAAAGCCACTGGAAGACCACTTTCCACAGTAACCCTACAATCACAATACAGACACCACTTATTAGAACACAGCAAATACCCTACAAAAGGGTATTTTCAGTGAATATCCTTGAAAAGAAGAGAGGGATTAGAGAAGGAATACCAGAAATATCTATAAAAATTAACTATGATACACAATATTAGTATCAGATACACAAAAAAGAATGTAAAAGGCATTAAGTAGCAAGGTATAGAATATTTTTAATTGATAAAAATTCAATACACAAAGAAGATATATCACTGACTTCATTTAAATTTAATGGTTTCAACATACCAGAAATAATTTTAAAAATGTATATTTCTTCTTAACATACCTCTCTAAAAATTCAATAGTTCAGATAGAACAATAATTGAATAAGAAAATAAGATATGGAAGACTCAAATAACTCAACAAGATTTACTAATATTTATGTACATAAGTGATATTCATGTTTATATTTATACATATAAATACATTTGGACTATATGTAATCGGTAGTATTTGTCCCCAAACTAAAAAAAATATGCAATATTTTCAAATACACATGAAACATTACCCTAATTGATCATGTGGATTCCATTAGCAAGAAATAAATTATGAAAAGCAGGTAAACACAACAAAAGAATATGTCACATCCCCAAGCATCGAAGAGAGACAGTTATCACCACTAAGGGTCAGAGAGGGAGACATGGAGAGGGGGTTTTGGAGGATGAAGGACAATGTCAAGTGGATCATAGGGGAAGGAATGTCTTAGAGAAGGTTGTCTTATTCAGGAATTTTTCAGCTTCAAGCAACTCAAACTCATTCACACAAGCTACAGCAAACGTGACAGTTTTTTTTTTCCTAAGGCTAATTCTATGTAGTTATGGTTGGTATACAAAGACAGGTTTCCTATACTCAGGAGCATGGACTAAATCAGGGACTAAGACCATCTCTGACTTTTTCTTTTTCCCTTTTCCTCATCTCTCACCTTATGGTATGCCACAGTTTCTGATCTTTATCTGTTTTACTGGTTTCCCTTCCCTATTTATTTTCCCTTGCTTCTCTTTGCAGAGAAACATCCCATACATCTTAGAGATTCTCTCAAGACAAATATATAACAGGGAAAAAGAAATTCCTGAGTATCAATTCTAAATTTTTGAAAATCAGGTATACTCAATTTGGGTCAAGGGCTCTTTGCCAGTTGAAGAGACTATGGCGTCTCAGAGAGACAAACAAGTTCCCCTACCTGTTTAGTATATGCTGTGAGGGCAAATTCTTTGAGGAGATACTCAGAAGTACAGGGAGGAAGGTAACAGTAAATGTGGTTTGAACAGGGAGTAGAAATAAAATCATTAAAGACATTGATTTTAGCCACTCTCCCCCCACCTTGGGTAAAAGAATACCTGAAAGATTCCAAAGCAGATATATGGTATGTCTATGACCTTGGGAAATGGAAGAGAGAAGTTAGGAACTGAGAAATACAGAGCATATAAAACACTAGGGATGGAAAGAAAGAATCATACTCAACAGAACATTTTTCAATCTCTCAGGTTAGCTTGGGGCTAATGAATGGGATCCATTTGGTCTGAGTTGTCTAACAGTAGCATGTTGACCTGGCTCATTCAGGTTTTGAACACCTACAAGATAAAAAGTAAAATACTGATAGCGAGCCTTTTAATCTAAAAATTTAGATATAAACCATGTGAGTTATTAGGCTGATTATTTGAATAACTGGAATGAGTATTCACATTCCAAGTTACAAATCTTGATTATTCCTCCTTGAATTTGAACTGGCTTATTTTCTTGTCAAAATATAGGTAATGGCAAAGTATGTGTCATAAAACACTGAAACAATAAAAATTAGCTCCTAAGAAGCTACATTTACCCTTATTACACCTATATGAAACTTTACATTTTTTTCTAAGTCACAATATTTTTATTGTGAATTTGTATATCCAAGGCAACTCTTCTTAACTCCCAAGTTATAAATGTTAAGACCCTAGACTTATTGATAAACATCCAATATCTGATAGTAAGCCCCTTGGAAATACGTTTGTGGTACATATGACCAGAGGCATGTAAGTTTCTGTATCCCCAAGAAGTTCACTCCATCTGGGCAGTTCTGACCAGAACAGTTTTCTTTCTACTGGACCTAAATCAGTATTCCTGCAAAATGTTGGAAAATTTTTTTCTTGAATAATATATAATAATCATATATTCAAATTGTATCTGTCTAATGAAAATGATAGGTTTTTAAACTATACTAGTTGAGTCTACTTTTCATGGACTCCATCCTCTATCTCATCTACTCTACTACTGCTTACATATCCCCAGTGACTTCAACGATCCTACTGAACTTTCCTTTTTTTCTAAATCTCTCAGGATGCTAATTCTTCTGTTATGGACATATTGTGATATTTCAGTATTCTCTTTAAGGTGGGATTCTCTGAACCCAGTAAAATTGCAACTGCACATTTAAGTTTGATTCCAGGGTTGATGAAAGCTTGTGCTTTATAGCCCAAAAAACTTTCCAGTTCTGAGATTCTGATTCCATGACAAGACCAATAGTGTCACTCTAGCCCTTGACATGGCTTCATTTTTAACATGGAACAAACTCATTACTCCATGATATGTAAACATAACACCATGTCACGAAACATCAGCTGTTGCTTTTCCACAGATACAGGTAACAGCTGTTTGTCTGACAATGTTGAAGACTGTCTGCCCTGTGTGGCTCCAGAGTCCTGAAGCAGCTTTTTGTCTCGAGCATAAAGGTGACCCTTTACCCTTTAGAGATTCAGATGACAAAATTTCATAAGGTAAAAATGGGAGGTTTCCTAATGATGATAATTTTGAAACACTCTACTTCCTCTCCCGAGCCTGGTAGATGGAAACCACCTGGCTATTTGCTTCTCTGTGCTATTGTTAAAGATTTTTCCCTGAGTTAGCTTCAGAGAAGTTTTATCTGGTCAATTATTTTTATTTCCTATTTAAATTTCAGGGTATAAATATTTCTTATTCTGTTATGTCTGTGCAATGCTGGTGATTCATCTACCAAGATATTAGCACATGGCATCATAATGTTTTCTGATAATCCTGTGGATAAAGTTAGATAAATGTTGGCTAGATTCTTAATCCTTTGCATGACGTGATAGTTAATTTTATGTGACAACTGGACTAGATCAAGAGATGTCCAGATATCTTGTTAAACATTATTTCTGTTATGTGTCTCTGAAAGTGTTTCTGGATGAGATTAGCATTTGAATTGGAAAGCTGAGTAAAGTGGATTGCCCTCCATAACACTGGCCTCCAATTCACTGACGTCCTGACTAGAACACAACGTGGAGGCAGGGAAGATTCACATTCTCTCTACTTCGCTGTTGATCTGGGGCACCCATCTCCTGTCGCTGCTACTCCTGCTTCTCAGACCTTTAGATTCAGGCCAGAATCTACACCAGCAGCTCCTGGTTCTCAAGCCTTCCAACCACACCACCAGCTTTTCTGGGTCTCGAGATTACAGATGGTGGATTGTGGGACTTGTTGGCTTCTCTAGTCATGTGAGCTAATTCCTTAAAATAGCTCTCATACTCTCTATCTTGAGTGCATTTTGTTTGTTTGTTTGTTTTTACTGGAGAACCCTGACTAATACAGATGGCTGGTATAAAAAGAATGCTAGTTAATCAGTCTGTATTTACTGTGGGGAGATTGTCCTGCAAAGTTCGGTACGTAGAGAGTGAAATAAAGAAGTGTTGTTATTTATAGAGAAGGCAAAACTTGGGTAAACTGTCTAGCTATTGCACTACAGAGAGACACCAACATCAACAACTCATTAGAACAAAGAGGTAGGAGTGAACCCTTATGAAAATCAATTTTAATAAGAAAAACTATTGTTTATAAGGTTTTCTTTATTTTCCTTATCCCATTTCCTAACTTTCTTTCATACAGCATCATTTCTAGTACAAGTATACATGTGGTTATTTTGTTTCTGTCTTTTCCCCACCCCTTCCTACAACCTAAAATATCCTTCTTATATTGTCAAATTTAGTGCACTCATCTTTTAGAACTCTTTCTAATACTGCCTCATTTTATTTACTGAACAGCAAAAGATACACATAAATTAAACAGAAAAATAGACAAATACAAATGTCTTCTATGTTCCAGTGTGTTAGGCTAGCTAAGGATATAAGAGGGATCAACAGAGACTCAGGGTTTGCTCCAAAGTCCCTATTCTTTAATAGAAGAGACAGATAAAAAACAAAACAAAACAAATAATTGCATACACACAAAAAGGATAAGACAATGGCAAATTATGGAAAGTTTTAAAAAGAAAATGGAAAAAAAGATGCATCTGGAAAACTAAAAGGCTGATCTATTTTTGATAGTGTAGCAATAAACAATAAAGTTGAGACTTGGGGACTAGAAAATAAAGTGCAGGTACGTGAGTGATGATGGTGGTTTAGATAATCTGCATATAGAGCAGGGCCTCACGTATGCAAGAAACTAAAAGAAGATGCAGAAGTCTGAGTAATATTAGCAAAGGGTAGTGCACAGCATGAGGTTGGAAAGGTTGACAGAGGCAAGACCGTTAACCACCTTGAGGTGTAAAGATTTTGTTCCATGTTCAATATGAGGCTCTTAGGACCTTTAATTTTTAACTTGCTTCATTTTAATTGATATATAATTAATATAAAGTGTCCTGAACTTAAATATCAGTTATATGAATTTTGACAGTTATAAAAACCTGTGTAACCCTTACCAAAACAAGATATAGAAGATTATGATTCTCTCAGAAAGTTCCCTGTGACTCCATTCCAACCAGTTTTCTTCTCATCCACTAACAACCATTTCTCCATAGCCACCACAACTCTGATTGTGTTTATTATAACTATTTTTATTTGCATTTGGATTTCAAATACATGGAATCATACAAATTGTAGCATGACACAACTTTAAATGCTTAAGATATCAAACTTGTTGTGAGCAGGCAATTTTATGAAATAAAGGAAGAGGATAGGGCGCCTGGGTGGCTCAGTTGGTTAAGCGACTGCCTTCGGCTCAGGTCATGATCCTGGAGTCCTGGGATCGAGTCCCGCATCGGGCTCCCTGCTCAGCGGGGAGTCTGCTTCTCCCTCTGACCCTCCTCCCTCTCATGCTCTCTGTCTCTCATTCTCTCTCTCGCAAATAAATAAAATCTTTAAAAAAAAAAAAAAAAGGAAGAGGATATACTATTCGGAATATAATGCCAACTGCACAGATTTAAAATTATATACATACCATTACTATATACATACATACATATATACATACAATTACTATAATATATATAATTCTCTCTATATATATAACTTAAAATCTGTGCAATGTATGTATAAATCTGTGTGTATGCACACACATGTACACACATATGCACGTGGTGTAATGCAGATAGGGAGGGCTAGACAGATCTGAGACCTCTTTCGATTCAAGGTGTACCTAACCTCCTCAGGGTATATTATATGAAGTGTGTGAAAGAAAGAGTAAGCATAATGTCTCCTTGATGCTCTACTTGGACAACTAGATAGATGGTGGAAGATAGGTGGTGGGGGTGCAGATCAAAAGATAAATTCTGGATAGTTAAGTTTGAGACACAAGTGGGACTGTTCCAGGGCCGATATAAAGTAAGAACTCTAGATAGACAAATATGAAAGTCACAGAGAGGTTTGGACTGAATTTATAAATCTAGAAGTAATTAGTGTTAATGATGGTGTTTGAAGCCTTGGGAATTAATGAAATTATTGGGAATGGAGAAAGTGCAGTCTGAAAGAATGACTAAAACTAAGTCCTGGGGAAACACAAGTAGATTTGAGATAGAGTAGAGCCAGCAAAGGAAAATGAGAAAGAAAAAAGCCAATAAGTTAATAGGAAAATGAATAGAGAAGGGAGTTCTAAAAGTCAAGATAGAAGACTGTTTCAAGAAGGAAATCATGGTTTTGTTCATTATGTTTTAAAAGATAATGAACACTCTAGTGTGATGAGGACAGGGAGAGCCACTCCTTTGGCAGTATGGAAGAGTTTAGTGCCTTCAGTGGAAGAATATGGCCAAAGTAGATCTGAATGACTTGAAGACTCAGTGACAAGGATGGAAGCAAATGAAGAGAGCATGTGTACACAAGTACTTTTGAGAAGACTGAATATATCAGACAGCTGAGGGCACTCACAAATAAATGACATCTAAGCTTGAACTTCTGGACTGTATTTAGCCAGTGAGCATATAATGGGCAATGTAAATAGAGAAAACAGAGTAAGGAAGCAGAGGAGTAAACAAGAAGGGTCTTTGGAAAAATTCTGACTTTGATCATTGGATCACAGATCAGATAGTAGACCTGTGGTGAGTAGTGAGTGGAGATAGGGCAGAGAAGTCTATGAGTACATATTTGGCCATGGCTAGAGGAAGCAAAAACATTTCTATCAGCAACCAGTTTAACAGATTAGATGGGGCTGTGGCCTTTTGCCTTGAAAAGCACATCTATCTTTTAAAAATTCTATCCTGGGTGTTTTGTGGGAATCTGTGCCTCTTCTTTTTCTTATTATATCCTCTAGGTTTCCTGTAGAATTGATCTGAATAAAATCCTGCCGAAGGAACAGATTGCAAAAGCCACCTTTAGCAGCTTCAAACTTTCCAAGACGTGCAAAATTTTCATTTTCTGGTGACCAGCCAGAATGCATTTTATGTCTTAATCTTGAAGAACAACAACAAATTTCCACTTACCTAAGAAGAGGAACTTGGTTCCTGAGGGCAGATATTAGAACCAACATTGAGGGGAGCCATGCATCCCAGCAGAAAAGAACTCCTTGCCAATCATGAACAGTACCATGCCATTGTGATAGGGGCCATGGAAATAAGAAAGCGATGCTTTGCAATCCCCAAAACTCCAGAAATGAGCTACTTACTACATAAGTTACAGCAGAGATTAAGAAAATTGTAGTAAACTTTATCAAAGTTCCTAGGTAGTGATGCAGTCAAAAGTTAATAAATGCATAGACTTGAGTTTTGGGTATGGCTAAATTTAATTATATGGTACATGCAAGCATTCAATTTTATGAAGGTGAAAATAGGATACCTTGCAATAAAATGAACGTTGGCATCAAAGTGTTCAAATTTGCAGATTTAATGTGCTTCACAATAGCTTCATTTTATCACCATTCAACTGCAGAAAAAATCAAACTCATCTAGGAATTAATATCTAGTACAGAGAATGACAACATGAAGCTTTATTTTCTGTTTCAGAATGCATGGCAAATAAATGGATGCAAGAATGATCATATGAAATTTATTTGATGACAGTTAACAGCCTCTCCCCAGTGGTCTTTAAAATACACACACATCATTTAAGATATCTCTAGATTGAGAGAAAAGAGGTGCTAAATTACAACAGAAGCAACTCACTTTCGAGCCCTCTGACCTTCCTCCTCCCACTGCCCCCATCATCTACCCTGCTACTTTAATATGTGAAGTTCTAATTCTACCATACACTCAAATGCATAGCGCAGAATCTTTGAAAGTGGTGAAGAATCAGCCTACACATGATCCAAAGTAATATATGATAACAAGCAAAAATTATTTAAGACAGAATATCCAAATGGCACACCAGGTTAAATAAGAGATAATGTAATGATGCACCGTTGGATGTGGCTAAGCAGGGCTCCATGAAGTATCTGTGATTATCCAGTTCCTTCAATAGATGCAGACAACCAAATCAAAGTTTCAGGCCAAATAAAATTTATTTTGAAGCCTTACTGCTTCACTGAAATTAACAGAATTAACCAGATAATTGGCAAAACTTTGTTTCTGTTTCTGTGATGTGAAATGGTTTCAGGTGACACTGCTTTCCCAGGTGTATATTAGAAACAGCTGGGATACCATCTGTGGTCCTCATTGCCTTGTTATTTGGGTTGCAGAATCAGAATCTACTTTGGTTTTCTTTTTTAAGGAAGTATGGCATCATTTTAAAGACCATATTTGCATCAAACTGTTCTGGGTTTCGTCACTTAAGACTTTGGACAAGATTCTTAACCCCTTTGGTCTTAGTTTCCTCATGTATAAAATGGAAGAAAATGATCATGCCAAGCTAATAGGGCTGTGGGGATAATTAAATGTGTTGTCATATGAAAAGCACTTAGTATAATGTTTTGCATGCAGTCAACACTTGGTGTATGTTGTTGTTATATACTGCTCATTATTGTTGTATTATTGTTAATACATCTGTGAAATCTAAGAGCTCTCGCACAGGTTGCTGAGTTCCACATAAGATGATGATCTTAGAGCATTTAAACCATCAACTAGGGGATGACAGAAATCTAGTGAATTCAGGAAAGAAAGTTAATACTTTTAAGTGAAATTAAAAATATTTATTAATATCATATAAGTTGGGCTATTCATTGTTTAACTTTTTTCTTATTAAAGTCATGAGAAAAATAAACAGATTCCATACCTCAGACTCAGTTTATATATATATATATATATGCTTAATGTATCATGAACATCTTTCTCATCTCTACATATCCCTCTATAATAAATGCTTAATTTTTAATAGTTACCAGAAAGAAATGGAACAGTTTTGAATGGAAACAAATGTAAAATACTACACTGAAAAAAAATAGTTGTTAACTTTCTAGCATTTATTTTCAGGCTAAAAAGAAAAACAAAAAAAACAAAAAACAAAAACCCTTGTAATAAAACTTAGGGCCTCTGCATCTTTTGTGCCTTTGGGCTTATTCCTGCTTTAGGTGTTCAACAGAGAGATGTAAGTCACTCTGAAGTTGACTCAAGAATCAGGCCCATTCTTTCAACTTGTTTATGAGTCATTCAGGACCCTGAAACAGATTTATTAGTGACTTCAATTAATGTTAAAACTTGATTTTTACTTATGAGTTTTATCAGACTTTCACTCAATGTAATGCTTACTTTCGACCCCTAAAGGTGAAAACATTTCATGATTTTCTGACTTACTGAAGGGGGAGCTCGGATAGGGACCATATGCATAAACTACTCTGGAGAGATTATTTTCTTGCTACCAACATTTTCAAAAGTTGCTTTTGACATCTTTCTCTGACTCTGGCTTAAAGATAGTTTGTTGTTTTCTTCCCCCCGCCCCCCTCTTGGAGATTCTTTCTGGTTAACTCTGTTTTTTATTCTGATGGATCCAGAGAAGACCTGCAGCTTACAAACCAAACTGGTTTTCTTTGAGGAGGAATCAATTCATTTGTTTTTCACAATTAAGAAAATATGAGTATACAATATCTGCACTGTAGAGTTATGATATAAACATAGCTAAAGGTATATCTGGAGTGAATCTGGGAAGCAATGGGGGAAATGCCAAAAGAAAATTGTAACCGATTCATTTTTTCTATTTATACTGAAGGTTAATTAATGCACATTTGACTAATTATTTCAATTCAATTTCTATGGTATATCAGTATTTTGAAGAATATATATATTTGTTATTTTAGAGAGAGAGAGAGGGAGGGGCATATGGGGAAGGAGAAAAATTTCAAACAGACTCCCTTGCTGAGTGCGGAGCCAGACAGACACGGGGCTGAGGATCCTGAGATCATGACCTAAGTGGAAACCAAGAGTTGGAAGCTAAGTTACACAGGCACCCCTAAAGAATATTTTAAAGATATTCAGGAAACAGGATTTTTTGTTTTAGAATCACTCTTCACATTTTGCACACAAAACTTGAAAAGCTCTTTCAAAAAATAAATGTAAACCATTTAGACTTTAAAATTTGCTCTTAATTAGAGAAATATAAATCTGAAATTCTAATTCTTCCTGATTTGTAATGTCACTGATAATCAAATTCCAAATCCGATGGTCAATTGACAATGAAAGCTAGAGAATAAAAGATGAGCTGAATTACATCATCCAGTGACAAAACAGTTTTTGATATATTTCACAAAATGAAAAATCAATAGTATTGAAGGAATCTTTTAGGGAGATAGTTGAATATGTTGTACATCATAAAGAACTGTTTCTGGCACTTACAGATTAGAAATTTGGGGCTCGGAGAAGTCCAATGACTTGCTGAGTGTCATTCTAATTTTTCAGCTATAGCTGGGTTTTACTTCTGTTTCCTTAACTCCATGCCTCAGGTATTTTAATTTGTCTCCACCCTGTCACTATACTGCTATTTACTGATTTCCAATATTTAAATAAAAGATGACTTCTGTATGGATCTGGGGAGGGGAAGTATGGAGTGCTGCCACTGGAGATAACATTTTAGTGGGGAAGGGCAGTCTTGCCATTGTCCCAGCTCAACTTGTCCCATGTGGTCCTTCCTTGGACAAATGAGCTCTTCTGTCCCACCTATCTTCACCATCACATTCAGGTTCCTATGTGGTTGTTGTGGGACATGGCTAGTTGCCTGGGTGAAGGTATGGTGCTTGGGGTTCAAGAGGTAGGAGAGGAGGAAACACACATTAGTTAATATTTTCAAGTATTATAGTATGGATAAACAATACCACATGCTGGCACATACAGGAATAGATGAAACTCTTGTACACTGCTGGTGGGAGTATACATCGTAAAATCACTTTAGAAAAGCACTTGACAATAGCTCCCAAAATAGAATGACTGTAATGTGTATGACTCTCAGTTGCACCTGTAGCTGTAAAGCCAAAAGGAATGACAGCAAGAGATGAACACACTAGAATGTTCACAAGATGACTAGTAAGAGCCCCAAAATAACTACTCACATACCATTCAGAAGTAGAACAAATAGTTTGTGATATATTCACATACTGGAATTCTATATAGCAAAAAAAAAAAAAAAAAAATTCCTTGACATACAATGTGGGTGAGTTTCAGAGACAATGTGGAGGAACATCAGCCAGACAAAAGAGTGTACCACAAGGCTTCCTTTATATGAAGCTCAAACATGAACATTAATCTAGGCTATTAGGTGACAGTATGGTGATTACCCTTGAGGATATGGGCTATGAGGTGGGTAGTGAACAGAAGAGGGTATATAGGACTTTCTGAATACAGGTAACAGTCTTTTTTTTTTTTTTTTTTTTTTTAGTATGGGGTGCTGAATAAAAGGTGTATTTACTCTGTGAATATTCATTGAGCTATTAAATTATGATTTGTGTACTTTTCTGTATGCCAATTTGTAAAAATAAAAATATCACCCCCTGATTTAGGTAAAATGAGGTTCAATTTTTATTATTATAGAGAAGCGTTAGTTTTTAAACTTTTTTCCTTCTTTTTTCTCTCTCCCATTTTTGTATTTCATGCTCTGGATTTAAAGCTGCAATCCATTCCCCTCAGCTGATTTCTGATTAGATACATTTTCCTCTGGCATTCAGGCTTCTTTTGTAGCTGTCTGCCCCTCACATCCCTCTCCTAACAGGTCTCTGGCCCTCTGGGCAGGCAGCCTATTCCTGCATTTTCCCACCCACTGCCAATCAGTGCCCTGTCAATTCTCCTGCCTCCCATTGTCAGAGCAGAGCGAAGCTTTCAGGGCCTGCCATGTTGGCAGCCTTCAATACTTCTCCCTGGGGTTTTGCAATCTCATTCCTGTGATGGCCTCAGGGCCTGCCAGGCCTGGGTCATTTCCAAAGCCTCTCCTGTGAGAGGTCCCCTCCCTCAGCATTGTCCAGCTGGGTTTGTATTATTATGATTATGGGTAATGGGCTTTCCATCCTTTAGCTGTCAAAAGCTCCCCACACTTGAGGCCCACAGTCTTTTAATTTTCACTTTTTAACTAAAAGCAAAACAAAACAAACAAGAGGTTTATAATCACCTCAATTTAACATTCGGAGTGACAAAAAAAAAAAGAAAGAAAGAAAAGGAAAAAGAAAAATTGGCAGTATCTGAGGGCCTTTGAAAGCCTCAGCTGCCTGTTGGCTTTCCCTGTTTTGTTCTGTTTTCCTCTTTATCCCCTTCCCCAGACTGCCCTCCCCCTTCCCCCATTCCTGGAGCCTGAGAACTGTCCATGTGGTAATAGTTTTCAATACCACTCACCCGAAACATTTAACCATGGGTTTTAACCTCTGGTTTCTAGCAGCTTGGTGCAACATTAAATCAGTAGTCTTGTCGCAGCACCAGAAAAGGAGTTGGAGAGCTATTAAATTCAAATCATTGTTTTGAAAACCGTGATTGTATGCCGTACCCACTAGTGCAGTCATAGTTAAGAGAGCATTAATCTGTTTTTACTCCACAACCAAGTGTATTGCAGAACTTTGTAACTTGGCATATTGCATTACCCAGGCCCAGTACCAGATAAGAGCTTCATGTAAGAGAAGTTATAAAATATTCCTCACACTTTAGTATAATCAGGAAAATACTCAAATGGATAAGGAAATGGAGCTCTAAAACTGGAATTAAGTGTTTATTTTGCCTCCAGCTAAATATTTGAGAATCCTTTTAAAGGAAAATGCCTTGGCCAATGCCCAGAATTTTAGGGAAGGACAATTTTAAGAACTGCATAGTAATGACTATGATAGGCAGACTCCAAGATGACTTCCAACAACCTCCACTTCTTGGAATTCACAACCCTTGCACAATACCCTCTACTGGAGTATGAGTCATGCTTAATGAAGGCTCCTCATGAAGAGAATACAATAAAAATGATGGCAAGACATTTCCAAGATCAAGTCACTGGGAGACTGTGGCTTCTATCTTGGATACCCTCTCTTGCACTTTTGCATGCTTGCTCTGAAGGAAGCCAGCTGCCATGTTGTAAACTGCCCTATGGAGATATCCATAGGACAAGGACCTGAGGATGGCCCCAAAGATAACAGCTAGCAGAAACTGAGTCCCATTCCAACTGCCCTCAAGGAAATGAATCCTGCCAATGACAGTGTGCATGAGCTTGGAAGTGGCCCTGCTTTAACAGAGGGTAGATTGCCACCATCTAATATACTTGGAGCCAGAGAACTCAGCTAAGTCACACCCAAATTCCCAGTGTGAGGTCATATATGTTTATTATTTTAAGCCACTATGTCTTAAGATAATTTTTCATTCATCAATATAGTCACTGTAATAATAGTAATACTGTTACAGTTATAGAAATTGTTATAATTGTAACAAAGTAAAATTGTTACCATTCTTTGCATAGTGGTTTATAGCTTAATCTTTTTATGTATATTACATCATTACATACTTTCGTCTTCAAAAAAACATATAGGATAAACAGATCATATCACTTCTAATTTTTTAGGATACAAAAACTGAGTCTTAGAAATATTAAGCAGGTTGCCACTGTTCACCCAGCTTGTAAGTGGTAAAGCTGGTGTCAGAACCCTAACTGACAACTCTGAACCTGTGTTCTTCCCAAAGGATAGTAGGTTTGCAAACTGTAAAATTTATAATAAATGAAAGTAGAAAATGCCAAAGATTACAGACATTAGAAATTCTACCAACAGAGCTTGATGTTTAGAATGTAATACTCTGAAACCTTTGGTAATGCAAGTTTCTCAGAGAAATGCATTACTTTTAATTCTATCAATTCCTGGCATCTCAGTATTAAGGAAAGAATTCATTTGAAGGGGAGAAAAGGCAGATGAAGAATAACAGAAGTAATATTTTATGAAATAAGGATGAAGGGGAAATAAAGATTCAAAAGTTTTAGAAACCCATGCCCTATCTCACTTACTAGTTAAAGGCAAGTAACATTTCCAAATATTTTATCGTTATGGATCTTTTTAAATTATTCCATAAATATTCAGAAATGCCAATATGAATTAATAAATAAGAATTACACCCACAAGAGAAATTTGGGTATGGTGCTTTCTACATAGTATTGGAAAAACATGAACACACACACTTATTCATACAGACCCAGGACTGTAGATATATATTTTTTAAATATTGAAACTGAACTTGAAATGCTTATTTCAGAAGTTTGTATATATGTAATGGACCACAGGAATGTGTTATTTTGTTTTATACAAAATGGCTCATGTTGCTCAAAATAATACATTATGTGTAGATCTAATAATCACCATGGCAACCAAAATATAAATATCAATGTATTATTTAATAACATTTTATCTTTATAATCCATAGAGAGTGGATAGCTTGAATCTTTGTCTCTTATTCACTCTTAGACTAATTTAAGAAGGGATATTCTTTCTTTAGAGATGGAGATTAGGACCTGTATGAAACTTCTATTTCTGCCCTAACAAATTACCACAAACTTAGTGGCTTAGAACAACACACGTTGTTGAAGTCTAAAATGGATTAGCAGGACGATGCTCTTTCTAGAGGCTCTGGTGATGAATCTGCTTCCTTGACTTTTCCAGCTTTAAGAGGCCGCAGGTTCTCCTTAGCTCTCACTTTGTTTCTGCACCCCAAAGCCAGCAGGGTAGCTTTACATCCCTCTACCTCTGCCATCTCTACTTCCATTATCACATCTCGTATTATGACTTTGGCTCACATCCCTCTTTTATAAGGTCCCTTGTGATTACATTATGGCCTCCAAATAATCCAGGATAATCTTTCTATCTCAAGATCCTTAATTTAATGATATCTGTAAAGTGCCTTCTGCCATACAAGGTAACATATATACAAGTTCCAGTGATTATGGCATGAACAACTTTGGGGCCCCTTTTCAGTCTACTACAGGACTGTTTTTGTTTGATGAGAAAACTAAGAGAGAGAGGTCCAGGAGGAAGCTTTCTAATGTGAGAATCCAGGGGAGGTTATTTGGCTAAGAAAGGAAACCGAGGGACATCTTTTTGTCTAACCCCGCTCACTGTAATGGCAGGGGATTTATTTTAGTATATGTGCTGCCGAAGCGAGCACGGCAGGGGATTTATTGATGCAGGAGTCTAAACATGCCTGAACGGCTCACTCATACATCCAGGGTCACATCCTTACACACTCAATGCCATATACCGCCATCCTCTATTCAAAGAAAGTAATAAAATGAGTATGAAGTCATATTTCTGTCATCTACAGCATATCCAGCACTATCCAGGCACTCAGCATCAGAAGATGGGAATATTTTCTGCTAGAGGCATTTGATTGCACTGACAGTTATCAAAAAGCTTTGCTACCTTTGTCTTTCTTGATTTGATATGATATGGCCTATTTGGCTTTAAACAATAGCTTGAAATAGAAAAGAGCTGTAAGAAGATATAGTTGATTTATGCTGTATATAGAAGGCAGAGTAGAAAGGACCCAAAGATTAATCTATCTACTTCTCTCTTTTTAGTTGGGAAACTGAATTCCCTGATTGGCGGGGCAGGGGAACATCTCATTACCAGTAGAAAAATCAAACTTATAACCCCATATTTCTGACTCATATTTGTTCTCCTTTAAGACTTTGGGTAGAAATAACTCATGGTAAAATAACAACAAAAGCCTTCTAGTAAGCTCCAGTTTTTCCTCACAGGAATAATGATCTAAAAGATTAAGAGATAAGGGACACCTTGGTGGCTCAGTCAGTTAAAAGATTAAGAGATTACCTAAAGAATTCAGAATCTACTGATAATATGTTATAATAAAAGTGATAGGAAGCCTTTCAAAAAAGGAGACACAAATAAATTTTTAAAAAATTCAAGAGCTGAGGCTTCCCTGCATGATCTCATTATTATCAATAAAAATTTATCACCTGCCAATGGTGATATGGTATTAAAGATTCAAATAAAAAAGACTCAGAAAACTATTGTTACTCTCATTTTGATGTTTTATGGTTAATTAGAGAGAGTCGGAAAATCTAAGAGGGTTTCAAGCTCTGCCATTTACCTATGTGTTACCTTTAGCAAGTTAATTAATACCTTGAAGTTTCATTTTTTTTCATCAATGCTGAAATTTAGAATTTCATCAGGAAAGGCAGATGACTCAATCAGATTAGTTTCTTGGAGTGCTTTGGGCCAGGGTTCATGCTGTTTAAAAACAACAATACAAAAAGTATCAATCTACTTTATTTTAAATTTAAATAAAAGAATAATGTTAGTTTGATTATATTCTCAAAACTATAAAAAGAATCAGTCTCTTGTATTTGAAATTAATGAATTTTACAGTTATTTAAGCAAAAGTCTGTTGAATTCCAATGATGTGACTAACTCCCCTGCCAAATGCCATGGGGGTTATAAAGAATAGTATGCAGGCCTGTCTTCAAAGAGTAACATGTGAATATGCACCAAATATTCTCAGAAAATGTGAAAGGTATTTAAGAGAAAACCAGTGGGGCACCTAGGTGGCTCATTAGTTAAGTGTCCAATTCTTGGTTTTGGCTCAGGTCATGATTTGAGGGTCCTGGGATCGAGCCTTGCATCAGGCTCCTTACTCAGAGGGGAGTCTGCTTGAGGATTCTCTGCTATCCCTCCCACCTCTAAAATAAATATTTTTTTTTAAAAGAGAGAAAACCAGGAATTTTAGATTCAGTTATTCCTTAATGCAGTAGCATTGGCCTTCTTGCATTTTTCTTTTCTTTTTTTTTTTTTGAGTATAACTTTTATTTAAATTCAATTAGCCAAGGTATAGTACATCATTCGTTTTTGATGTAATGTTCAATGATTCATTAGTTGAGTATGACATCCAGTGCTCATCATATCACGTGCCCTCTTTAATGCCCATCACCCAGTTACGCCATCCCCCCACCTCCCTTTCTGCAACAGAGCTACCCTACCCTTCAGCAAAGGTATTTGGGTATTTACTCCAAAGACACAGATGTAGTGAAGAGAAGGGGCACATGCACCCCAATGTTCATAGCAGCAATGTCCCCAGTAACCAACTGTGGAAAGAGCTGAGATGTCCTTCAACGGATGAATGGATAAAGAAGATGTTGTTTATATATACAATGGAATATTACTCAGCCATCAGAAAGGATAGGTATCTACCATTTACATCGACATGGATGGAACTGGAGGGTATTATGCTAAGTGAAATAAGTCAATCAGAGAAACACATATGTGGAACATAAGGAATAGTGCAGAGGACAATAGGGGAAGGGAGGGAAAACTTGACTCTTACAGTTTTTCTAAATGCCATACTCTTTCCCCTAAATCATTTCCCTGGCCATCTACTATTAAATAGAAGACATTTTCAACTCAGTCTAAATATCAGCTTTCTATTTCATTCTTAGTATTTATCATAGTTTATTTATCTGTAGCACTTATTATATAAGCTGATTTCATAATTACACATACTAACTCATTTTTTTTTATCATTTGTTAATATATCTTTTAATTTGTTTCTGTTCGACACTTTTCCCCCAATACAGGAACCAGTAAAAGATAGAGAAACCATAACTTCATTGACTGAACTAAGACCTAAGGGAGTTTTCAATTTCTCTATGGAAACGAAAAAGTTACATGTTAAATTGTCTAATCTTTCTCAATGAAGTTTGCGAGGGTAGCACCCATACACTTTGTACAATATTATTATTATTATTTTTTAAAGATTTTATTTATTTATTTGGCAGAGAGAGAGACAGTGAGAGAGGTAACACAAGCAGGCGGACTGGGAGAGGGAGAAGCAGGCTTCCCGCCGAGCAGGGAGCCCGATGTGGGACTCAATCCCAGGACCCTGGGATCATGACCTGAGCCGAAGGCAGACGCTTAACGACTGAGCCACCCAGGCGCCCCTGTACAACATTATTTCTTAAGCAGCTAGCATGGTACCTGCTACATATCTAGTAGTTACATATCTGTTTTTTAAATGAGTAATGATGTGAATGGTTTTTAAAAATATACTTAAGGTCATGGAGATCAGAGATATGGAATTATATTTTATTAAAAAAACTTAATTACATATATTGCTTAATAATATACTGATTTTTCCTTTTAAATTGCTTGATAATAATATTCATGTAACAAGTTTCCCGGGGCAGTCTTCATCAATGACTGGTCAACGTGGTAATATGAAAAAGTAGCTCCCCCTGCCAGTTCTTGGGACAACTCTGAAGGAGCATGCTTTAGTTTCAGACTTCACTAAAAAGATATTTGAGGCTTCTTTTGCATCTGAATTACAGCCCATCTTCTCCCTCTGGCCAATTCTACTTACCTCCCTTCCACTTTATAGGTGTTAAGACTCTGAGGTTCCTTAGTAAATCTCTGGCATACTAATCTCCATATCAGGGTTTGCTTTTTTGGGAACTCAACCTATTTTTTTGGTGCCAGGACTAGTCTGAGAAAGGAGATTCTAGGATCGTATTTTGCCTGGAAAACTTGCCACCCAACTGGCAATAAGGGACCCATCACCAATGATAGGTGGAGCACAGACCTAGCTGCTGGCAATTTCCAAAATTTTCACCAGTAATAAATGGCTTAAGCCAATGTATTAGCTGCTTCCATGTATCAGGCAGGTGAAAACCAGGAACTCTTAAGAACAGTAGAATTGGGTAATCATTGCTAATCTTGATTGCTTTAGAAAAAGACCACACACATGGGCAATTGATTAATCAATGATTAGAGCCTAAGTGTCATTTACTGTTTGGAAAGATTACTAGTCTGTAGTTAGAATTTACGCTAATATGAATAATGTTTAGAAGGTCAAGGACAAGAAAGCTTGGGGTAGAAAAATATAAAAAAATATAAATAAAAATATAAAAAAAATATAAAAAAAACCAACAGAACAGGAAGAAAAGGTGTAGACATAAAGTGATAAGATCTTCAGATCATACTTTAATAGCAACTAAAGAGCACCACTACTGAAAAGGTACAAAACAATTAGGAAGAATCTCTTTATATTTTTAAGTATGTGTTTGCACTGGCTACCAGTAGGATTTCTTTCTTTCTTTCTTTCTTTCTTTCTTTCTTTCTTTCTTTCTTTCTTTCTTTCTTTCTTTCCTTCCTTCCTTCCTTCCTTCCTTCCTTCCTTCCTTCCTTCCTTCCTTCCTTTCTTTCTTTCTCTCTCTCTCTCTTTCTTTCTCTCTCTTTCTTTCTTTCTTTCTTTCTTTCTTTCTCTCTCTCTCTCTCTTTCTTTCTCTCTCTCTTTCTTTCTTTCTTTCTCTCTCTCTCTCTCTCTCTCTCTCTCTCTCGCTCCTTCCTTCCTCCCTCCCTCCCTCCCTTCCTTCTTTCTTAAGATGTTATTTATTTGACAGAGACACAGTGAGAGAGGGAATACAAGCAGGGGGAGTGGGACAGGGAGAAGCAGTCTTCCCGCCAAGCAGGGAGCCTGATGCGGAACTCGATCCCAGGACCCTGAGATCACGATCAGAGCCGTGACCTGATGACTGAGCCACCTAGGAGCCCTGCCAGTAGGATTTCTGCCATCACCACTCTCTCATAGAGTATGTAATCCACCAATATGGTATCCCACTGACAACACTTCAATTCAAGGGACCCACTTTATAGCAAAAGTGCTACAGAAATGGGCTCTTGGCTATGGATTCCACAGATCATACGATCCACCCCACTGCCCAGAAGCTGCCAGCCAGAGTGGTCAAATAAGCTGTTTTAAGGCACTAGCCTGAGGACAATACCTTGAGAAGATGGAGAGCCATCCTCCATTTAGTACGTGTTGTGCATTTTAAAGCATAGGTCCAGAAACCCAGTTCAGTCCCAGTCCCACTCAATGGAAAACCAAACCAAAACAAACAAACAAACAAATAAACAAACAAAACACACACCAAGATTTCTGATTTATTCTTATACCCTTGCAACTTTGGGCTCAGAATTTAAAGATCCTGATTTCCAAAGGGAGAACGCTTCCACTAGAGAACACTAGAGTCCTAAAGCCAAATCCAAACTACAGCTTGCACTTTGGTACTTTAGGTTTCATGAAAAGAGACCACACTCAATAAACAGAACAATCATCTTGGCAGGGGTAACTAGTCTTACTCATCAGCAGGAGGCAAGGTTGTCATTTCAGTGCAATTGTGAAAATGAATGAATGAATTTGGCACATACCCTGATTCACTCAGGTACCTCTTTGGACTCCTTTGTCTACCTTTTATAGTAAGTGCACAAGCTCCAAAAACCCTGCCTAAGAAAGGTATGGTGCACATGAACTCAGAGCTCCCAGATACAGAGAACTGGCCATGCTACCACCAGGTAAGCCAGCTAAAGCAGTGGAGGCACTAGCTGAGGGCAGGAGGATAAATAATTAATAGTAGATAAAGTCAAGGTAAAGGGTAGACTACACCGTACACTGGGATATGCTACCAGTTCCTCTTTTAGGAATGAAGGAGATTGGGAATGCTGCTGTCAGTCCCTCTGCTCTCATCCTTTTTTGAGGTTCACTTTGGCTGAAGGATACACTTCCACTCCAGGGCATTCCTTAACTAAGGATTAACCTTGTCACATTATTCAACTTGGGACAACTCATTCTAGCTTCAGAGCTCCTCCTGTGACTGTCTAAGGCCTCTGTTAAGACTGTATTACAGTGTAACATCTCTCTCTGCCCAATCTTGCTTTCTTCTTTTCCCTTCCACAGGTAGTCACCCCAAAGTGCACTACCCTATCAACATCCAGCATGCTAATCTCTACTTAAGATTCTGCTTCCTAGGGAACTCAGCCTGCAACATCCCCTTCTCCATCACACAAAATCACCACCCCACAACAGGCCATGTTCTTAATGACTCAGTGTCTTTGATCTCTATAAGCTTTAAATTTGAATGTCTGTATCTTCTCTTTTTGCAAATGCTTCTACTCTGCTGATTACATTAGTTATGACAGAAGCTGTATGGCTCACAAGCCAAAAATATCTACAATCTGGTCCTTTACAGGGAAAATTGTCCAATCCCTGATTTAGTGATGCCCTTCCCATAGTTTACCAATAGTTCCACAGATTGAACTTTTCAGTTTAACCTTACTTTTTTCATTTTATTTTGTTCTACTATGAATTTTTATGTTTGATTCTGTATTCAAATTAAAATGATACATCATACACTTCCCTTTTTCCAAGTCCATACGAGTGAAATTACTTCTGTTATTGTTTTTTACATAATAATATCGATTTAACATCAACTTTTAAGAAACAAAGAAAAAAAAAAATCCTGTCTGTCTCAATCCTCTACCAGGTGAAATGTACTAACAGAAAGACACATGAGCGGGCGCCTGGGTGGCTCAGTCGTTAAGCGTCTGCCTTCAGCTCAGGTCATGATCCCAGCGTCCTGGGATCGAGTCCCACATCGGGCTTCCTGCTCGGCAGGAAGCCTGCTTCTCCCTCTCCCACTCCCCCTGCTTGTGTTCCTGCTCTCGCTATGTCTCTCTCTGTCAAATAAATAAATAAAAATCTTAAAAAAAAAAAAAAAAAGAAAGACACATGGGCAAGAAAAATAATACAATAACCGGTGTGATTGCTTCGGAGACCTACTAGCATAAATCATCAGAAGCTTGACTTTGTTTGCTAAACTGTTTTAGATAAGATAATTACATTAAAGTGCTTGGTATTTCCAAGTTATTCCTTAATGTCATGAGTTTTAGATGATTTAGTCTGGTTGTGCTCCTGATAGCAGAATCAATGAAAATGTGCTGAAATTAAAGGGAAGATTTTCAAAGAAGTATGTGGGAGGTCTGGGCGGAACTTCCTTTTGTTCTGGATTGTGGGAAAATTTTGCTATATATTAACTAAAGAAAGCAGCATGGACAAAGTTTTTCTGTTGTTCTTTTAGTTACAAGAGTCAGATGATTACATAGAACACTTCTAAAAAGTGGAATTCATTGTAATTAAAAAAAATTTGTGGTGAAGAACTGAAATAAGAAATGGAAACTAAGGAACTAAGGAAACTTCTTTTTTACTACATCTTGCTCTGCCACCTGCTTTCTTTCCTCACTACTAGCTGATATTTTCTTTATGCTTTTTGTATTTTTTTAGAACTTCATGGTATCTACTCACTCATGGTTTCTGCTTCCCCATGACTGTGGCTTGCAGATTCACACTTACAGAAATCTGCTTAATGGCTTTTCTCTATCTACCCCTTCCTTTTCTGTTCAGGCTTCTAAAGACTTTTTTTATTCATGTAAGATCTCACTGAGAAACTGGCATAGCTAATTCTGGCATGCTAGAACACATCTTAGGATGTTGATAAGCTTATTAAGTGTCTGTTCTAATCTGCCCTATGAAACATCAAATCATACATCTGGGTAATCTACAGGCAGATAGCCATAAAGCCTTAGAGAGTTTTCCCTGAATTAGGGATATAAACAAGAAACCTATACACATTGTAGGTCTCTTCAGATATTCCTTGTCAACCACTACCTTGTCTTCATTTACCCTCACAGGAGAACCTGAGACAAAGGTTTGCATGCAGATTGCTTATTTGGGAAATAACATAACAGAAAGTGGGAGTGCAAGACAAGGCAAGTGACACAGAGAAGAAAGAAAAGCCAATGTAAATATGTGTTGGTCACCGCTGTGGGTGAGTGGCTGCTCCATTATCACGGATCTTCTGAGTTGCTTTATGGAATGTGTCTCAGAACTACTAGGGATGAAGGGAAGAAGCATTTATCCATCATTGCCTCCTGGCTATTGATGGTTTGAGGTCATAAACTTCCCACACTTTCAAGTTGCACATATATTTATATAGAACACATTCTACAGGTATCCCTCGACACGGGGTCAGAAGAACTTCAGGTCGGGAAAGGAGAGGTTTACAGCATAGGCCAACATGAGGCATTGTTTGGCTGTATCTGTGCCAAAACGATTTTGAAATGGTGCACAGCGAGTGTCCAAATCACTTGGTTAATGTGTTCTATTCATATGCCAACCCTCGAATAGTTATTGTATCCCCTCTATTACTATTTCTACTTTAATTGGCCCATATCACTTTTTGTCTAGAATGTTTTAATGTTCCTTCTGATTTACCCAATTCCCATCTATTCATCATTTCCAGAACAGTTAAAACCTGATGATGACATTATTATTATCATTATTATGATTAATGATACTTTGCTTATAATTCTTTAAAGATACCCTTATTCTCTCTAGAAAATAAAACTTACCTCTTTGCAGGGCTCACAACCAACTTATGTTGTCTTCTTTTTTAAGTTTTTTTTTTTTTAACTAGAGAGAGAAAGAGAAAGAGACCCCAAGCAGGTGAGGGGCAGAGGGAGAAGCAGGCTCCCTGCTGAGCAGGGAGCCCAACATGGGGCTTGATCCCAGGACCCTGGGATCATGACCTGAGCTGAAGGCAGATGCTAAACTGGGTTACCCAAGCTCCCCCAAACTTATGTTGTCTTTGCCTGCCTCTAGTTCAGTGCCTACTTTTCTTCTGAGTATTGCCTAATCTCAATTCAAAGCATAGTGCAATGTCACTTCCAGTGCAAAATCAGACACAGCTTGTTTTGATATCCTCTTTGCCCTACCAGCACATGCTACGTTATGACAAAGCCATCTCTTTCCCCATGAGACCACAAACTCTAAAAACTAGATATTATTTCCATGTGCACCTGCAGGTCCTGGCACTAAATGTGTCATAAGGATATGTGTCAATAATATATACTGAATAAATAAGTTAAAATAAATGAAATAGAATAACTGTCCTTTATCCCAGGCATTTTTGATGTGATTCCTAATTTTTCATGCCTTAATAATTTTCTGTACAACTGACCTATGTGAGCTCAGAGGATATGACTACTTTTTCGTTGCTTTAAAAGTTACCAAAAGCAGGGGTGCCTGGGTGGCTCAGTTGGTTATTGATTTTGGCTCAGGTCATGATCTCAGGGTCATGAGATCGAGCCCCTTGTTGGGCTCCATGCTCAGTGCACAGTCTGTTTAAGATTCTCTCCTTCTCCCTCTGCCCCTCCCCCAGCTCTTTCTCAGATAAATAAATAAATAAACAATCTTAAAGGGAAAAAAATGGTTACCAAAAGCTTGCCAGCAGTAAATATTCTAATCCATGTCTTAACAGCAACAGAATAAAAACTCAAAACCACTCTGGTTGTTGGGTCATAGTAACCAGGTGAGTTAATTGGGTTGTATTTTATACACTAAATTAAAAAAAAAAAAAAGCTGTTAGAGCAAGTGCTCATTTTTATGTGAATTGAAATCCCTACCAAGTTAAATAAATAAAAGAGAAATACTTTTATATATTATAATGTACTCAGCTAACATCTAAACTTGATGATACCATTCTGTGTATGTATGGAAAGATTCTTAAGAATACCATTATGAATATCCATACGACAATGAATAATCTATTATATATGTGTATAAGACTAAAAATATGAAAATAAGTCTAATAGATTTTGATCACTCTTAGTAATCAATTGCTTGGCAGAAGACAGTTTGAATTCACCTTCATATACAGAAGAGCTTTCCAAAGGGGGAAAAAAAAAAATGGTTTCAACATTTGGTGAGCCTTATATCACTGGAGATGTTTAAGGAATGTGCTTTCATGGATGCAGGCAGACCTCAGATATCTACTCTGGAACTGATCTGTATGGCTTTGGGCAAGTCAGTTTCCTTCTTTAAATCTAAGTTATTTATCTGAAAAATAGCAACAACATCCTTGAATGATACATATAAGTATATGTATCAGAGGTTATATATAAATGCATGCCTAGAACATCATATATTATTTTAATCAGTTATAATTATTTTTATACCTAGTTATTTTGCTATTAGTAATGACACAGTAAACAACAGAAGTTGGGATTTGTTAGAAATATTTACAAAAGAATTCAAGTATTAAATGCTTGATAGGACAAGATTAGTGTCCCTGGTCCCATTTATGCTGGCAATATATAAAACACCTAGGTTCCCCTGTGCAGACGTGTCAGTCACTGAGAGAATGTAAAGAAAATAAGAGAATATAAAATAAAGATGTAAGTGAAGACATAAAGAGTTGAAGGAACAGATAAGAAGTATATCAAAGTTCATAAAAGCCTGAGGTGAGCTTTTGTTCTATCTATTCTCAACATCCTATGAGTCTGTGATGCTAAGTTTTTGAGAAAATTCCAAGGACTATCTTTCTACTCTTTTTACCTTAAAAGTTATTTGTTTTCACTTGGGTCATGTCTCAAATTATCCCAAATCATGGGATTTATCCAACCAATCAGATGGACACCTTCAGATTTCAGATCGACAGATGGCTTAGAATACAACTGTATCTAAAGGATTATTTATGTTAATTTATGCATTAGTCTTTTCCAAGGGTATCCTCAAAATATCGTAGTATTATACACAGGCTAAAATTAGATTTAGGAAAATAAAGGCAGGGGCAAATAAACTAAAAGAAAGGAAACTCATGAATATGCATGTTTGAAATGAATACATCTTAAGCCTCAAAGCCTGGGTCTGAGAAGAAGCATCACTTTTGTTATTTCTGTAAGAGCTGAGCAGATAAAATGTGACTATACAAGGAGGTTGATATCTTGGTCACTTTAAAGAATTGATTGGATTGCCACAAAACTGATTAGCTGAATTATATCCACACAGAAGCAGCATAGATGACCACAGTCAAGTTTAGATAATTATCAACATGCAGTTACATATCTTATTTTTGGTATGCCTGCAACAGATTTCAAGATGAATCCTTGGAAATGTCACTCACATCTGAGATGTTACAGAATGGCAACTCTACTCAAAATTTCCTTCAGAGTTCACAGTCATGTGAAGGATGCCTCCCAGAGTACTTTTATAAGTACTTTGACCATTAGGTATTACACAAATCTTAAAATCCATTTCAAGAATTTTCTCAGAACACTGACTCCAGTTAATTTTCTTTCCCAAGAAAAGTACATGCAAATGGCTTGTTTTCTTTGAAAATCGAGCTCGAGGCAGAGTGAGATAAACTAATAAACACCCAAATCTCTTATTTTATTGATCTATTTTTTTCAATAATTACATCTTATCTTCAAAGGTACAAAAGACAACATATGGAACGTTCAAAATCGATAACACTAAGGATATGAAAGTAAACAGTTTGAGCTGACTTTTGCATTTTTATTAGAGGAAAAGAAATGTATTAAAGGTTAGCATTGATGGGACTGTGATATTAACAACATCGCATCTTAGCCGAGTATCTCTGTATTTCATGTAAGAAAGATCACATTTTACTTACGAGTTAACAATACACATGTATATGCACATACACACATATATATGCATTCATAAACACACAAGTGTGCATATAAAAAACCTTATTTTTCTTCTCAATAAATTATGTAGATTTCTTATTATGTAGAATTAATAAACCACAATACTTACAGTCTCATCCCTGGACTTTTCTAACCTTTCTCACACTTCACTATTCAAAAAATAAGGGATTCACATTATCCTGCATTTAGCTTCCAAAACTAGTAATTAAGTATTAATCACAAACAGGACAAAAATTCTCCTGCATATGTTTCTAAAGATAAGTAGACACATTGAAGCTACTGAAATCGAATACAATACTAACGAGATAAAAGGACTGTGACACATCTGTTGGAGAGCCAAGGGTTAAGACACATCTTTTGGTTTGGGGTTAGACCTAATGCATTGTGTTCCAGTATCATGATCAGAAGCGGTTTGACTTTCTCAGGAAAAAAAGGCAGACAGGACTAGGTCAACACTGCAACCAAATGTGTCTTTTATGAGGTTGCAAAACGAACAGAAAAGAAAAACAACAACAACAACAAAAGAATGGCTGAGGAGTTAAGGGTATGAGATGCTCCTGGTGGAGGGGATGGAGGGTAGTACAATGGGCATATGTTGTACTGGGGGGAGGTAAAGCGGGTAAACAAATATGAAGTGACCCTTGGGTCACTATATAATATAGTGGAGATATTTATAGAATCTACAAAAGGTGAATGCAGTAGCCCACTAGGGTCTTTATCCACAATTGATGCATTCAAATAGGCACACATCAAATATTTTTTTTTACATGTACTTTGTTTCTCTATTTTAGCCTCTGTCCTAGGAGTTAATTATGCAGGGGTGAACAAAATGAATTTACTTTTACTCTCATTAAGCATATATTTTAATAGTAAAGATAGAAGAAAACCCGAAGTTGTCAAGCAAAGCAAGCTGTTATAAATCTAAGTACTGGAAAGAGGAAAACACAGGGCTGATATGGAAAGTAAGGACAATGACATCTAGGTGGCAATGTGGGCAATGGCATCTCAGAAGAGGAAGCATGTGCAATTCTCAATGAATAAGAGCTGGACATTTGAACAGTACGACAAATGTCCCAAGTAAAAGGATCAGAAGTGCATAGGTTCAGAAGCAGCAAAGAGTTTAGTGTGCATCTTTTAAGTGCCCTGCCCAGATCTCCTTCACACGCCAGTGTACTCGTTCCCTAGCTTTTGTGATACTTGCTAACAATTCACCAACTCCCCCTTCTTTAGATAATTGCCTAGGCCAAAGAAGAGACCCAGCGGGCACTTAAATGACTCCACTAGAGCATCACTTTGTACTCCCATGCCCGGCTTTAATGGAAAATGGGCAAGTACAGTAATCATTTCTGATCTGAACATGGTAACCAATACCTCAGACTTCTTAGAGATGAGGATCTAGGCCTACAGAAATTCTAGCCTAGAAGGACAGGGATTTAGAATATGTGGTGGATAGGGAGGATAAGTCAGTAATGACTTCTGGAGAACTATAGCACAGGGTTGAAGTTTGTGTCACTAACCCTCCTCTTGTTACTTGTCCCAGGTTGTAACTAACTAGAGGCCCAGAGAAGCTGCAACTATGTGGAATAAACTTAATCTGAGAAGTAGATATGAGCAGTACAAAAAGTGTCCTGCAGAATATACATTGTCATACAGTCCAAATCCCCTCTACTGATCTGGTCCACCCATATCCAAGAGGCTGTGACTGTTGACTGTGACAGATCACAACTGTTGCTCTTTGGAGAATAGCCCTCAAACTCACCTGGGAAATCTAACTTTCTCTCTCACCTAAGGGCAAAGATATCTGTCTAAGTACCAAAGGCTGGCCCCATTACCTGGAGACGGTGCAGTTGTGTCTAGAACATCCTTGTGGGATTATTCAGAAGCTCATCTTCTTCTGAGATCACATTATTGTTTAGCATTTCCCCCCGACCTGGTTACTTTAGATCTTTCTTATGTAAGCATATTCTCCAATAAATCTAGAATTCCCATCTTAGCCTGTTTCTAGGAAGCTAGACTGAAGACAACCTATTCTAGGAACCAAGAAAGTGAATGTGGCTGCACTGTGGTGAGCAGAAATAGGCCAAGCTGAGATTGGAAAGACATGGTTACACTAAATTATTCAGAAATGCAATAATTCCTTAAAAAAAAACCCCACAGTAATTCCTTTTAACTTTCATCTTACGGGCAATGGGAAATAATCAAATGATTTTTGGCAGGGGGACAGTGAAGGCATTTTATTAAACACACACACACACACACACACACACACACATCTTCCTTTTAGTAGACAAGTGATACAAGAAGTTTGGCAAATAACTAGGATCTGAACCAAAATATGATTTAAAAAACAGGAAATCAAAGTCCTAGTTTCCATCTGTGTTTGAGCTTCATCTTGCTACCTCTTGGGAAGCTCATGGTGAGCTCACAACTGCTCAAGATTTATAACGGCATTTACAAAATCTCCTCCCATAAAATGCCAGAGAACACTTCAGGATGATAAAAAGTGATTCCGATAACAAAATGATACTGCTTCCACCAACATTAAACATGTCTAAGCAGCACCATTTCCAACCCCCCTTTTCCACGTAAGAGCCAAACCTACCTCAAGCCTTTCTGAAGCCCATGCTGAGCCTGTGCAGCAAACTGAGTTACTCCCCCTATATACTTCCACAGCTTTTATTGATTCATCTATTAGCTTATGAATTCATTAGCCAAATATTTTTTTTTTAAGATTTTATTTATGTGTCAGAGAGAGAGAGCATGCACAAGCAGGGGGAGCATCAGGCACAGGGGTAAGCAGGCTCCCTGCTGAGCAAGGAGCCCAATGTGGGACTCGATCCTAGGACCCCAGGGTCATGACCTGAGCTGGAGGCAGACGTTTAACCAACTGAGCCACCCAGGCGTCGTCACATTAGCCAAATATTTTTGAGCACCTGTAATATGCCAAACATCTGTTCTTCATACTGAGACACATTGCAGAAAGCAACAATGACATATATATTCTCATGGACTTTATAGTCTAGGATGCATTCTTCTCTTAGAGCATAGGCTCATATGGTTTAGTAATCTTATATATCTTTTGTAGTGTAAGTGTTTGTCTCTTCCACAGTAGGCTATGTGCTCACCAAAGGTTAAGGTTTTGCCAGCATCAGACAGTGATCAGAGAAATGCAGACCCACCAGAGATATGTATTGATAATAACGGTTCAGGTTCACCACCAAAGGTCAATAACATGTTGTAACCTGGCTCATTTGCAATTATAACATAGCTGCTTTTTCTCCTGCCCAAAAATGATTTAGTCTTAGAGAACTTTTGACGCAACAAACTTCTGAAAGGTCATAAACCATAGGGGAAGAAGTACAGACACAAAAAAGGACAGATTTTCTGGAGCAGATTTATTAGTGTATTAAATATTAAGGGGAGAATCTCTACTGCTTTGTAGTTTAAGCAGCAATAAATGGGTGTTAGGATTGATTAAATGCTTGTACTTCATGTTTAATTTGTTTTGAACTGTTTCTGGAAAGAATATGTAAAAAGAATAGAAATGCTTCTATCAAGGAGAAATTTCTTCTGCTAGATTCACTTGGAGGTGACAGATTCATACCCACAGATATTTTTGAATTAGGTGAGTCTTGTTACCAAATCAAAAATCAGGACATAGATTGCAATCATAGAAAGCATGTGTTTTAGAGTTAAATTGCCTGGTTTTAATTTTGGTCTGATCATCTTCGGAATATATGGCTTTATATAATTTACTTAAATCCTCAGATCCTCTATTTTATCATATGTAAAATCATTGCAAAAATCAAAGTTGTATGCGTATTTATATATAAAACATTGCAAATATACACATATATAAGTTAAGTCATGCAAACTTTTTAACACAGTTTGACACATACTAAGTACTCAATGGACATTAGTCCTTATAATTATTATTAAATATCAGATTAACTGAGTGCTTACTCTGTAACATGTTTTCCCTTAGTCCTTTAATGGATTAAGATATTATCCTCCAAAATTCCATGCAGGTACTGCCTTCATTCCTCCATCTAATATGAGTCTTAGAGAACATAAGTTACTTGCTCAGAGATAAATCATGTGGTAGAATAAACTTGATCTCAGATAATTTGTTTCCAAAGTCCATGAACATGACTATCACAAAGCAGCAGCATCAGAATAATTATACAATATTTAGCTAAGTGGATGAATGCATGCATGAATGAGTGAATGCAAGAATGAATGCATGATAGTTGGATTTACAAGATAGCAAAGATTTGGATCATTTTCTTGGTGGGACAAAAAGGATGCCAAAGTATGGAATAAAATGAACATTCTCATATACATGATAAATGACATTTGAAATCTAAAAGGCTTTTGCAACCTTAAAACTAGTAATTCCACTACTAGAAAATTTCCAGAGAAGATAATAATCTGTGTAAATAGATTCAGAATCATCAAAAATTTCCCAAGAGAAATAATTAAATATATATATATTTTTTCTATTTTGTATGATTGAATTTAATTATCAAGTTACTTGAACATATATTTGGTATAGTGGTATGAAATAAACATGAAACAAATTATTTTTACTAAGTAATTAATTACCCTATAATGATGTATATAATTTTTTTCCTGTCCTTTGTTTTGTTTTCTATATCATGCCCAATTTTGACTATTAATTTATTTAAAAATCAATTGCCAGGGCTTTCTGTAATGATCCGTGCATTTGTATACGCTTGCATCATTACCAATTTAGTTACTGTCTCTTTATAATATATGTTAGTGCATTAGAGAAATAAAATGAAAGTATAATCATTTAGTAACTAAACTGGCAGTGGTATAAAGTGATCAGTAGGGCGCCTGGGTGGCTCAGTTTGTTAAGCGACTGCCTTCGGCTCAGGTCATGATCCTGGAGTCCCTGGATCGAGTCCCGCATCGGGCTCCCTGCTCGGCAGGGAGTCTGCTTCTCCCTCTGACCCTCCCCCCTCTCATGTGCTCTCTCTCTCTCATTCTCTCTGTCTCAAATAAATAAATAAAATCTTTAAGGTGATCAGTAGAGCTTAATGACAAGTAGAATAGGGAAGATTTCCAGAAAATGACTCTTCAAACCTTTTTTTGAGAGTCTCTTTTATTATTCTTCTTAAAAAAATTCTAAACTAATGTGTTACGGACAATCTGGATTAAACAAAATTATAGAGGTACTTTAGAACTTCTAGAACTTGTACTACGCCATCAGATATTCCCATTAACAGACAATAAATTATGATATATTTGATCACAAAGCTATTGATGTTTTCTGCTAGTGTATCTCTAGAGATTAGGTTTCTGTAGAAAAACATTCATCTATTACACTAAATAACCATGTATCTTCTCATGCACAGACTAACAACAATGGACTATTATTATCCATTCCCGAAGTGTTAGGATTATGTAAATAGTAGCCAGATTTTCATTCTAAAATATCTCCAAGAGACTTCAGAACTCAGATTAGCATTCCTTTGAAATACACAAATGATATATTCAAATAGGTCATCTGCTTTTTTTTTTTTTTTTTACCTTTTTTAAATATCATAATCATGGGAAATGGTGAATGTTATCAGGCTAATTTGTCCTCTATGATTGTGCATGTGTAAGGAGAATACACTTCTTGCATAAGCACTTAAGTGCACAGCGTGCTTGGGTAGCTCAGTCAGTTAAGCATCTGCCTTCAGCTCAGGCTGATCCCCGGATCCTGGGATTGAGTCTCACATCAGGCTCCCTGAGCAGGGAGCCTATGTCTCCCTCTGCCCCTCCCCCCATTCATGCTCTCTCCTGTGTGCTCTCTCTCTCTCTCTCTTGCAAAAATAAATATATAAATAATCTTTAAAAACAGAAACAAAAAAACAAGCACACATGTGCACAGAGAATACTTTTTACTGACCATCTTATCTGGTTTAATAGAAAAATTATTAATAAAGTATGGACCTCTGTTTTATGAATCATATTGTACCTTGCACTGCAATAGTACTCCATTTTATTCTCAAAGCAGGGCAGGAATGGTTGTACCATTCTGTGTATGGAGAAACCAAGATTATATGGAACCAGTAGGTATTATTTAGCAATCTCCTTATTATGATTTCTACTGTGCCCGGTTTCTGATTATATCAATTCCTTTCGGAATGCCTATATAGGCTGAGCTATGCAGCTTTAGTGATGGGAAGAGAGAGCTCGGGTTCTTTTATATTCCTCTCAGTTTATTGTAAAGTTATCTTCATCAGAAAAGCATGTGAGAAGTCTATTTGGGACTTGAGGGCACTGGATCCTCTGCTGTTCCAGGAGTATTCTCAGAATCTTTCTTTGGGAAACAAATCATAGGCCATCTCTTAACGACTGGAAGTTAAACTTGAAGGCCTTCATTTCTCCATGAATTTGGAAAGGCCTTGTTATTTATACCTTGACTTTCTCATCTGTGCTTATGCCAACCCAATGCTATTTAAGATGGAATGCAATTAGTCACTGGCCCAGACCAGACTTGATCCCCTCTCCATGCTCTGGATCATTGTGGAATGTAGCCCAGAGCAAACAAGTTTTCCTTAGTGCTCACTGGGCATTTCAATTACTCTTGCATTTTATAGCCAAGGGTTTCTCAAAGGTTGACACCATTCCCCTTCCCCTCTTTTTGTCTTTTCTAAGCATCTTCACTTACAACTTGCTTTTCATAACAAAAACTTTTTGGCATTTGGAGGGGTAAGATTTATCTACTGTGTATCTTCAATTTTGCAGGTACTAGGATAAGCACTTTATAAAGTTATTTTATTCTCTGAGGAAAGTATTACTGCTCTTATTTAACATAAAAGCAAATAATGGCTAAGCCAGATTGAGTGACTTGCCAAAGGTCACACACAACAAAGCTTCAATTTCAGTCTTATTCCAAACCCAAGTTCCTTTCTTTGTTTCTCTCTGCAGGAGACAGAAAGACATCAGGGAGACACAATGCCACATAGGGAAGTCCCTGAACCTGGAGAAGCAGGAATGCTATCATTGCCACCAAATGACCAGAAATCTGGCACATTTGGTACTAAAATCTATAAGGAACTGCTGAGGCACTTATAAGCCCTAACTCCTATTTTAAGAGATGCTTCCTTTAAACCCTAGCTGATAACTGAAGGAAATCAGCAAATTAAAAGAAAAAAAATAGAAAAGAGACTTAATAATTTCTTTATTCTTTATCTGAAAGTGTCAAAGAGAGAAACAAAGCTGGATACCTGAAAAAATTGTAAGATAGATTGTATTCAGACTAATGCAGTAAAGGAGAGAGACTTTAGTATAGAACTCAGCTCCACTCCACCAAAACTTCTTTAAATGCTGGGGCGTGTTAATGGAAAAGTGCTGAAAGGGGTTAAGGATGGTCAGTCAATGTGACTAGGTCACCTAAGTTTGTTAATTGCCCTTATATGGAGGAGAAACAAACTTTTCATATCTTTAGGACAGGAGGTGGTTTTCCGAATTGAAGCAAAGCATACATCAAAAGTAAGCTCTTACCTCCCCACAGGAACTGGGAAATAAGAGAGCTATAGCCCTGCTTGTCTGCATTTCTAAGAGATAGCTCCTAGGTCCCTATGGAGACATTCCAGGGTGGTAGGAGATTTATATCCTAAATGGGCAGAGAAAGGATTTATAATTGTAAGCTTTCTAAAGTAAATGACCTAAGAAAAGAGAGGTCAGGATCCTACAGTCATGTTTTGGCTGGAACAAACAGTAAATTCTTTCGGCAGCATTGAGCTTTCTCAGGCATTTTAGGAAGGCATGGGATCATCGTAAGGACATGGTATTGGTCTGATAGAAGACATGTTAGAGCTTGGTCAAATCTATTAGTGCTGGAAGTTGGCTGGAGTCATTTGTGCTGAGAGTTTTCTCAGAAGCCAACCACATTTTAACTCTATTGTTCAAATACAGCCTATCCTCAAGCTTTATAATCATAGAAAATGTTTATTACATAGATTTTTTTTAAAAAAAGATTTTCATCTCTTAATAGCAATCTTTACCCTATATAAGTTGGTGATTTGCTGAGTCATGGGTCAAACATTAAAGAAAGCTTCTTAGCTGGAGTAGATCCCATGCTGGTTGCTAAAGAAGTCACTGAATATCAGAGAAAAAAAATGAGTCAAACCTTTGGATACACTGCACCTTTCAAGTGACAGATCACAGATGTTTAGGGCAGTCTTTCAATTTACAGGAACCAGAAATTACAGCATTTTTGTCACCAAGTGCATATTGTGCATACTGTACTGACTACAAGGACCATCTGCTTGATATCACTGATTGACTATTCCCTGACTAATCATGGTTGATGAAGGGAGAATGTACTGTCTGTGTTTCTCTATACGTTGTGATTTTCTTCCTTTTCTGTGTTTCAAAGTAATTCTGAGTTATGTTGTCCAAACTAAACAGATATTGCTACCCATATACATGGAGGACTGTCAAGATTTGCAGGTCCTAACTTTTCAAATTCATACTGAATTATCAGTGGTTCTTTAAATATGCCATTCTCCCCAGTGTCCTTTCTTGCACAAGCCCATGGTCCTGCCAGGAGTACCTTCCTCTTTTTGTCCATCTGAAAAATTTAAAATTATTTCTTCAATACATGTCTCAAAGATCATGTTTCTAAATATCCCAAAAAGCCCATGTGCTGTAGTTGGATCAAGGGCTCATCTACATCATTCTTCTTTTTATGTAATATTATAATTGCTGATACCTGCTTCTTCCCACTACATAAGTGAATTCCATGAGGTTAGGAATCAATACATATTACATCATTATACACAATGGGAGCTGTTACTACCCTGAAATGGATTCAGAAATTCAAATGTTAAGAAAAGAAAAAGGCATAATAACCACGCCTAACATAACTTCATTGGCTTTGCATTTCTCCTGCCCTAAATGGTACCTAAAATGGTAAAGCATTGGCATATTTTCTTAGAATGAACTGTGGATGGGTAAGGAGGCATCAGGATATAAGTTAGATTTCTTGATTTTGGAAACCACAACTCAAACTACTGTGACAATTTACCTGTCAAACAGTTTTGAGGATCACAGAGATATCTTAGCACTTTCTTTTGGGTTGAAGAGAAGGTAAATTTTCACATCCACGTACTTCAAATCATCCAGAGAAAATATGAAGAGTGGTTATTTAGAGTATAATATATAATTAACAAGAAAAGGAATCAATGGTTTCTAGGAATCATTAGCTCAATCAAGAATAAATTATGGCAGGGCGCCTGGGTGGCTCAGTTGGTTAAGCGACTGCCTTCGGCTCAGGTCATGATCCTGGAGTCCCGGGATCGAGTCCCGCATCGGGCTCCCTGCTCAGCAGGGAGTCTGCTTCTCCCTCTGACCCTCCCCCCTCTCATGCTCTCTCTCTCTGTCTCATTCTCTCTCTCAAATAAATAAATAAAAATCTTAAAAAAAAAAAAGAAGAATAAATTATGGCAGACCAGCTTCATTTCCTTTTATTCCTGTTGTTTTGTTTTTTTAGGTGATTTTCATAAAATTTTTATTATGGAAAAGCATAATGAACTTCTATGCACCTGTTTCCCATTTGGAACAATTATTAATACACAGCTGGTCTTGTCTATACCGTGCACGTCTACTTTTCTACCAGGCCCACCCATTTTTTTTTCTGCAAATTTTATTTTAAATCAAATCCCAAATTAGATATCATTTCATCTATAGAAACTTCCATATCTGTTTCTATAAGATTTGTAACATAATCACACTGAAAACATTAATAAGAACTTAATAGCATTTAATATTCAGTTAGTATTCAATTCTCCCTGATTATTTCAATTTTTTTCAGGTAATATCTTTGAATCAGAATTCAAATAAGGTTCAGCCACTCCATTCACTTGTGTATTTTATCACAGAAAGGGAGGGAATGGGGAATGGCAAATGTGACTTTTGTTTAATGTCACTTATATACCAGGCAAAGCACTATACTCACTTATATTGTCTCATTCAATTCTTGTACTAAACCACTACATAAATTATTACCCCAAAATCAAATATGAGGAAGGTGAGTTTAGACAGTTTCAGTAATTATATTTTTATGATATGATTCAGCTCATAAGTAACATAGCAGGAACTCAAGGAAAAGATCTGAAATGGATATGAATGGCTTTTTAAAAAGAGTCAGACATTTTTCTCTAACCTTTCCACATAAAATGCATTGCAGAGCTGTCTATTATTCTTTCCTACATAAGAGATCAATATGATTCAGATTTTGTGATGAACACAGAAATAACACCATGACAACACTGGTTCCATGATATTTTAGAGATCTGTGAATTTTTGATTGACTCATGGTTAGCTAAATAATATTTACTTACACACACACTAATCCACCCACCCACACACACACACATACACACATACATATCAATTTTTAAAGGTTATTTCAATTAAACAATAAGTATGTTTTAAACAATAAACAAGATTAATCAAGATAATCCTCCTAAATGAACTGGATCAAAACATGTTAAAGAGTCTATGAAATTAGTCTACACTTCAAATAGTATCTATCAAAAGAACAATAGCTATTATTATTAAAACTATTAAATGCTTCATATGCATTATCTCATTTAATGCCATAGTATCCTACCGAGGTAGGTTATTTTCCCCCATTATTTTCCACTATACAGGTAAGGAAACTAAAACTCTGACAAATATTGCCAATAATTAGGCACAGAGTCAGGATTCACATCTCAGTGTCATTATTCATTAATCCATGCTCTTACTTCTATATTCCTTTAAATATGTTTTAAAAATTTTATTTAAATTAAATTAATTAACATATAGTATATTATTAGTTTCAGAGGTAGATTTCAGTGATTCATAAGTTGCATATAACATCCAGTGCTCATTATATCACAGGCCCCCCTTAATGCCCATCACCCAGTTACCCCGTCTCCCAACCATCTCCCTTCCGGCAACCCTCAGTTTGTTTCCTATAGTTAAGAGTCTCTTATGGTTTGTCTCCATCTCTGATTTTCTCTTATTTTAATTTTCCCTTGCTTCCCCTATGATACTCTGTTTTGTTTAAATTCCACATATGAGTGAAATCATATGATAATTGTCTTTCTCTGATTGACTTATTTTGCTTAGCACAACACCCTCTAGTTCCAACCACGTCATTACAAATGATTTCATTTTTTTTTGATGGCTGAGTAATATTCCATTGTATCTATATACCACATCTTCTTTATCCATTCATCTGTCAGTGGACATCTGGGCTCTTTCCATAGTTTGACTATTGTGAACAATATTTCTATAAACATTGGGTGAAGATGCCCCTTCCGATCACTACATTTGTATCCTCTGGGTAAATACCTATTAGTGCAATTGCTGGGTAATAGGATAGCTCTATTTTTACATTTTTGAGGAACCTCCATACTCTTTTCCACATTGGCTGTACCAGTTAGTATTCCCACCAGCAGTGTAAGAGGATTCCCCTTTCTCCGCATCCTCGCCAACACTTTCTCAATTTTTCTGGGTTTTTTTTGTTTTTTTTTTTCTTTTTTAACATAATGGCTTAGGCTTGTATAATATTTCACTGCTGCCCCATCCTCAGGAAATTATTTTATCTAGTGGATCTGAGAATAATGCACACAATTCATCATTAGGGAAGAAGGAAGTTAATTTGGATTACAATGAGTATATGATAATGGGATTAAGGGAGGCCCTATGAAGGAGGCGACTTTGAGAAGGACTGGAAAGCAGCTAGGTTCTCACTGGTTAGAGAAAAAGGGTGGTTGAAAATAGCATTGGTATATACATCAAGGTTTAGATACATGAATCAATGAGAAGCTGGGTATTTCTGTGAAATGAAGTATATGGAGGAATCATGCATAAAATAAAGTCAGAAAGGCTGACTGAGATAAAATCATGAACAATGTCAAAAACCTAGAATACAGGTTAGGACCTGAGTAAAGGTAGTCATCTGAGATTACTTAGGTAGTAGAAAACACTATGCAATTATAGTAATTAGTACAGATCCATGAATGCTGGGTTTATTTGCTGAAAGTTGCAGATACTCTCTCTGCTTTTAAAATATGTCAGTCAAAATGCAATTACTCTCAGTAGTTTTTGTTTCTTTTGAGACAACTGTGTGTATCAACTGACTTTATATTCATGCTGCAAGGTTTATAAATGAGTGGGCATTTTTTCACCAATTCCTTTCAATCCCACTTTGAAAAGGAGCACTGAGGCCAAATCTGAAAGGGCCTTACAATTTTGATGTTCTTTTGGGGGATTATATTGTTTTTGATAGTTTGTGGCTTTTAAAAAATGTACCTTTACTCAGTTTTTCTAAGGTGTTTTTCCCCTAACTTCTATTTTTCTTGTTGAATGTATGATCATCTTAAACATCATCCACAAGAAAGCATTATTTTTGGTTTATCAGGGTTGATCAACCTTTTGCAAACACAGCTGTCTCCTGTTCTATGAACTGAATAGGAGTAGATAGAAAATGGCTTTTGAAAAGTAATGCCATTAAGGCTTTTTCCATGAACTTTCTTACTTTTCCTCTAATTTATTTCAGTTTTGTGATGATGATGGTGATGATGATGATGTTTCATCCTTTATTTACTCACTAGCTAGTTATAGAAGACCTAAGATATTTCACGCTCTCTACTGTTGGCTGTGGAACAAGTTGAGTAGATTATTCAGCTGTCAGAGTCAAGGTCCTTGGAATTCACTCTGCACATATAGGAGAAAGTATATACAATCATATGATTCTTTTTTTTTTTTTAAAGATTTTTAAAATTTATTTATTTGAGACAGAGAGAATGAGAGAGAGAGAGCACATGAGAGGGGGGAGGGTCAGAGGCAGAAGCAGGCTCCCTGCCAAGCAGGGAGCCCGATGCGGGACTCGATCCAGGGACTCCAGGATCATGACCTGAGCCGAAGGCAGTCAATTAACAAACTGAGCCACCCAGGCGCCCATACAATCATATGATTCTTAAGAAAATGCACGTATTATGCAAGACTGTTGAATCACAGATCTGTACCTCTGAAATAAACAATGCAATATATGTTAAGAAAAAAAAAGATGATAGCAGGAGGGGAAGAATGAAGGGGGGGAAATCGGAGGGGTCGACGAACCATGAGAGACGATGGACTCTGAAAAACAAACTGAGGGTTCTAGAGGGGAGGGGGGTGGGAGGATGGGTTAGCCTGGTGGTGGGTATTGAGGAGGGCACATTCTGCATGGAGCACTGGGTGTTATGCACAAACAATGAATCATGGAACACTACATCAGAAACTAATGATGTAATGTATGGGGATTAACATAACAATAAAAAATTTTTTTAAAAAAGGAAATATACATATTAATGTATTCTTTCCATGGGATTTTCCTACTTCGAATCCCCTTATCCTTCAATTTTATTTTCAGTGCCTCTCACTGAGGGAGTGCTATCAAACAGTTTCCTGATTCCTACAAAAGGCCATTTCTACAAAGCCTTCTTAGAACTAATCCATCACATGCTAACTTGTACCAGTTACACAATTCTTTCCCACTTACATTTTCTTCTCTCCTGTTGTCGTTGTTCTTTGGATTAGATTTCTCAAGCAGACAATGAGTTCCGAGAAAATGGAGATGTATCTTTTTTTTCCCCCTCTTCACCTCATGTCCCAGGTTCCTAATACACTGCTGAGCACTTGAATGGAAGCAGAAAACGCTGATTGATTTGCTATCTTATGGTAACCATATACTTGATTTTCTAGATAAGTAGTTATTTTGGTTGTTGGTTTTTGTAGCTTCCAAAAAACAGTAGATATTAATCTGAATTTCAACTAGAGAGCAATGAGGTAATATTGTTATTTATGTACAATGGAGACAAATTCCATTCCCGGGATATTGAATCAATAAGTCATCAAGTGGTTGTTTGGGTAAAACCTGTCTCCTTCCAAAGTATTATTGGTAGCTCACAATAATGAACATATAATTCATAAATAGGGAGAATACATAAATTGAAGCATATTCATACAATACAATGTAATACAGCAATGAAGATGCATGAATTAGCTCCAAGAATGCATAAACATTGCTGGGTCTTTATAATACTGAGTGAAACACAAAAAGTACTAATAAGGTAAACTTTGTAAGATAGCATTTATATAAATTGTAAAAACATACACTGAAATATATAATGTTTATGGAAATGTATAGTAAATATCATGAATAGGTATTAAAAGCATTAAGATATGAATGGAAGGATACATAGCAATTTTTTGATATTAATTACATTTAGGGAGAAAGGAAAATGAGATGTACGTGGAGGGGTGTTAAATTCCGTGTGTAGCCTGTAATTAATTTTTTTAAAATGGAAACAAATAAGTGAAACGTGATTGTTAAATCATTTGTGCAATAGGCACATTATTGTTTGTATTCCTGGATGTTTAAAATAGCCTTTAAAAAGGATGTGTATCCATGCACATATATTAATATAACTATACATATGCATGTATGTATACATAAATATGTTAATACAATTAAATATGCACATACATGTATTTTAAGCTGAAGTAAAAGCATCAATAATGTACAAAATTCTTGTAATATGAAAGTACAAAGCAAAATGCCCTGATGGCATAGTTCACTTTAAACGGGCAATGCCAAAAAGTTAGAAAAGATTCAAATAGGACCTTATTAAAGTACAATTGGTAGAATTCACAAAAACGGTCTCCTACAGCAAATGCAGGGATTAGAGATACTTTGCTTCTACAGTATTACAAGTACTGTGGCAAACACTGTTCCCCATATGGACAGTGAATATTTGGGATACATGATTAGGAAATGAACAATACTGGTATGTGCCCTCAACTGACTGGTGCATTTAACTGTATCAGGTTTGAGTCTACCTGGGCGAGCCCAACAGCGCCCACAAGAAATTACCTTATGAGAGCTCTACAGTCTCTTCCTGTTACAGAGTATGTGAGAATCAGGAAATTTTATACATAAAAGAAGGGTAGGCCTACAAATCAAGTATTAGTGTGGTCTACTTAAGTAATAAAGGCAATAAAAATGATGCTTCTCATACCTCGTTCATATTTTGGGTGATGAATAGGAAAGTAAGGAGGGCAACATGGCATTAGAAAGCCAGCTTATCCTGTATATGGAAGTGTTAAGTGATTGTGAATCTCTTTCATAAAGTGTTCTAGCCAGAAAATAAACAAACAAAAAGCATTCTCATTAAACGACAATTTTTTCAATCATAGCCATCATTTTAGTTTTGATTTACATTTCCCTAATGACAAATGATACTGAAGATATTTCATGTGTTTGCTAGCCATTTGTCTATCTCCTTCAGATAAGCGTCTCTTCAAGTTCTTTGCCTATTTTTTAACTGACATGTTTACTTTGTTGTTGTTGAGTTGTTCTTTATAAATTCTGTATAGTAGAGACTTACTAGATACAGGATTTGTAAATATGTTCTCCTATTTTGTAAAGTGTACTTTCACTTTCTTGATAATGTGCTTTGATGCTCAGAAATGTTTTTTTAGCTATCATTTCTTCTAATATTATTTCTTCTCCCTTTTCTCTCTTCTTCTGGGAATCTCATCATCCATGTATAGTTCTGCTCTCTTGTGTCCCATGTTTCCCATAAACTATGTTCATTTTTTCTTATTCTTTCAAATTTCTGACTCTCAGAATGAACAATTTAAACTGCCCCATCCTAAAGTTCACTGATCCTTTCTTCTGCCTGTTCTAACCTACTGTGGAAACCTTTTAGTGAATTCTCCATTCCATCCCTTTTCCTTTTCAGCTCTGAATTCCTTTTTGGTTCTTTTTTATGGTTTTGTTCTCTTTGATACTCTCATTTTATTCACACATAGTTGTTCTTGTTTCATTTATATCTTTGTCTATGGTTTTGGCTCTTTCAATGTATTTAAGACAGTCGATTCAGCTTTGTCTATTAAATCCAATGTCTCGACTTTCTTAAGGATGTTGTCCATCAATTCATTCCTTCCTCTAAAGGGGCCTTACTTTCTTGTTTCCTTGTATACTTTGTGGGTTTTGACTGAAAGCAGGATATTCAAATATTAGAATGTGGTTACTCTGGAAATCAGATTCTCTCCCCTCTCTAGGTTCTGCTGTTTTTGATTGTTGAAGGCTATAGATGTACATGTGTTTAGTGATTTTCCAATACTTTTGCAATAGCTGTATTTTGTCATGGGTGGTTGCTGAAATCTCTTTTCCTTTAGCTTGTGTTCAACTAGTATTTTCATATAGACCTCCTGGAATGTTAGGGGATATAAAAATGAAATGAAACAACAATAATGTCCACGGTATATGGAGCAGGCTATGCTGGGACACTCCTTTAACACTTAGCCAGGCCACTGACAAATCTGCGTCAGCCTTCACTTCCTGCTTGTAGAAAACCTACAAATCAGCCAGAAATGAAAGCTTTGTATCTTCTCAGATCTTTCCTGAGCATGTATCCTACCTGGGTATGTGTGTGGCTTTCTAAATTCCTCATTATATACAGACACTTTCAAGTGCCCTAGTACCCAAAGAAACTCTCTCCCCAACTTTTCTTCCATGCTTTAGGAGGTCTACCCTATGCCTCAACAATCATCTCTTACCCCGGTAACTTGTGGGTTTTTCATGTGCCTTACGATGTGTTTTGAGCAATGCCTGCTGTTTTTTTTCACTCTGAGTTCTGAGTAAGGCAAACAGAGACCAGCACTTTACATTACTCTTTCAGGTAAACCCTACATAGATTATAACAGACACAGAAAATAAGTTGCATGTAAGTCTGCTCTGTTTTCTCCAGAAACGTGGACCAGAGTCCCACACTGGGGACATTGGCTGTAGTCTGTAAGACTGATGCTGGGATGAGGAGGGGGTAGGACAAAGGCAAGTAAAAATGCCTCAAACTTTTCTACCATTTTTAATTTGCACTTTTTTTTCTATTCAGAATTGTCTTGGTTGTTGTAAACATCTGACTGCTTTTCAGAATTCAGACAAATTTGGTTCTAACAGTTTGTTTTTCAATATTTCTATGGAGTGAGCTGTGCTTGAAACTATATACTCTGATCATTAAGTTACTTATTTATACATTTTTGATTAACCACAGTTTACAAATAAAAGAGAGGTCACTTGTGTTATTTCTTAACACACATGTTAAATAAGGATTCCATACAGAATCCAGGTCTATCTGACTTTAAAGTAATATATTTTTGTCCATGCCGTACATGACCCTCATACCATTTTGCATTTTTTTTTTTTTTTACTCAACACAAATTTATTGATTAAATGTTAACTGTATGTCAGACAGCCTAACAGTGTTGATGATAAAAGGATGGACAAGTCTGGTCTTTATCCCCAAGAAGTATATAATCTTTCTTGGGGTTCTCCCAACCTTTGTAAGGTAAGTAGGCAATTTTACTACAGCACAGGTACAATAAGGTAAGGACAAGATGCTATTCTGGAAAGGCTTTTCTTAGCTCTTTCGTTTTCAACCACAAGAATAGCAGTCACATGAAATAGCAAACTACAAGAAAGAAAAAAACGTGTGTGTGTGTACATACATCAGCCTGTGAATGTAAATATTGTGAGTAAAGACTAATGTCATTTTTAGTTTTTGTTCTCTGCTTCACACTTAAATTTCAAACTCACCAAATATTTAGTACTCAGAGATAATGTTTCTCATGATTACAATATTAAGAGAATTAAGGAAGCATTGATCACAATTACAAAAATTGTAGTTAATTGCCTTCTTTTATAAAATGTCCGTAAGGTAGTGAATACATCCATCATGCCTATAAAACACCAGTGATTTTTGGCCTCTAGCTCTGAGAATAAATTCCATAAAAATGAAAAAAAAATTCTTCAAGTACCAATAATAAAAATTTATACATTTACTGCAATTTGGTTTACACATTGACATGTATTTGTATAATTCACCCTTATTTTTATTTATAAATCACTCATACATGGTATATGCAGACTCATGATAAAAATATATTCAGTAAAATCATATGCTGGCTGTGCCTTTTAAAAGTGAATTTGGGGGCGCCTGGGTGGCTCAGTTGGTTAAGCGACTGCTTTCGGCTCAGGTCATGATCCTGGAGTCCCTGGATCGAGTCCCGCATCGGGCTCCCTGCTCGGCAGGGAGCCTGCTTCTCCCTCTGACCCTCCCCCCTCTCATGTGCTCTCTCTCTCTCATTCTCTCTGTCTCAAATAAATAAATAAAATCTTAAAAAAAAAAAAAAAGTGAATTTGGGCCCTAAATTAACTTTTGACCGATAGTTATATGCAGGGAAATGCTTCTGTAAAAACAAAGACTAGAGTAGTCTATAATTTAAATTGGCATATTGATGAGCTCTGTAGACGGATTTGATACATAGTGAGCGAGAATAAAATTATGTATGCAAATATAACATCGCAGGTGTTGCATTTCCTGATGAGAATATATCATAGGAATACCAGTTTGGCTATAGAGTATAGCGTACACCTGTTATGCACCAAGATTTTATATTTCCTTCCATGAAATTACTCATGTAGAATGAATATGTGTATGCATGTGTATTGGACTGATTTTAAGAGTACCTTAGAGAGAAAGAGAAGTGTATGTCACAAGATGCTCCCAGTTGCAAAGCACTATATTTGAAACAACAGAGCTCTGCATTTGCCACCAAGAAGCTCAGCTCTGGGTCGTATTTCTGCTATGTTCAAGCCATATGACTTTGCAAGTGACCCAGTCCTCTGATCTGCATTTATAGACTGGGGAATCTAATAACCACTTCTTCAGGTTGTAACAAATATGAAATGAAATCAATGGCAACGTGTTTTCTAGGTAGTAAATCATACAAATATGAAAGAATTATAAGAAGCAAGCTTTTAGAGTTTAACCTTAAATATACATTTTAATCCATATTCAAAACGGCGTTTTAATTCTGCCTTGTACATGGAATATTTCTAGGACGGAAGTGCTCCTAGCACTTCAGGGAATCTCTCTCTGTCACTGGAACCATATTCTCCTTTTGTCACTCACCATTTTTCTCCTTCACTGCATCCTATGCATTTCCTTTTTAGCATGTAACCTAAATTGTACTTCTATGTGTATTTAGGGGGCCACTTGCTCATTGTTTGTTTCTTTCATTAGATTGACAGCTCTGAGAGGCAGGGACATTGTTTCATTCATTAAGGTATACTCAGTACCTGGGATAATGCCTACTAAACTCATGAAGGATGCTATCTAATGCTGATTGTCACTACTGGGTTTGGATTCAACAAAAATAGTTATAAAGTGGCTGCACAAGTTGAGCTGTCCAAGTTTGTATATATAACTTCAGGTTAAATTTGAGTGTGACTTTTGATTTTTAAGCAGTATTGCATGAAGAGATACTAAAAGTTAAAAAAAGTAAAACGTTCTTCATCACTTATAAACACACAAAGAATGAGTATTTATTTAGCTGCTATGCTCAAATTATTGCCTTGATTTTCCTCTTTTTGTGGTATGACTACAGGTACGGTTACCTAATATGATGGTAAGAAAGGCCTCTGGGGTGGACCAGCACTACCCCACCAGTGATGTCCCACGTTTCCCACCAAAGGTTCTTGCCTTTGTGAATCACAATTCAAGGAGGTTATTTCCTTCAAAGAACTTAGTCAATGATTCTCTTACAATGAAATCACATACAAGACAATTCCTAGAGAAAGGGCTCCATACTAGCTTTGATAGATGATTTACTTCAAATTTCTCATTCATTGTCTTTGCCTTCTAATCCCTGTTCCCTATTTTTTCCTACAAATTTCAGCCTATAGCTCCACAGACAATTAGCAACACTAAACCGACTCTTCCTTCTTTCTTTTCCTCCTCATACCAAGTAAATTTTAATGTAAAATGGCATGCTTTCTCTCATCTCCATGCAGAGTTCAGCTATAGCAGAACATATGGAATTTGGGTCCCCAGAGAATCAGTTTTTTTATTATTTCAGAATATTTGGAAACAGACTGAAAAATAAACACAGCTTTGGTGAAGCAGTCACCACAGAAACAATTGCTGCTCTCATTTATCTATTTTTATAGGGTACATTTTAGTTATAGTCAAAGATACATATATTTATTGTGGGACCTGGGTTTGCATTTATTTTCACATATGGCATAGGAAATTTTTCCATTACATCCTGGTGCTAGTCACTGGATGACTGAAATGTGACCATATTTAATGACATAAATGAAAAACAATAAAAGTGGAGTTCTCAGTGTTCCTTCAAAAATTAATAAATCTATTTGCACATAACAGATCGTCTCCTTCTGGGAAATATGTTTGGTTTTGTGAGGGTTTAACTTATAAAGAAGTTCACACCAAGCCAAAATAACTTTTAATAAGTAAGAAATAGCTCCTGACATGGGGGAGGGAGGAATCATTTCACTTAGAATTCGTTCTTTTGGCTCTTTTTGTGCAGCAAGATAAGTGTGGGGATGCTAGTCAATGGAATTCACTTTTTTTTTAGGAATCTCTAACTCAGTCTTAGTCCAGTCATCCTCCTCATGAATTCTTGGGAAAGAGACACAGAAGGAAAATATTAAATCAACATCCTATATTATTAGTTGGGCTTTAACCTGGAGCCCTCATGCAGAGCTCTGGTAAACTGAGCTAGAGAATGTGGCTTGTTAGGTAAGTCTCAGCCCTAAAGAACACCTAGTCTCCCTAAGCTCCATTTAAAAACTTTGGATGGTAGCAGCTTCTGGTTTGTACCAGGAACAGAAGACCAAATACGTGAGAAAGCCAAGAAATGCATACAGAGGGCCCTGACCCAACAAGGCAGCCTCTGGTTTTTAGTTAATCTCCAATCTCACTGATGGGAGAGCAAGACCCAGTAATAAATGTGGCCCAACCAGGACTCTAGAAAGGGAGTCAGTTTCCCTTGGAAAAATGTAAGAATAAATGGGGAGGAAATGGACTCTAATGCCACACTTGTCACTAAACCATCTTCTTTCAATCCCCCAAATGTAAAATATACCGAAGATTCAAGCACCATTTTGTTTTCTTGTTTTTGTTTCTGTTTTTTTGTTTGGTTTTATTTTAGGCAGAGAAACAGGGTATTATTTCTTTTAAAGATTTACTTATTTATTTATTTGAGAGAGAGACAGAGAGACAGAGAGAGCACGAGCATGGGTGTGGGGAGGGGTGGAGGGAGAGAGAGAGAGAGATGGGAAGCAGATTTCCCCCTGAGTGAGGAACCTGACCCAGGGCTCCATCTCAGGACCCTGAGGTCATGACCTGAGCTAAAACCAAGAGTTGGCTGCTTAACCGACCTTGCCACCCAGGCGCCTGAGAAACAGGGTATTATTAAACACTGTAGCTGTACTTGTACTAGATTCAAGTAATTATTCTCTGGTTCATTGTAGAGCAGAACTGGTGCTACAAAGTACTTTTCCTGCAAATAGAAGCACAATGAATTACTCTGAATAGCTGGTTTGGGAGCAAACCAAAACCTGTTCATTGGTCAGCAAGACCAAACTTCCATCTCAGCACCACAGCAAGACTTACACAAATATATTCTCACCACATAACTAAGGTGCCTGGATATGTGCTGGGAGACTCTCCCTACTGGCCTGAATGCCTTCAGCTAGGAGATGAATGCTGACAGTAGTTACTCTGGGAAGTGATTAATTAAATCTCTTTCCTGGCAGTTCCATTAATATCAACACAACATGGCAGAAATATTGACATAGTGAGAAAACACTGCTCTCAATAATAGGGCTTTGTTGACAAAACAGTGAAATGTCTAGACCATTAGCAACAATTCAGGAATCCATCTTCTCCATCAATCTCATTTAGCTTATACGTAACACACACATACACACGCAAGTACACACACATTCTCTTAAAATGTGTAGCAGTTAGGCAGAGAAATGAAGTGGAATTATCTTTAAATATGAATGCAGTTTGCGACACACTGGACCAACTCATTCTCGTTCTTTCTCTCTCTCTCTCTCCACATACACACATACATAACTGGGAAGGGGGAACCATCTGAGGTTGACTGATAATATTATTTAATGTATCACCTAACAGAGAATGACATCATTTACTAATGGTCTACTTTGTGTCCTACACTTCACAAATATTATCTCCAGTCCTCACAAAAGTTTTTTGAGTTGTTTTATTGCCCTTAATTTTCAGCAGAACACACTGCAGTTAAAAGAAGTTAGGGAACTTTCTAGAAGTTATACGGCCTATAAAGCAGAGTTGAGATTTAACTTTATGCTGGTCTTATTCCATAGTCTTTACCCTTTCCATACTGGTATCCCCCCTAATTACTTGCCCCCAGAGAACACTGCAATCTGGCCTTTCAGTTCCCTTCCATGCCTGAACACCTGTGATCTGCTAAACAGGATTACATAATTAATGCAATGTTGCCATTAATACCATCAGACGTCCAGCTTAGCTGCTTATGTGACTGCTCTGCAAAGATCCCTAGCTTCTGAAGGAAATTTGATTGCTTACATACACTCACATCTTGCTCTAGCAGTGTATTTGTACTTTGTCACAACTATGTGTAATGAGTGGACATAAATGTCTCCAAGGAGTCACATCAAAATAAAATTAGAAGGGTACAAAAAGTCCATCATTGTCCATTGTTATGTTAATTTATTATATACTCCATCTTCTAAGCCCTGATCTCCAAAGTTGCCTAGAAATCATCATCCTTATGACTTATAGGTCTTTCTTTCAAATAGTGTGTTTTCCACAAATTCATGCTCCTACTCCTTCCCTCCCTTCCTCACTCCCTCCCTTCCTCCCTCTCTCCCTTTTTTCCTTCCTTCCTTCCTTCTAAAAACTTCTATGTGCAAGTATCTAGCAGTCAACTATTCAAAATTTTCATGAGAAATAGGCAATTATGTGACAGTGTGATCAGTACAAAGTCAGAGGTATGTGTAGGATACACTGAGAACAAGGACTTATGCTGTTTGGGGGCTCAAGAAAGGCTACTTGAAGGAGGTAATTAGTGAATGGGATTTTGAAATATAGGAAATAATAAGGCAGGAGCTAATAGAATGTAAAATGTTTTTTGTTTCAAGAAAAGAGACACTAACATATTTAAAAGTTTTTTTAAAAAAGATTTATTTATTTATTTGAGAGAGAGAGAGAGTGGGGGAAGGGGCAGAGGGAGAGAATCTCAGACTCCCTGCTGAGCTCGAAGCCCCACATGGGCTCAATCTCAGGACCCATGAGATCACAACCTGAGCCAAAACCAAGAGTTGGAAGCCTAACCAACTGAACCACCCAGGCGCCCCCGTTTAAAAGCTCTGGGTATCTGCCGCCCAATGTTTATAGCAGCAATGTTCACAATAGCCAAACTATGGAAAGAGCCCAGATGTCCACTGACAGATGAAGGGATAAAGAAGATGTGGTGTGTGTATACACACACACAATTGGAATATTATGCAGCCATCAAAAACGAAATGTTGATATTGCCATGACCTGGATGGAACTAGAAGCTATTATGCTAAGTGAAATAAGTCCATCAGAGAAAGACAACTATCATATGATCTCACTGATATGTAGAATTTAAGAAACAAAACAGAGGATCATAGGGGAAGGGAGGAAAAAATAAAACAAGACAAAACCAGAGAGGGAGACTCTTAATCATAGGAAACAAACTGAGGGTTGCTGGAGGGGAGGGGGGTGGGGAGATGGGGTACTGATGGACATTAAGGAGGGCAGGCGATGTAATGAGAACTGGGTATTATATAAGACTGATGAATCACAGGCCTGTACCTCTGAAACCAGTAATATATTATATGTTAATTAATTGAATTTAAATAAAAAATGTTTTAAATAAAATAAAAGTTAAAAAAATGTTATTTAAAAATCAGTTTCACTCAGGAGCTCCAGATTCAAGGACTAAGGAAACATGCTAGACAGGATTTTCTGCAGATTTGTTCCCTTGTTTGTTTTTTCCCTAGGCCACATACATGAATAAGGGTGCATATTCAATGTGAAAAGGTGTATTTGGGGTGCCTGGGTGGCTCAGTTGGTTAAGCAACTGCTTTCGGCTCAGGTCATGATCCTGGAGTCCCGGGATCGAGTCCCACATCGGGCTCCCTGCTCGGCAGGGAGTCTGCTTCTCCCTCTGGCCCTCCTCCCTCTCATGCTCTCTGTCTCACTCTCTCTCTCTCTCAAATAAATAAATAAAAACTTTAAAAAAAAAAAAAAAAGAAAGAAAAGGTGTATTTGGCCTGCCAGAGTTCAAGCACAAGATTATAGTGTTAATTCCCACTACTCAAGGCTGGGCAGCTTGAAAACGAACTATCATCAGGGAAAATCCCAGCATGGAACAAGGGGCATGATGTGTTCACTGGGAATGGGGAATGGCTACCATCTATGGACTTGGCAGACTTGGTTTGGGATACCATCTGTGTCATTCACTGGTTGTGAGGACTTGAGCAAGTTATTTAACTTCTGAGCTTCAGGTTCCCCACTTACAAAGTGATGATTATAAGCTGACCAGCAACATTAAAATTTCAATGTGAAAACATATGTAAAATACTCTGTGCAAGTTCTAGCACACTATGTTCAAAAAATAATATGTATTACTAAACTAATAATTTTTACTATTGACTTTATTCACTGTTCTCCACCCTAGGTACATGTCAAAACTACTTCAGTGCTTTTGTACAAATTCAGATGTCTTTTCCTAGAATCCACTTGATCACAGTATCTGTAGAATTAATTTGGACATCTATGATTTAAAAAAGTACTCTAGACAATTTTTTTTGTATAACTAGGGTAGTGCTGGAATGTAAAAATAACCTCTTAAAATTCCATCACACAGTGGCTCTGAGTCTGTGGCCAGCAAGTGGACATATTTTCTGCAGTTACTAGAGATAATAAAAAGGGAGGGCTTACTCAGTATTTTTCGTCCCCAAATTATTTGTTCCCTACCATAAACCTACTGAAAAAATATAATAGATAACAGTTATAGATTTATAGCTATTATTTTTAAGCACTACTTATGTCCTTTGCATAGATAGAGCACTCTACTTATACACCAAGTCAATATATTATTTTTCATGGCCTCTGTGTTATGGTTGAGGAAAATAATCAGAGATGTCAACATACTTTTCTAAAATCACACAGCTATTGAGTATAAAGTATAGAGTAGAGTTGGGTACAGGCTTTCTTCCACCATGCCATGCTGCCTTTGGGTGTTACAAATGGATAGGATTATATCCAAATCTAAAGACATTTTATATTATACTTTGTCTGTGGGACTGTATTGGGTACACATTTACAGTTCTGAAATATCAGGTGAAAAATCCTAGTTAACATCTACCTGAATGGCATCTGAAGTCCAGTCCAACTGGACTATTATTTGGGAACTCAAGAGCCGCACTCAGTTTAAACACCTGTACCCAGCGCGGAGCCATCCCTTTCTGAAACATCCTGTACTTTCTCACTCACTTCTCTATTAAATCCATTATTTAAGCATTCCTGCTTTTCTGTGTGTGTCGTTCCACTCCACTGAACTGCTTCTGTGTGGAGTACAGGCACAGTATCATTGTGACTCAAACCTAATCCATGGTAAATATTAAAGGAAGGTGGCAAATGTGACTAGTTGTCCATTCAATATGACATGCGGTGTAATGAGGGGAAACCCTTCTGAGCTTCAACTCTTGCTTTATGGAGAAAAGGAGGTGAATCCTCATGTGACTGTTGACAAGTCTATGGCAAATGTGTGCACCAAGTGAGAAGTTGAAATAAAAAGCGCTGTACGAAGTCATAAAACATCAAGCCTGATGAATTATTCATTTAATGGCTTCAAAGTTAGACTTGGAAAAATGTAAATAAAACACACTGAAAACTTTCTCTTTTCTGGAAACGATTTTATAGTCATGAACTAAATGCGAGGAGCACTTAAAGTGTCGAACTGCATTGTATATTTTATGTAAATTAAGAATATTGAACAAATTCCCCATTTGGTACAGAAGAGAGAAAAAAAATAGACCTCTCCTGATGATCAATGCCTCTGAGAAAATGAATTATCTTTATTTTCTCCATTATCTTTTATTGTCATTTTATATACTCTATAAAATATCGACCTGCAAGGTATTCAAATGAAATGTGATGTAATTTTTCTGATTCATGAGCCTTTTTTATACCCTTCAGGTATGACTGCGACCTTCTCTACATCCCTGAATACACCTCATAGCTAGATTCTGCCTTAGTAATAGAAAGTACTCTAGTAATAGAGTGTATTACATTAAGGCAAATGTAGTCCTTGGAGTTCAAAGGGCTGGGTTCAAATCCCAATTCTGCAATTCAGTGTGTAGCTTTGGAAATACTAATTGTAATGACTAACTCAAAGTATCGCAAAGCTGAAGACAGACCGAATATACATTCACAAAGTACATGGTAGGATTATAACAAGTATTCGTTAATGAAATGGATTCTGGAGAAATTCTTTCAGTGACTGTGCCCACACAATCCCTCTTGAATTCACAGTAGCTCAGCTTTTCCCCAAAGCTTAATATTCATTAGCCACATATTTTTATGCACCTATGCACCATCTAGGGTAAAAGAGAGAAAGTTATCATTCAGAAAATAATGTGATTAACCTGTAAGACAGCAGCATTCCAAAACCTTACTGAAAACCAACACATACCCAAAGCCAAGCATAAACCATATCAAATGCCAAGTCCTCAGTGGAAATATCCTGATCTAGCCTAGAAGCACAATAGAATGGAGTCCATGGTCAAGTTTCCACTGATAGCAGGAAAATGAAAATAATACGCACATATATGTGTATATATATTTTTTTAAAACAAGAAACACCTAAATTGAATTGTTTTAACCTAAGTTCCCTGACACCATAACCCGATACAAAAACCTTGCACACTGGTAGTTTATTTGGGAATTTATTCCAGAGTACAGGAGTGAGTAACCTAGGAATACAATTAAGGAAGAAAAACCAATAAAGTGCATTGCTGGTTGGCGCTCTGTGTTACTACTGCTTGGTCTTGCCTTCTGAGGAGCCTGGTGCAACTGCTCACAAAACTGACTGCTTGGCACCAAAAGGAAAGGCATTTATCCATGAGTGTCTATGTTGCGCTGCTCAAGGGAGCCCCTAGGCTTTACCTCCTATACCCTTCTTGGTTGCACCTGCGTGAATGTCACTAGAGTTCCCTTGGGCAAAGAAATCCTTGGACAGGAAGAAAGAATTTCTTGGTCTAAAAAAAGTGGTACCTGGGTGAAGCTCATGGAGCACGCACGGAACTAGTTGCCTCAACAGGGGCCAGAGTACAAAGTGCCCACTACAGCTCTCTTTTCAACACTCAGATTGGCTTACATCATTTAAGTTCAGCCTCTCAGCAAGGACCTTTCAGAGTTAGCAGCCTCTGCAAAGGCTGATTATAGAAGTTTAGTAGGACAACTTACAAACCCCACTGCTACTCTTGGTGAAGAAACACTAAGTGAAATCCATCATTTGTATACATTAGAGGCTCCTTATCTGTGGTTTTGCTTTGCATGGTTTTAGTTACCCACAGCCAGCTGCAGTTTGGACGCAAATAACCCTCTGACAGACCGGATCATCAGAAGGTCAGTAGTAGCCTAACGCTATATCACAGCACCTCTGTCATTCACCTCACTTTATCTCATCACATAGGCATCTTACCGTCTCATATCATCACTAGAAGGATGCATATGGTACAATAAGATATTGTGAGAGAGAAACCCCATTCACATAAGTTTGATTATAATATATTGCTATAATCATTCTATTTTATCCTTAGTTATTGTTAATCTCTTAATCTCATAGGTATACTCCGGTTTCTCTTCAAAACGCATAAATCTTTCGCCTTTTAATCTCATAGGTATGTATGCATCGAAAAAAAACATAGTATATATAGGATTTGGTACTGTGTTTTCAGGCATCCACTGGGGGTCTTGAAATATATCACCCATGGATAAGGAGGGACTGCTACCCTCCAGCACTCATTTTATATTTCCCTTGCCTTTGGACAGCACTTTTGCTGCTCTAGGATGCTTATCTAGGGCTGGATGATTTAGACTCTTTATCCCCAAAGAGTATCTGAGCCCTTGATTATCTTGCCCTTATGAGCTATGGTTCCTATAATTTCCTTTTCATCAGTATTACCAGATATGGAAGTGCAAAAAGACAACCCAATAACAGGACAGTGGTTCATCCTAACCAGGCACAATTACCTCTGCTAGGATACCAATTCTTGTTTGTGTACTGGGCCAGTGGCAGGATCCCAACTGGGAGAATTAGCTTTGGTGGAAGTGATTTACTCTGGTGGAAGTGACCCCTCACCCCAGCCCAAATGAGTAGCCATTAAAATAGGCTTGTCTATGATCACGGGAATGGAAAACATAATTTCTTGTTTCCCCTAATTAGGTAAAATTAGGTCAAATTAGATCAAATAGAATGATGATGAAAAGAGTTGCTCCTGATTCCACACTGTGGTTCCTGAACTTATGTATTGTAGCTGCTATAGACATAGCACCATAAAAGAGTGGTCAATTCAGTAAATATCTCACATACGAGTGGACAGCATCTAAATCCTGCAGGGACTCATCTCTGAACTGATGCTTTGGATGAATCTTTAGTGGACTACTCCATGGTTCTTTGAGTTGTCTATTTTTACATCATGACATGTATGGTAAGGCCAATAGGTCATAGTCACAGGTCTACTGTTGTACATTTGCTGCCAAAAAAATCAGTCCCTTGGTCTGAGGAATTATTGTGCACAATATCATGGAAATGGCTAAGGAATTCTGCAATATTTTGATGGTGATACTTCCATAGTCACTGCAAGCAGAAAAGGCAAACTCTTATGTGAAAAATCACTGCATCTTCAGTATAGAAGATTTCCAAAGGAGCTAATCTGCCATCAAGTGACTGCTGATCATTTAAGAAAGGGATCCTTTTTGAGGACACAGTCCTTGGTTCTGCTGCTTGTGGGTTAGGTTGGCATTGAGTGTTCACAGTAGCTAGGTCCTATATTTTGGAGAGAAGCCCATGATGTCTGGCCCATTTTCATCTTCATCCTTGCCACAATGACCGTTCCATTCATGGGCCATTTGCACTAACACTGGTTTGACTGAAGGAAAATGCTGGCTGATAGTCACAGGATCAGACATCCATTTGTTAGCTGAGTGCCTCCTCCGAGTCTAGTCAGGTGCCTCTTTCCCAGATATCCTTGTTCTGATCTTTCAGTCTTACTCCTTCTGAGTCTTCTATTAACAGGCCAAGCATTCTCCTGGCTGGGGGTGCTCCTCGTATGTCCACACCTGAGGCTTCTCACTCCTTCCCACAAAGTTGATGACCAGGCATACCATACAAAGCTCTACTCACTGGGAATATTTCCACCTCTCTTCTTTGGGAACACCCTGGGTGGTTCTTGGTAAGGCAGGAGTCCATTTGGGGCTTATACCAACGTATCACACTGGCCTGTTTGTGAACAAGGCCCAAGTGTTTTCCTCCCCATTAACTGGTCATCAAAACAAACAAAGATGTGTTTGTGAGGGCAGTATTTGGGTTGAGGGACTGGCAATAATGAGACACAGGTAAGTGATGTGGGAGACTGAGCTACATGTACATGTGACCTATATACACTCCCTGAACGAGTCTGGGCTCATGCTGCAGATATTTCCATTGCCTGCCCTGGGGGATTGCTGCTGCACCATTGTGACCTCATAACAAGTCTTGAAGAGCAGCTCTGGACATTGGCCACTTGCTGTCCTCCACTTACAGGCTCTCAGTCTCTATAAGGGCCCAGTAGCATGTTAAGAGCTTCTTTTTAGATTCCAAGGAGTTTTCTGCCATAGAAGCCTGGCTTTCTCTAGGCCCCAGGTCTCAACTGAGATTCCCCTCTTGAAGTTTCTGCACACCGCTCTTATCCAGCCTAGATAACTGGGTGTTATTGAATGTTCTGGATCATGTGGCAACACAGCGGCATCACCAATCTGGACCTCCTAGAAAGCTTTCGTGCTCCAGGCCTTGCTCAAAATCAGCAAGATTCTGGGTTGTGCAGCCCTGAGCGCTTAGTGAGTTTGTACTGGCTCCCTGCGACTTGGTGTCAGAGAAGCCCTGAGGCAGGACACAAGAGATCTTGGCAAAGACCTCAGGGAGGTGCTGCTATACAGTGGTTGCCATGGAGGTAGCTGGAGGGAGAGGTGGGACCATGGAAATATGAATTGCTATGCAATGGGTGCCTACTATAAGGTGATAACAAACACATATCATCATTCAACTTAAGTAACTACTTTTATTTTAAAATCAATGCCTTTCCATCTTTTTGGTAGTCACCTGGCTTTTCACTTGTTTCTTAGAAAGAGTAAAATGCAAAAATATTGCCAACCATATATCATTTTTTTCTCATTTCATACACACACATATACGCACAGGTGCGTGCAGAACACACCACACAAACATATACATGTCTACAAAAATCAAAATAAAAGTATTATATATGGAGAGGCATGCAGTTACCTCAGACAATTAATTAATTAATTACAGTAGGTTCCATGCCCAGTGTGGAGCCCAACATGGGGCTTGAACTCACAAAACTGAGATCAGACCTGAGTTGAGATCAAGAATCAGACACATAACCAACTGAGCCACACAGGTGCCCTGACAATCTGAAATTTAAATCTCTAATTCTGTTGATTAGATAACTACGGATATAAGAAGCATTTCTGACCTTTAATTTCCCTACATGTAAAACAAAAGATAAAACTTATACTCATATTTTACTGCAAAAAGTAGCGTGGAGCACAAAGAGGTACACATACACTCCAGAAAGTCCAAGGGAAAGCGCTGGAAATCTGTGAATCTGCTGAAATGGAAGACAGAATCTGTATGTACACCGGTGTCGAAGTACATGCATGAAATTTTTTGTAGGCCTCAGTTTTGATGAGACTAACAGAGAATACTCAGTTTATTTTAGTACTCTCCCGTCTCTTTTTTTTTCTTCCTTCACTAATTCACCCATCTTCTACAGCTTTCTTACTAAAAAGGCTTCTGCTAGAATGCAACGGCTTTAAGTCACTCTCTTGCTTTACCTTACCAAAGAATTTCCTGCATATTCAATCTTATTTCCTATCCTTTTCAATGTTTTTGGTTTATTTTATTCTATTTATTTAATTATTATTTTTGCCTTCAGTCACACTTCTTGCCAATAGAAAGGCTGGAGTTTCAAGAGAAAATGATAAATCATAACTCTGCTTTATTTTTATGAGATGAAGGCAGTCGTGGGGGCTGAAGGATAAATGTTTAGGAGATATCACTTCCTTGCCTTTTGGTGAGAGTATCTTAGGGAGGCAAAGTTGATTCAAAACTTTAAAATTCCACAGTAGTTACAGTTTTCAAAATTATCTTTCAGCCTTTTCATCTGAAACAATAATCAGACTTCCAAGAATTGGTCTTCATTGCAACATAGTATATTTCAGATGAAAAATGTATTTTGCATCACAATCAAAAATGGTAACTTTTTTTTCCAATATGCCTTTTGAAGCAGGCTTTGCCACAGAAGACAACAGCACATACAAACTGTATTGTGCAAACCACTGTTAGTTGAGATTCTATCGAGAAACAGAATTCACCCTCCTGGGTATTTTATAATATTTGTTCTCTTTGTATTCCTATATCCATGCCCTTGGGGGATTCCAATGGTCATCCAAATCTATAATGCAATGGAATTATAGTGTAGTAATTTAATTTTTTTCATAGTGTTTGACTTTATTTACATTGCTTTTTAAAAGTAGAACAAATAAAGAAGGTCTAAGAGTTGATTTTGATTTTCTGTGAAAACAACACAATGTTTAGAGTTATTAATATCAGGATGTAACAGCCTAGGCAAGATATTTCAGTATTAGGCTCAGTTTTCTCACTTCTTAAATTAGGGTAATCATATCTCTTTCAGATTGTTTTTTGTTTGTTTGTTTTTAAAGTTTGAATGAGGGGCGCCTGGGTGGCTCAGATGGTTAAGCGTCTGCCTTCGGCCCAGGTCATGATCCCACGGTCCTGGGATCAAGCCCCAGATCGGGCTCCTGGCTCAGCGGGGAGCTTACTTCTCCTTCTCCCTCTGCCTTTCTCCCTGCTCATGTTCTCTCGCTGTCTCTCTCTCTCTCTCTTTGTCTCAAATGAATAAATAAAATCTTAAAAATAAATAAATAAATAAAGTTTGAATGAGACAACATACATGAAATGATGAGCACAGTCCTTGGCTTATGGGGGGGAATCAACAACTGTCTATTATTATTTAATGATGTTGTTGTTATCACCAAAAATTCTAATAATACTTTTCTATCTCTCTTTCTTAAAACCAAATATTTCCAGGATTTATCATTCCAGCTAAAACTGATCACTCAAGACCCTGTCAAGGGTACTGCTTACAGGTGATGCAGTCAGGATGGTGACAGAACTAGGTATTTTGCCCAGTGATAAAAAGCTGATGGGACAAAGAGTGTGTAGTCTGGACACTAGATATAATTAATATAAACAAGCACTTAAAGGTACTCATGTGGAAAATACAGGAAATTTAAACTCTATGATTCCAAATGGCAGAATTTGGACCTATAATTCTATAGAGAATATCAGTTCTGGGTTCGAAAAGGGCTTTACCAATGCAGTTGTCTACTAATGCAAAGTATACAAGGAACAGTCAGTCATTCCTTTGTGTATTTCATTCGGGTCTAGAGTAACCTTGACCTTGGGAGAATGGATCTATTACAAACAAGCAGTTGATAGGGAGAGAGATGAAGCAATATTTATTTTCTCCCCAACAGCATACTCTCTTGAGGTCTATAGCAAGGGAGAGAATAAAGGAATTTTCATTTGTCTTTATGTATAATTCCTGCTTGGTAGGTGTCAAAAACAATCATTCTACACCTCAGTAGATTTGGCTATTCATTCAGTCACTCACCATCTTTTGTTTCATGTCTCATCCTTGTCACTGGACACATAAAGGTGAGTCAGACATGGGACTTATTCCTGAACACAGGCAGAGTTGTAAACCCATAATTGCAACATGGTGAAAACTTAAGAGAGATGTGTACAAAGTGCCATGTGATCTGAAAAACAAAAACAGCTATCCATGCTGGCACTTGGGATTAATTCAGGAGAGATCCCAAAAGGACAGTGTTTTCTGGACAGTGTGCTAAATTATGCAGTTTTTCTAGCAAGGCAACAGTGGCATGCATCAAAAAATGGCTTCATTAAGCAAAACTACAGAAACATGAAAAAGAATTGGAATGCTCATGGGTCAGCAAGTAATTTGGTAGCTGTGGACCAGGAGGCTATGTGGAGTTACTATGGGAGATCCTACAGAGTGAGGCTGGGTCTACCCCAGTATAGACCTTAAACACCAAAACAAGCAGCTTGGAGTATGTCACATGCTTTGAGAACATGTCATTTTATTCTAGAAGTGTGAAGCTAGAACGAGAAGGTCAAGAAAGAAGGCTGGGTTAATAATTCAGCGCATATTGGAATAGAGGTAACAGGTGATGAGTGGTGGCCATGGCAGCAGGACAAGGAGCAGAGAGAGAATGAGACCACTGATCATCATGCCCTACTTGCTAAAAGGTACCATTTCAACACTCATGGGGGAAATGATAAACTTATAGTGAGAAGGAAGAGCATAAGCTAGGGCTTTGCCTCTATGTTAATTGGGACTAGATGACTCTCTGTGATTCTTTTTAGTCCCATATTCTCTATTTTTCTGACACAGAATGCTTTCATTTAATAAATATTTACTGTATTTCTTCTTTGCTCCCTGAATTTAAAAGATTAATGCAAAAGCCTTGAGTGTATGACTTTTGAGTACATGACTTAAAATTCTATGTCATTTTGATCTTTTTACCATGCTTAATTTAGCTCCTTCTATTAGATTCATTAAACAGTTGTTATCTTTAAAGGATACATTTTTCTTCTCTCTCTGACCCTTCTTAAATGACTGTTAAAAAAAAGTGCCTTACTTGACTCTAATTAATAAGCTACAACTAACTATTCAATTAACAAAATATATTTAAAAACAAAAACTTGGACCATTTTCAGAGCAAAAGCCTGCTGCACACAATTTCAGACCTCCACCAGGAATTAGCAACTGATGTGCTGACACAGTACATGCATATTTACTTTTGTTATCCCCCAAAATGCATTGTTACCATGGTAACCCATGTAGTGCCGCTGTTACCAAGAGACAGAAGTTCTTGGTGGCTATAAAGGAAAAACAATTAAAAAGAGGAAGAAACAAAGAAAAAATAATCAATGAAAATTACTTTAAATGAAAAACCATTTTTATGAACCACCATGTAAAAGGCTGCAAATTATCTTGGGAAAATCTAGGGAAGAGGGACCACCATCAAGGAAATGCTTCATTTCAGCACACCGGTCCTAAGTGTTCCTTTATCATGGAAGAAATATTGCAAAGAACCCTATTGGCTATCTGTCAAATTGTTTGATTTAGCTTCATTAATGTTCACTTTATTTTATGCGCCATGAGGGAAGAGACCTTGAATGTTCTGCTTAACATTGTAGGGCCAGCATCTGGTATAATACCAGATGAAAAATTGTGAAATAAATGAGTAAATGGATGAGAGCAAGTTTAAGGCAATGCCTACTAAACAGAGTCATGGAAGACCCCATGGAGTAAAAAGAGCAAGACTTCCTAGTTTTTAATGTACACTAAAAGTAACATAGGGAGTTAATAAAATGCAAAATCCTGAGTCCTACTCCAAATGATTTTGATTCAGTAAATCTAAGATGTGCCTCAGGATCCTTTAGCATCTGTTTATCATGTGTTATGGGTGAGTCTGATGGATTTGCTCTGGGAACTTCCCCTTTGAACACATTGGGGGAGATTATTAAACTCTAAGTTAAAGGCTCTAAATTTGCTCTACTGTTGAACAACTTTGTAGAATCATACAGAATTTCCTGGTTAGGATTCTCATCTCAGAAATAAACAAACTGAATTTCAATCATTTTCAAAATAGATGCAATCTAAGGTCCTTATTGAATTTCATTTAAAATAGCTCTGACTGCAATAGGGTCTTTTTTTTTTTTTTTTTTTCTTTTTTAACCTTGGGCTCTTACATAAGATTTTATTTTTCAAAAATCTCCTGCTGTTGAACATAATATGGCAATAATGACCCAAAATGCAAAAACAAAACAAATTTGACTTTTAGGAATATGTAAGTTTCAAAAAAAAAAAAAAATCTAAGTTTTAGAAATTACACAATTGATTTGATTAATGCAGGCACCCTAAACCAAAATAAATTCTGTTGGAGGACCATCAAAAACTTTCTTACAAATTCTATTTACCAAATAACTGCCAAATCAATATTGTTAGTTGTTACACATAGAAATATAGAATAAGAGATTTATTTTCAGACAGATTTCCTTTGTTTTTCCCAGGAAGAGGACCTCCTCCTTCATTCTGTTACCAAAACTGCAAAAGCAAGATGTTATTGTTGGGCCTATTGAAATATTCTAGCTAGTAAGTCAAAAGATGGAAAGGGAGCTTGATTTCTGATGTTCTAATTACTAGAATCTAAATAAAGTATAAATTAAGTTTAAAAAAAAAGGAAGAAATACAGTTGAAACTTCAATCCTTGTGTGTTGTATTAATTAAAATGGCTACAAAATACCAACAAAAAACCTATCATCAGCTGTTGCTTTTGCTTGCAAAATAATTTGTCATTTTGCATCAAACTCTGCCCTGAATGTGCTCAGAGTTAAAGGTTTTACAGCTTGATCAGCTTCCAGACAAACTGGCCCAATCTCTTCTTTGTGGACTTGGCTGAGGGCCTGTTTCCTGTAACTCTTATTTTTCTATCCTGTTTCCTCTCTGTTTCCTCTTCCCACCATCAGGGTCCTGAAGATTCTGAACCACTATTTCCTAGTTTGGCTTATTTCCTTCATGAGCACTTCCCACTGGTCAGACACATTGCTAATGCAGCCAGTGACCTCATAAACTGAATAAATCCAAAGATAAAAATGGATGTGCCAATTTAAAAGAGGTCAAGCAGCAAGTGCGAATCAAGTGTGAACAGCAAGCAGATGGTGACTACATTTCAAAGAGACTAGTACTTCCAAAATATAGGGCTGCCAACACAATTACTATATTGCTGTATTTAAAGAAAATACATTTATAAAGAATTAAGAATGTAGGGCGCCTGAGTGGCTCAGTTGGTTAAGTGACTGCCTTCGGCTCAGGTCATGATCCTAGAGTCCCGGGATCGAGTCCCGCATCGGGCTCCCTGCTCAGCAAGGAGCCTGCTTCTCCTTCTGACCCTCCCCCCTCTCATGCTCTATCTCATTCTCTCTGTCAAATAAATAAATAAAATCTTAAAAAAAAAAAATTATGAACGTAAAGCTCAGTTAAAATGTAAAGCACTTTAAAAAAATGTAAAGCACTTTAAGAAACTAACTTGTATTTAAGATTTTATTGATTGATTGATTGATTGATTGATTGATTGAGAGGCAGGGGAAGGGCAGAGGGAAAGGGAGGGGGAAAGAATCCCAAGCAGGTTCTGCACTGAGCATGCAGCCCCCACGTGGGCCTCGATCTTACAACCATGAGATCATGACCTTAGCCCAAATCAAGAGTCAGACACTCCACTGACTGAGCCACCGAGGCGCCCCAGTAGCTCTTTTAAATGAAAAGCAGATTTTTGAAAATTTAAATCATGTTAGATGGACAGATGAATTTCCAGAAATCATTTGATTCCAAGGTGTATATGTCTAATAAATGCCCCCCACAACATTCCAAGTTTGTACCAGTGCCTTCACATACCTAGTTGCTTGTAGTTCTAATAACCAAGAGGCAAAATAAGTAGATTGTAACCAACTGCATTTCAGATAAAGATAGAAAGATTCAGAGAGGATAAACTACTTTCCAAAGTTATAGTTATAGTTACAGAATTGGTTGAGCCATCACTCAAATCTAGTTATCCTTAGGTTTATTCCCTCTCTCAAATAATAACTACATATAATAGGATAAGAAAGTTTAGAGTGACTAGAGAATATGATAAGGCTCATGATCAATTGATCTGACCCTGACTTTGAAAGTTGCTGTTTAATGCTAAGGAAGTTTAGGTTAAAGAAGATCATAAAGAAAGATACAAAAATGAGGGCTTTCAGTGACTGTTGGTTGAATCCTGAGGACGCTGGGTAAGGAGTAAAATGTTAGTTGAAAGATCTGAGTTGGGCTGGGAAGGTTAGTAGGCTTAGACAAAGGTTTTCAGAAAAATGTTATTCATGAACAGCTTGAGAAAAATCTAAATTTAAAAATAATTATGATAACAATAATATAAAGAGCCAATGTGGGTTTGTATTGCTTGGCTCACCAGTATGTTCATCCATGTATTTGTCCATTAACTTGCTGAGGCTTTATCCAGTGCTTGCTCTATGCCAAAACGATTGTGACACTGAGGGATGAATGGGCACAGTGCAAGAAGATAAGCTGAGGGTGCCATTGTAGTGGCAGGGGTAGTGACAGAGGTCTTTGCAGAAAGCTACGGTCTCTCTCACATACACACACACACACACACACGAAGAGGCATCTATTTAGATTTGGGCGACAGATGAGACCACCTTCTGACTGAGCTGAAACTTGAAAGAATAGCAGAAGCTGGCTAGATAAACAAGGGATGGAAGCAGACACAGTGTACCAAGACAAGGGAGAAGCAAATATAAATTAACAAACATCCCACAAAGTAGGAATATAAAGCACTTCCAGATGCCCAGGGAACTCTAAGGGATTAGGATGAATGGAACATAAGGCTAGAAATGTATTTGGAGGTCATGCTGAGGATCTTCTATTTTATCCTGTAAACAATGGAGACCAAGCAACATATGTTAAGCTGGGGAGAAACCTGATCATATAGTTGTTTTAGGAAGATGACTTAGGCTCGCTGTGGAAAACAGCTAGTAGAACCTAGGAAGGTAGGTGGGAAAGTGGTGGTGGTTGTGATGGGATCAGGGATGAGGAGGAAGGATAAAAGGATGTTCCTCCTACAGATACTTTAAAAATGTTTACTTTTTTATTGTTACATTTAAGTGCAAAATACTTTGGGAGGGTAAGTAAAAATATGATTTGATCATTTTCCCCAAAATGGTGCAACCCAGTTTGTTAAACAAAAGGGAGGGGATCATTGTACACCACCTCCCCTCCCATCCCATTTAAATGAGAAGATTCCTTTCCTTGTTTCTGCTTCTGGAAAGCTGTTTCTTGTCCATATGACCTGGAGGGAACTGGCCCTCCTTGAACAGGTGAAGTGACCCGAGCCTCTGGAGAGACAGGGTCTTTGACCCTGAGGCTGCTGCAGCCTTTGAATCACTGTCAAGATGCGGCCAGAGTCCCCTAGAGAGAGACTCAGCAGAACCTTGGAAAGATGAGGAGGGATTTTTAATATGTTCAGAAATATTTATCAGTGCAGAAACTGAATGTTTAGAAGCCACTGCAACAAAGATTAAACTAGAGCAATCAGGTTAATGATGGCTAACATTTTACTGAAGACTTTAATACAGGAAAGGCATCATTTTCAGCACTTTACAAAGACTTTGTTTTATTCTGATAATTCTGTAAGTGTTCTATCAGTCAGGGTCCAGGGAGAAAATACTTAGGATGCTTTCATTAGGGTAATTTGAGGAGAGATAAATTAGGCACTGTTTTCAAATGTGTGCTTAAGAAACAGGGAAGCCAAAAGATGGAGTGCTGTATCGCTGGAGTAGAAAAATGGGGGCTCTGTTACTACCAGTAGCCCTGAAAGGATAAAAAGAGAGGAAACAGTAATTGTAACAGCACATACAGAGGGGAGGGTGCAGCAGGCCATGTAATGGGAGCTGAGACCACAGTGGAGCCATGCCAAAGCCTTGACCTTGCAAGAGAACCAGAGCCAGAGGAAAAAATACTGTATCAGCCAGAGTTCTCCAGAAAAGAAGAACCAGTAGGATTGATCGGTCTATCTATCCGTAGATCGATCTATCATCTATCTATCGATTATCTATTTAGATTTATTATATTTTGAATGGGTTCATGCGATTATGGGAGCTAGAAAGTCCAAAATGGGTAGGGCAGGCTGGCAGGCAGGAATCTCAGGCACAATTTCTACATTAGTCCTGAGGCAGAATTCTTTCTTCTCTAAAAAGCCTCAATTTTTGCTCTAAAGGTCTTCAAGGGATTGGACGAGACCTACCCACATTATGGAGGTTAATCTCCTTTTCTGAAGTCAAGTGATGTACATGCAAATCATATCTACAAAATACCTCTACGACAATACTTAGAGTAATGTAGGACCAAACTGGACAGCATGGCCTAGCCATACTGACATGGAGAATTTAACCAGCAGAACTACCCAAACCTCTTTCTTATTAATGGATTTATCTGAGAGGCAAATGTGAAATAGTTTTAGACATTAGATTTTAGATAATCCATTATGTTTCTCTACAATAAAGTGGGACACATGTGTGTCCAGTGATAACAAATAGAGATTTTTTTGAAGTGATTTTTTTAAAAAGATTTTATTGATTTATTTGAAAGAAGAGAGCACAAGTGGGAGCGGGGGCGGGTGGGGGGGGATGCGCAGAGGGAAAGGGAGAAGCAGACTCCCTGAGCTGAAGGTAGACGCTTAACTGATTGAACTACCCAGGAGCCCCACAAATAAAGATTTTTTTTAAAAGGATGTTGTTTTTTTTATTAGTATGACAGATTATAGCTGCTACCTCAGCTAGCTCATTTCTAGTTCGTTTTTCCAGATAGTTTCTCTGTCTACTGACAAACCAGCAGTAAGTTTCCTAGCAGAAAGAAACTCTTACCACTCAAACTCTGCTGCTTGTATCTGAATAGGGATGTTAATTGCTCAGAGGTTTTAAATTTCTTTCCTTGCTTTGTTTTGTTTCATTTTCGAAGTCAAGTTACACCATTGGTTTTCTCTTTGAAATGTCCTTATTACCTCATCAACTTTATTTTGCACAAATTGAGAGTGGCAATAATGGCTTGATTTCTTCTTGGTACAGGGAAGGCAGAATGGGCTAAATGTTGTGGATACTGACTTCCAGGGTATAAACTTGTTATTTCCCAACTGCTTTTAGATCAGGGGTTGCCCCAGTTATCATGTAAAAGACCACATCGTAAATATTTTAGGCTCTGAGGGCCCCATGGTCTTGTTACACTGCCGTGCTCGACACTGTCACTGTAGTACTTACGGAGCCATGGACAATATGGTAATAAGTGGGAATGATTTTGTTCCAATTAAATTTATGAACACTGGAATTTAAATTTCATACAATTAACCCTCTTTTCTTCATAAAAATTGAAAAAAAAATAAAAACTATTTTTAGGTCACAGGCTATCCTAAAACAAGTGGTGTGTCGGGTTTGGCCCTTGAGCTGTAGTTAGCTGATCACAGCTTTAGGAAAACGCTTTTATGAGACCCAAAAGGATACTTCCTAGAGGAGATGCATTGCATAAGCTTTCTAATTTTTTAAACAGCTTTATTGAGGTATAACTGATATATATATACAATGCACATACTTACTGTATACAATTTGAAGAATTCACTGCTTGAGAAAGTAAAGATTAGATAGGAACTGACATTTGCTGTGCAATTATTCTGTAGGGTGTTTTATGTAGGTTTCCTCACTTAGTCCTCTCTGATGCCTGAGGACACCAAAGTGTTTCCCTCCCCTTTATGTAATCTCTGTTGGTTTCACTGCAAAACTGCATGCCATGAAGTAAACAGACTGTGGAGAGAGCCTGTGGGTAGCACCTTCATCTACTTTATGCAATCCACCAGAGTTGACTTTGGGATGTAGAGGCATCTCAGTCACGACTTTTACTCTTAATGAATAATGAATTAGGAAGTTCAGGCCAATGCAAATAGCTACAGGAAAGTTATATGCTTTATTTAGAAGGATTTCAGACTTAGCCAAACAATATCACCTGAAAAGACTCTAAAATTCCTAGCATCAAAGCCACAACTCAAAACACTTAAATGAAACTGTTTGAAGGTGGCTGTTTTAAAAAACTCTCTAGGGGGCACCTGGGTGGCTCAGTCGTTAAGCGTCTGCCTTTGGCTCAGGTCATGATCCCAGGATCCTGGGATCGAGCCCTGCATCTGCATCGGGCTCCCTGCTCAGCGGGAAGCCTGCTTCTCCCTCTCCCACTCCCCCTGCTTGTGTTCCCTCTCTCGCTGTGTCTCTCTCTGTCAAATAAATAAATACAATATTTAAAAAATAAATAAAAATAAATAAAAATAAAAAACTCTCTAGGATCCTCAAATTTATGGGCAAGGCTGAGAACTGCTGTTCTAAAATAAGGGTGCCACATTCAAAAGTGCAGAATTGTAGCTGTAAAATACATATGGATTGTAGGAAGTACAAACAGGTTGTCTGTGTATATGTGTATAGACATGCACACACACACACGCATATACACAAGACTGCCGAAGATCCAATATAGTCTGTGTTTTGCAGTGCAAAAGAAATTCACCTAATATTCTAATCCTTTATTTAAAAAAAAAGACCTTAGAAATTGTCCCTATAGCTACTACACATCTCCTCTGGGAGTTCTTGCCAAAAATATAGTTCTGCAGCTGGAAAATCAGGGAAGGGAAGAGGGGTTTTCAATTCAAAAACATACGTTTATATCATATATGCCTATCTACCTACCTACCTACCTAGCTATTTAACAAAAGAGAAGGGAAGTGGAGCCTGACTCTTGATATGTGCATAACCCCATACTATCTGATTTTTGATTCAGAAAACGTGTGGTAGCAATCCATAGGCAGACACTGCACTTTTATCTAAGGCTACTGTGTCTGGTCAGAAACAAGGTAACAGTGTAGTCTATTCTGTACTTGAGAAGGAACATTACCAACTTGTGAGCAGGATGGATTCTTTACTTGTGAGGAGGTGATGAGGTCGAAGGCAAAGCACTCATTAGCAGGTAATTATAACTGTGTACATGGGAGCAGGTGAGGAATAAATTGGGAAGCTCCAGTAGAAATGGAATATATTCAGTGAGATTTTATAACTGACTGAATGTGAAAGATGGACTACAAATTTCTAGGCCACTTGAAATGTTGAGGCAAATGATTTAATTCTGTGATGCACGTCACAATGGTCTTGCCAAGCTGTGGTTTTGTTGACAACAATTAAATATCTGAACACTGGCAGACTGGCCAAGGAAAAGTGTTTCTTTAATAATTCAGTGATAAATTAAATAACCTGGTCCTAAATGAAGCAGAGTTAGGGTTCAAACTTACTTTGTAAAATGTTTGGACCTTCCAATTTATTTCAGGAAATTTTTGTTTAAGATGATTCATTTAGGGGGCACCTGGGTGGCTCAGTTGATTGAGCGTCTGACTCTTGGTTTAGGCTCAGGTCATGATCTCAGTGGGGCTGGAGTGGGGGAATCTACTTAGGATTCTTTCTCTCCCTCTCCTGCTGCCCCTACTCCTGCCTGTGTGCACTCTCTCTCTAAAAATAAATACTTTTTTTAAAAGACGGTTCATTTAATTTGCTGCAGGTTATAAGGAAATTCACATGAATTTCAAGAATCAGTCTGTAGGGCAGCAAACAATTCATTGTACCCTATAAAATACCCTTAATATTTAAGTATAAAATACTCTTAATATATGACAACAGACATCCATTGATTAATCTTTTTATTATTATTACTTTTATTTTGGTAAGCAATTTGAAACTGTTCTAAATGGTTTTAAATTTCTAAATTGTTGCTCTTTATTAAAAATGTTTTAGTAAGAGTCTACTTTCATCCTTTTTTTTTTTTTTTTTAAAGTAGTCTCCACACCTAGTGTGGAGCCCGACATGGGGTTTGAACTCATGACCCTGAGATCAAGAGTCAGACACTTTGAGCCACTGATGCACCCCTTTAGTCCCTACTGTTAAGATTTTTTTTTTAATTGGGGCATTATCTGTATACAATAAAATGTACAGATTCTAAGTATAATTTGATGAGTGTTGACAATTGAATATTTCCATATAACCACCACTCAAACTAGAATTTAGAACATTTCCAACAACATCATGCCCCATTACAGTCTACCTCACCCTCTCTCACCCTTATGCTATTCGATATCGACAAGCAGTTCATGATAAAAAAAAAAATATTTAAACTTTATATGTCAAATAGTAGAACAGCTCCATATAAGTCAAAACATGTTAAAGCTTTAGAAAAAATTATTTAAAAACTCAAATATGAAAAGCCTATTTATCTAGGACAATGGAAGCATCAATTACTCCAGTAATAAACTGATATAGTTTTAATATGTGGAGGGAGATATATCCTTATATTTTAGCACATGTTCAAGGAAGAGGTATACTGAGGCCCAATATTTACTAACAACAACAAAACAACAACAACAACAAAAACAAGTATTCTCCTTGGGTTGTCTATATGTTTGAGTTCTGCTAATACCTCACTTATTTTATTTTATTTATTTTTTTTTTTTAAATATTTTATTTATTTATTTAAGAGAGAGAGAATGAGAGACAGAGAGCACGAGAGGGAAGAGGGCAGAGGGAGAAGCAGACGCCCTGCAGAGCAGGGAGCCTGATGCGGGACTTGATCCTGGGACTCCAGGATCATGACCTGAGCCGAAGGCAGTCGCTTAACCAACTGAGCCACCCAGGCGCCCAATACCTCACTTATTTTAAGGTGGGCAGTTTATTTCCTCTAACTCTAGTTAAAGGTTTGGTGTTTAATTGCAGTATCCTGTTACGAAGAATTTTATTGTTCCTATTGCCTATGGCAACTTTACTATAAAGAAAAACATTAATTCCTAAATAATTTGAAGTGATCTGGAGGTTTTATTTAGCCAGAAGCACTGAACAATAAAATATAAAATTCAAGGGGCGCCCGGGTGGCTCAGTCATTAAGTGTCTGCCTTCGGCTCAGGTAATGATCCCGGGGTCCTGGGATCGAGCCCTGCATCAGGCTCCCTGCTCCACGGGAAGCCTGCTTCTCCCTCTCCCACTCCCCCTGCTTGTGTTCCCTCTCTTGCTGTGTCACTGTCAAATAAATAAATAAAATCTTTAAAATATATATATAAAATTCAAAAGGTAATACATAATATGGTGTGATCTATCCTCAGTCTGACATGCCCCTATTTGCTGACTGCTCCCCATGTTAGGGCTGCATTATAGATAATTCTAGTCTTCAGTCAATTAGGGAAAGAGGTCGTAATTGACTATGTGAGAAACATGAATAGCCCTGTATAATCTGGAAGTAGAATTCTTGCAAGTGGAGAGGGACTGCAAGATTTCTGATAGGCAAAAGTCTGCTTTTCATTAAAAGTGGGTACTCAGTAACAACATACGATGATCTTCTTTCTTTTTGCCTGGATCCATTATTTTTCCTCTAGTCTTCCCTGTCTTCTAAAAAGTAGATTGCAATTTTGTTTTGCTTTCTGTCTCCTCCTGCTTTTATAGGCTTTCGAGGCAAAGGCCATAATTTATTCATAGTTCTCCACCTGATATAGGATTGAGTGCTCAGTACATTGGAGGTAGACCATAAATGGTGCTAATACCAGCCCTTCCCCTGTCTTTCCCAACAAAAACCAAACAAAGCAAGAAAAACAGAGCTCTGTATCATACTGCAATAGCAAAAGGTAGTTTGAAAAGAAGTTTACTAAAAGCAAGATATGAAAGTCATTTCCAAATGAAAGGTGGCGAGTAACCAAAGTCATAAAAAGGGTCAAATACTTACGGAGTTACTGTAGTTGGTTTGAAAATAAAAAGAGGGGCGCCTGGGTGGCTCAGTCGGTTAAGCGACTGCCTTCGGCTCAGGTCATGATCCTGGAGTCCCGGGATCGAGTCCCGCATCGGGCTCCCTGCTCGGCGGGGAGTCTCCCTCTGACCCTCCCCCCTCTCATTAGCTCTCTCTCTCTCTCTCATTCTGTCTCAAATAAATAAATAAAATCTTTAAAAATATATATATAGAAAATAAAAAGAATCTTTAGCCAAAAAAGATGCTACAGCTGAAGGGATGTAAACATGAATATAATGTTCATGGGCATGCGACCTGGATAGCCATATAGGGCTCCATGCTTGGCTTAATGTTCTGTTGTCACTACCTTGAAATTCTCAATACATTTTGAATAAGAAACCCCACATTTTCATTTTTTGCTGGGCTTTATAAATTTTGTAGCAGGTCTAAGAAGAAAGATTTTATAGGATGTCGAAGAACTGATTCCACTTTCCTTTATCTTCAGCAATTCTTCAACAGCACGGCTATGCTTTCTGATTTTAAAATATCATATATATGTATGTGTGTATATGTGTATACCTTCAAAGCAATGTATACTCCTTCTGTGAAATTGTTAAGACTTGAGAAACATATAAAAAGCCTCCTAATTCTCAGAACTTCAACACTTATGAGCATATATTAACATTTTTAATATACTCATCATGTCCATTTTCTATGTACTTTTCTCTAAAAAGTTAAAATAATTCCCAAACATCCCCCCATTTGTCTTTTCTCTTTAATTTTTTACCATAATTACTTTCATAACATTATACTTAAATGGCTAAATGATAATCCAACCATATGGATATAATATTATTTGACCTTCTCATTCACCATGTTTCAATATTCTTTTGATTTTACTGTTATTTTTCTACCTCAGTTGTTAAGCTTGCCTTTGGAGGCATTTGAAACTTAGAAAAACAACAAGAAAGAACACTGAAAATTGGATTTCCCAAAGAATTAAGGCACATTTCTTCCTACATGTAGAATGTAATATTCATGAAGTAGCACATAACCTATTTTTCACTAGATATTTATAACATTATTTGATTGTTTTTAAAAGGACATTGATATCTGTGCTTCTCTAAGTGGCATTCTTAAACCAGGTCTCCATAGTTTCATGTGGGTCTCAAACCCACCTTCAACAGAATCATTTACGAAATTGATTTAGCAACTACTTTGTCATGTTTTTTGGAGGCCTGAATTTGTTTTCCTCCAAGGCTGTCAGGAGACAGGGGCAAGATTATAAATAAAACTAGTATGGCAACTGCCTATTCACTGTGAAATATATTAAGTGCACCACAGTTTTATCATATAGCCTTTGTAACATCTCACATGCTGGCCACTACCAAATGAAGTCACTTTTTGTTTTAAGGAATAGAATGCCAATCAAAGTCCAAGAAGTTTTTTGAGAAGTGGATCCCTTTGATTTAGAGTTTGGATCCTAGACCACACTCATCATTCTCAGGAGATCAGATTAAAATTATCTTTTTTTTTTTTTAATTTAAATTCAATTAGCCCACATACAGTCAGCATTAGTTTCAGATGTGTTGTTCAATAATTTGTCAGTTGCGTAACACCCAGTGCTCATCATACCACGTGCCCTTCTTAATGCCCATCACCCAATTACCCCATCCCCTCCCCTCCAGCAACCCTCAGTTTGTTTCCTATAGTTAAGAGTCTCTCATGGTTTTTCTCCCTCTCTGATGACTTGCCCTTCCGTTTTCCCTCCCTTCCCCTATGATCCTCTGCACTGTTTCTTATATTCCACATATGAGTGGAAACCATATGATAATGTCTTTCTCTGGTTGACTTATTTTGCTCAGTATAATACCCTCCAGTTCCATCCACGTCAGTGTCAATGGTAAGTATTCATCCTTTCTGATGGCTGAGTAATATTCCATTGTATATATATACCACATTTTCTTTATCCATCCATTGATGAACTTCTCAGCTCTTTCCACAGTTTGGCTACTGTGGATATTGCTGCTATGAACACTGGGATACAGGTGCCCCTTTGGATCACTTCATCTGTATCTTTGGGGTAAATACCTAGTAGTGCAATTGCTGGGTTGTAGGGTAGCTCTATGGATTAAAATTATCTTTGGGTACTAGTATGAAATTAAGGCTCAAATGTATAATAGAAAAATGGGAATAGTCCAATAAGAACTATTTAGAGTCACTGAAACACAAACCACTTTTCTCTATAAATCAGGCAGATGGCTTTCTGCCATAATTTTAACTATGTTCTCACTACTGCATCACACCACCAAGCACTTATAAGTCATTTCAAAGAGTAGAGAGTCTGTGTTGTGTTTTCTATTAAATAATCTGGGGATTCAATTGACAAGGTGTGTATTGGCTGGATTTTGCAAAGACATATTCTGCAGGGAGTATGTTAGTTGACTCTTATTTCCAATATCATCATTATACTAAACAATCTGAATGAAGATTAGTTAGGCTCTTGCTATGTGCCAAGGGCTACTCTTATACTCTTTGTATTCTGTGTTTCATTCAATTCTCACAAATTTCCTGAGGGTAGGCATTATTTTTACCCCAGTTTTAGAAGCGAGGACCTCAGATTTAGAAACACATAAGAGTTTGTTCAAGTTTATACAGCTATTAAACTGTGGAGTTGGGTTTGAATAATGTTGGTAATCTGAAATCATAGTCCCTTTTTTATTAATGATTATGCTGAGGTTTGCTTAAATTTTCCAAATTCCCCAAGGCTAATGTCTTATATAATTATAATATGTTATCAAAACTGAGAGATTAACACTGGCATGATACTATTAACTAGACTACAGAACTTACCTAGGTATTAGCCATTTTTATATGTATTCTTGTGTATATGTGTGTACAACATTTTATCCCATGTTAAGATGTGTGTAAACACTGCTGAAATCTGCTTAACATTTCACTTCTGGGAGAGTAACAAGTTGTACCTAGGAACTAATTCACTCATGTGAAACCCAACCATGGAAATAAATCAGGATAAGACTTGCAAGTCTGGAGTTAGCTTGAAAAGCCTGAACAGGCTTTAATCTTAGGCATCCACAGAGAAGAGAATCTACAAAGAAGAGTAAGACAAAGTTCTTTGAAAGAGATGAGGGGTCTCAAGGAAATTACAACAGGTGACAAGTGTAAGGAGACAGAAGTGGAATTCAAAACAGGGCACAAATCCAAGGGGCAGGAATTTGCAGAATGTGGTGGATGCTAGTGCAAGAGTCTTAAGCTATTGTTAAAACAGAGGTGATTATTTTTAATGGTTTCTCTTTCTAGTTACTGTGCATAATTAAGCTAAGTGGTTAGGATAAGCCCAAAGGAGTAGGGTTGTGATGGGCAATTTTGACTTCAAATAAACTGTAAAGTTGATAGAAAATGTGTTCCAAAACCTGGCACAAGAAAAGGAGCATCATTCCTGCACTACAGAGTTCATTCTCCTATATCCTGACATTGAGTTACTTGATGATGACACTGGTACCTGTTCCCTCCAAGGTGTGGCTGAGCCCTGGTTCTACCTGTTATTGAAGGTCAGGGGGGTTAGCTGGAAAACAGTGGATTGGCAATGGCCAAACTCTCTCAGCAATGAAAATAGTGAGTCTGCATGTACTGCATGGATAAACATTTGTCGGGATTATCCAGCCACTTTATTTTTTTTAAAAGATTTTATTTATTTATTTATTTATTTGAGAGAGAGAGTGTGAGAGAGAGAGCATGAACGGGGGTGAGGGCAGAGGCAGAGGGAGAAGCAGACTCCCCACTGAGCAGGGAGCCCGATGCGGGACTCCATCGACCCTGGGATCATGACCTGAGCTGAAGGCAGACACTTAACTGACTGAGCCGCCCCAGGCGCCCTGTCCAGCCACTTTAGATAAAAAAACAAAACAAAACAATAAGCTCCACAAATGCGTCAAAAATTATTTTTGTGTCATTTGCAAACGGAGTGCTTTCCCTTCACCCTCTCACTTTCAGTACCTGACCTTATTCAATCAAATAAAAATACATTAATTTAATATCCAATTCCCACCCATAATTTGTGATCGTAAAATGGAAGGTTCTCTAGGACATGCATGTTTAATTATTTTATTCATTTTGAGTTATTTGGCGCATGCTGAATTGATACAAAGTTCAATAAATATAGGTAAAACTGAACAAAAATGGCATTTACTGAATGCTCAATAAGGGTCATATGCTGTGCTAAATACTTCAGGTATATTTACTTACCAACTTTGATTAAGAAGGCATTTTACTGAGAATGGTAAGATCACACTGCTAGTTAGTTAGAGAACCAGGATTTTTTCTGAAGTTTCCATCACTTTCAGTCTTTCCCAGTCACTGAAAAAGCCATTTTGTTATCTAACTGAATTGGTTGTTTTATATAATGAAACCTGGAACATGAAGGAGGAGGGGATTATCTTTTTAAAATAAAATGAAGTATAAGTAACTACTCTAAAGCAAGAGTATATAAACATAGAAAATAATGTGGAATTCAGAAACAATTAGGGATAATCTCTCAAGCCATTTTAAGGAAGAATAGCAAATATGTGATTTTGTTCAAGGAGGACAATAGAAGAAAGTTGCTGTTTGTCAAAAGATGCACAGAACTACTTGGGAAGAAAGTAGCTCTTTCTGACACAGTGAAGAGGGATAGGCAGGGCACCATTGCAGAGATATCCTTTTACCTCTACAGACTGCTTTGGCTGATGTGTATTGCTCATTCCTCTCTTCCCCACTGCCCTGAAAAAATGTTCCCGTAGTACAGTTTACTGCAGTGTGTTTTTACGGTCTCAACTTAGAAAACTGACAGAGAGAAAAGAAAATGGGTAAAGTGACAAAAGTGGAATTTCAAGATAAAAATAAATTAAAACTGCAAATGACTTTGAGGGAGTAGGGGAATACAATTTGAAATCACATCGTGGATTGTAATAACCGTTTCTGATATTTGACCTAGAAGCCTAGAGTTTATCTCTATGTCTTCAGGCTTGCTTTGCTGTCAATGCATTTAAAAGAAAATATACAAAATTATAGCTATTAAAATCAGAATTTTGAAGGCTGAGTAGTAATTGAAAAATGTGTCTTATGTCACACTAAGTGAAAAAAAAAAGAAAGTCAGAATACAAAATTGCATCCATGCAAGGAGTATACCAATGTTCAAACCATGCATATGTACAGATAGGGTCTGGCAGGAGACATGTAAATGGAGAATTCTTATATTTGTTAAAATGATGGGGTTATTATTGGAATATATGTTTCCTTTCTTATTATTTACATCCATGTCATAATTGTGGTTGTGCCATAAGTATGATGGTTTTTAGCAGGCCCAGAAATTAGCTGTTGCATCCTATGCTCTCCCAGTAAGATAATGTGACAAACTTTCTTGTATTTGAAGTATATACTTTGTGAATAAATATTCATTTTCCTTTCTTCCAAATGGTTCAGAATTCCTTTAATGTAAAGTACAAAATAAAGCAAACATTTGGGGAATTTGTAGGATCTGGTAGACATAGTTGATTAGTTGGATCCACAGTCCCATGTCAGTTATTGCAATTTTCCTCATATACCTAAAGTGGTCCTACTGTGATGGTTTTCCAATTGTGCTGATTAGAGTTTTATGATAAAACCAGAAATCACATTTAAAATGCTCTAATTTGGGGATCTAGGTGGCTCAGTCGGTTAAGCCTTTGCCTTCGGCTCAGGTCATGGTCCCGGGACCCTGGGATCAAGTCCTGAGTCGGGCTCCCTGCACTGTGGGGGTCCTGCTTCTCCCTCTCCCTCTGCTGCTCCCCTGCTTGTGCTCTCTGTCAAATAAAAAAATAAAATATTAAAAAAAAAGATAAAAGAAAAAGCCAACTATTGTGGAATTTAATTGTGAAATATTTCCAACAGATTCCACTGCTAAAATCAAGGAGGCCATGATTCCATCAGGCTATTCCACCAACAGGAGCTTAATACAGAGGAAGTCACAAAGAAGTGAGGGAAGACATCATATTCGTTCTTCCTCTAAATGAAGATATTGAACAAGCATTTAATATCCACTCTGAGCAATTTTAAAATCAGTAGAATATATCTGCCCCCCCCCAAACAATTCTGGATAGTGGTAAGGACCAAATAAGGCAATGGATGTGAAACAAATTTGTAATTTTAAAAAGGTGATAAAGAAATTATCATTCCTATAATAGTCAGCCAATTGTGATCTGCAGTAACTGAATAATTCAAGTAAGTAGTCCTCTGGCCTTTTTCGTTCTCTGAACAAATTCTGTCACTAGAAAATGAATCCATTTTCACATGGTTCATGTATGGCCCCTTTCCTGCACACCTTATAAAACAGCTTCCTTCTTTTTTGGTTAATTAATATTTAAAAAGTATTCCAGAACCCTTAGAAGAAACATCAGTTGTACTTAATATAGTATAAAATATTGTGAATGTTGCATAACCATATATTTGCAATTTATTTCAAAGTCGGTGAATCAATAACACAAAACAGTGATTTAGAATCTCATAGCAGTGGTGTTTGATCTTTAGTACTACTAAGAATTGCTTAGTCACACTTTTGATCGCTTAAAATATATCAGTATGTGTGTTAAGTGCATTTAATACAATAATGAACAAGAAAGGACCTCTGAATTCTAGGGCTTACATTCTAATGAAAAGTCAATTGGAGATCTAGAAAAGAAGTGAAGTCAAATGTGGCCTAATGATGATCATATTTCAAAACTTTCAATTAATGTAGAGACAATAAACATCTCAGATGTTCATCTTATTTTATTTTTGCTGTTTGATGCAAAAACATTCTATAAAAACTGGTTCCATTAGGGCAATTTCAAATATGTAAGAAAAAATGCAGTCTTCATGAGAATTATTAATAAAATATAGAGACATTATTTTTTTTGTAGGTTCACTCTTTGTTATCTTTTGCTCTTTCAACTCTGTCTCATTAATATTGATTTTGCCAACTTGTGCTTTACTGATATCATTTTGATACTTGCATGCAGAAGACTGTGGCATTGTTACACATTTACACTTGAAAGGTGATATCCATTATTTAATAGACATGTGTAGTATCTTTCTCTTCCAAAGTATGCAAGAAATAGGCCATAGAATGTTTTATTATGATCAATGCTAATGTTATAAAATAGAGGAAATGTAAAGCAATAGACTGGAAGTAGAACAAGTAAGCCAGAATTCCAGACGGGACAAATTTAAGCAAAACTCAGTTAATGTTCATAAAACATGCCTGCCAGGCACTGTTGTTTACTTCATCTCCTAGAAGCTGTATAAAATTTTTTGAGACGAATATTTCTATTCTCTTAGAATATGGAGACTGAGGATGAGAAATTTTAAGCATTTTGTCCCCAGAATGGATATAAAACTATGGTTCAGGTTTTCCAAGGCAAATATTCTATTATAACATGTTTTAACCTATTATAAAGGGAGTAGGGCATTAATAAAATTATCTGGAAAATTCTAATAGAGGCTTTCTAATTAAAATATTTAAGAAGTTTTTTAAATAATGAAATTACCTCATTTTAATAATGATTGAGAATACCTATTTTATACTTGACTATAAGAAACTCATCTTTTTTTTTTTTTTTTTTTAAGATTTTATGTATTTATTTGAGACAGAGAGAGAGAACACATGCAGGAAGGAGGGTCAGAGGGAGGGGGAGAAGCAGACTCCCTGCTGAGCAGGGATCCGGATGTGGGGCTCAATCCCTGGGCGGTGAGATCATGACCTGAGCCAAAGGCAGCCACTTAACTGACTGAGCCACCCAGGTACCCCTAAACTCATCTTTTTAAAAAGTTTTTACTGAAACTCCAGTTAACATACAGTGTAATATTAATTTCAGGTGTACAATATAGTGATTCAACACTTTCATACAATGCTCAGGTCTCCTCACAAGTACACTCCTTAATGCCCATCACCTATTTCACCCATCCCCCCACCTCCATCCCCTCTGGTAACCATCAGCTTACTCTCTATAGTTAAGAGTGTTTCTCGGTTTGCCTTTCTCTTTTTTCCCTTTGCGCCCTTGTTTTGATTCTTAAATTTCACAAATGAGTGAAATCATATGGTATTTGTGTTTTCCTGACTGACTTGTTTTGCTTAGCATTAATACTCTAGCTCCACCATGTCACTGCAAATGCAAGGATTTCATTCTTTCTTATGACTGAGTAATATTCCATTATTTATATACCACTTCTTTATCCATTCATCAGTGGATTGACACTTGGCTGTTTCCATAATTTGGCTATTATAGGTAATGCTGCTATAAACATCAGGGTGCATGTATACCTTTGAATTCGTATTTTTGTTATTCTTTGGGTAAATACCTAGTAGTGCAATTGCTGGATCATAGGCTAGCTCTATTTTTAACTTTCTGAGGAACCTCCATACTTTTTTCAAGCGCCTGCACCAGTTTGCACGCCCACCAACAATGCAAGAGGGCTCCCCTTTCTCCACAACCTTTCCAACACTCGTTTTTTCTTGTGTTGTTGATTTTAGCCATTTTGACAGGTGTGAGGTGACAGCTCACTATAGTTTTGATTTGTATTTCCCTGATGATGAGTGATGCTGATCATCTTTTCATGTGCCTATTAGCCATCTGGATGCCTTCCTTGGAAAAATGTCTATTCATGTCTTCTACCCATTTTTAATTGGATTATTTGTTTTTTCAGTGTTGAGTTTTCTAAGTTCTTTATAGATTTGGATACTAACCCTTCATCAGATATATCATTTGCAAATATCTTCTCCCATTCCCTAGGTTACCTTTTAATTTTATTATTTCCTTTGATGTGCAGAAGCTTTTTATTATGAGGAAATTCCAATAGTTTATTTTTGTTTTTGTTTCCCTTGTCTTAGCAGATCTATCTAGAAAGAAGTTGCTACAGCTGAAGTCAAAGTGGTTACTGCCTGTGTTCTCTAGGATTTTTATGCTTTCAGGTCTCACATTTAGGTCTTTAATCCATTTTAAATTTATTTTGATATATGGCGTGAGAAAATGGTCCAGTTTTCCCTACACCATTTGTTGAAGAGACTATCTTTCTCCCATTGGTTTTTTTTTCTTTTTTTTTTTTTTTTTTTTTTTTTAATATTAATTGCCTATTTAGTGTGGGCTCATTTCTGGGTTTTTTATTCTGTTTCATTGAGCTATATATCTATTTTTGTGTCTGTGCCATACTGTTTTTTTTTTTTTTTAAAGATTTTATTTATTTATTTGACAGAGAGAGAGATAGTGAGAGCAGGAACAGAAGCAGGGGGAGTGGGAGAGGGAGAAGCAGGCTTCCCGCCGAGCAGGGAGCCCGATGTGGGACTTGATCCCAGGACCCTGGGACCATGACCTGAGCCGAAGGCAGACGCCTAACGACTGAGCCACCCAGGCGCCCTGTGCCATACTGTTTTGATCACCACAGCTTTTTAACATAACTTGAAGTCCAGAATTATGATGCCTTGAGCTTTGCTTTTCTTTTTCAAGTTTGCTTTGTCTATTTTTTTGTGTTTCCATACAAATCTTAGAATTGTTTATCCTAGTTCTGTGAAAAATGCTACTAGTATTTCGATAGGGATTGTATTAAATGTCTAGACTGCTTTGGGTAGTATACATGTTAACAATATTTGTTCTTCCAATCCATGCCCATGGAATGTCTCTCCATTTTTTTGGGTCATCTTCAATTTCTTTCACCAATATTTTAAAGTTTTCAGAGTACAGGTCTTTTACCTCTTTGGATAGGTTTATTTCTAGGTATCTTACTGTTTTTGGTCCAATTGCAAATGAGATAGATTCCTTAATTTCTCTTTCTACTGCTTCATTATTGGTGTATAGAAAGGCAACAGATTTCTGTACATTGGTTTTGTATCCTGCAACCTTACTGAATTCGTGTATTAGTTCTAGGAGGTTTTTGGAGGAGTCTTTTGGGTTTTCTATATAGAGTATCATGTCATCTTCAGATAATGAAAATCTTACCTCTTCCCTGCCAATTTGGATGCCTTTTATTTCTTTTTGTTTTCTGACTGCTGAGGCTAGGACTTCCCATATGATGTTAAATCCTGGTGGTTAGAAGGGACATCCCTGTCTTCCTCCTGACAAAAAGCTCTCAGTTTTTCCCCATCGAGGATATTAGCTGTGGGTTTCTCCTATACGGCCTTCATTATGTTGAGATATGTTCCCTTCAAACCAACTTTGTTGAGGGTTTTTATCAAGAACGGATGTTGTACTTTCCAAATGCTTTTACTGCATCTATTGAAAGGATCATATAGTTCTTATCCTTTCTTTTATTAATGTGGCATATCATGTTGATTGAATTACGAATACTGAACGAGCCCAGGAATAAATCCCACTTGATTGTGGTGAATGATTTTGTAATGTATTGTTGGATTTGTTTTGCTAGTATATTATTGAGTATTTTTATACCCGTGTTCATCAGGGATATTGGCCTGTAGTTCTCTTTTTTAGTGGAGTCTTTATCTGGTTGTGGTATCAAGGCAGTTTTGGTCTCATAGAATGAATTTGGAAGTTTCCTTTCCTCTTGTATTTTTTTACGATTTTATTTATTTAATCATGAGAGACAGAGAGATAGGTGGGGGAGAAGCAGGCTCCCCACAGAGCAGGGAGCCCGATGCGGAACTCGATCCCAGGGCCCTGGGTTCATGACCTGAGCTGAAGGCAGACGCTTAACCAGCTGAGACACCCAGGCGCCCCTCCTCTTGTATTTTTTGAAATGGATTGAGAAGAGTGGGTATTAACTCTTCTTTAGATGTTTGGTAGAATTCACCTGTGAAGCCATCTGGCCCTGGACTTTTCTTTGTTGGAAGTGTTTTGATTACTGATTCAACTTCTTTGCTGGTTATCAGTCTGGTCAAATTCTCTATTTCTTTCTGTTTTAGTTTTGGTAATTTATATGTTTCTAGGAATTTACCAATTTCTTCCAGGTCGTTGGCATGTAGTTTTTCATAATAGTCTCTTATAATTGTTTGTATTTCTGTTGTGTTTGTTGTTATTTCTCCTCTCTCATTTATGATTTTATTTGGTTCCTTTCTCTTTTATTTTTGATAAGCCTGACTAGAGGTTTATCAATTTTATTATTTTTTCCAAAGAATCATCTCCTGGTTTCATTGATCTCTTCTATTGTTTTTTAAATTTCTGTATCATTTATTTCTGTTCTAATCTTTATTATTTCCTTCCTTCTGCTGGCTTTAGGCTTTGTTTGTTGTTCTTTTTCTAACTCCTTTAGGTATAAGATTAGGTTGCTTATTTGAGGTTTTTCTTGCTCCTTAAGGTAGGCTGTATTGCTAGATATATTCCTTTTAGGACCACTTCTGCTGCATCACAAACATTTTGGACTGTTGTGTTTTCATTTTCATGTGTTTCCATGTACTTTTTAATTTCTTCTTTGGTTTCCTGGTTGACCTAGTCATTGTTTAGTAACATGTTGTTTGACCTTCATGTACCTGTGGCCTTTCCAAATGTTTTCTTGTGTTTGACTTCTAGTTTCATAGTTCTGTGATCAGAAAAGATGCATGGTGTGACTTCAAACTTTTTGTATTCATTGAGGCCTGAGTTGTGACCTAATATGTGATCTCTTCTGGAGAATGCCTCATGGGCACTTGAAAAGATGTGCATTCTGCTGTTTTAGGATGGACTATTCATAATTTATCTGTTAATTCCATCTGGTCCAGTGTGTCATTCAAAGCCATTGTTTCCTTGTTGATTTTCTGCTTCGATGGTCTGTCCATTGATGTAAGTAGGAGGTTAAAGTCCCCTATTATTATTGTATTATTATCAATGAGTTCCTTTATGTTTGTTATTGTTTCATATATTTGGATGCTCCTATCTTTGGGTGCATAATTATTTACAATTGTTATATCTTCTTGTTGGATTGCCCCCTTTATTATGATATAGTGCCCTTCTTTGTCTCTTGTTACAGTATTTGTTTTAAAGCCTATTTTGTCTGATATAAGTGCTGCTAATCTGGCTTTCTACTGACATCCATTTACACGATAAATGTTACTCCATCCCCTCACTTTCAATCTGCAGGTGTCTTTAGGTCTAAAGTGAGTCTCTTGTAGGCAGCATATAGATGGGTTTTGTTTTTTTTATCCATTCTGACATCTATGTCTTTTGATTAGAGCATTTAGACCATTTACATTCAAAGTAATTATTGATAGATATGTACTTATTGCCATTACGTTTTTGTCATTGTTTCTGGAGATTCCTCTGGTCCTTTCTTGCCTTTGTCACTTTTGGTCTCTCCTTTGCACTCAGAGTTAATTTTTCTTCCAGGGCTGGTTCAGTAGTCATGAAGTCCTTTAGTTTTTGCTTGTCTCTGAAATTCTTTCCTATTCAGAATCTTTCCTATTCTGAATGATAGCCTTGCTGGATAGAGGAAACTTTTTTTTTTTTTTTTTTTAAGATTTTATTTATTTATTTGACAGAGAGAGAGACAGCAAGAGAGGGAACACAAGCAAGGGGAGTGGGAGAGGGAGAAGCAGGCTTCCCGCTGTGCAGGGAGCCCGATGCAGGGCTCGATCCCAGGACTCTGGGATCACGACCTGAGCTGAAGGCAGGTCGTGATCCCAAACGACTGAGCAACCTAGGCGCCCCATGGATAGAGGATTCTTGGTTGCAGATTTTTCCCATTCCCATTTTTCCTTTTGGGTATATCATGCCACTCCCTTCTGCTTTGCCAAGTTTAGGTTGAGAAATCTCTACCTAGCCTTATGGGTTTTCCCTTTTAAGTTAAGGACTTCTTTTGTCTGGTTGTTTTTAAGATTTTTCTTTATCACTATATTTTGCAAATTTAATTATAATATGTCTTGATATTGGCCTGCTTTTATTGATTTTAATGGGAGCTCTCTGTGCCTTCGGCATCTGGATGTCTGTTTTCTTCCCCAGATTAGAGAGAACTTTTCAGCTATTATTTCTTCAAATAAATTTTCTGCCCCATGCCCCGCCTCACTCTTCTTCTGGCACTCTTATAATACAAATATTATTATGTTTGAGAGAGTCGCTGACTTCCCTAAGTCTATTCTCATGTTGTATAATTCTTCTTTCTTTTTCTTTCTTTTTTTGTTTTTTTGTTCAGCTTCATTATTTTCCATTATTTTGTCTTCTAGGTCACTAATTCTTTCCTCTGCTTCTTCCAGCCTGCGGTTCATTGCATGAAGCCTGTTTTCAATCTCCTTTATTACCTTCTTCATCTCTGATTGATTCTTTAACTGTTTTATCTCTGTGCTAAGGGGTTCACTGATGTGTTCTATTCTTTTCTCAAGCCAAGGAGTATCCTTATGATTGTTGTTTTAAATTCTCTACCAGGCTTGTTACTTACAATCATTTTGCTTAGATCTCTGGCCATGGCCTTATTTTGTTCTTTTATTTGGGATAATTTCCTCTCAGCTGGCATTTTGTCTATGTCTCTGCCTTCTTCTCTGTGCTAGAAAAGCCTGTGATGTCTCCTGCCCCTGAATATAATGGCCTTATGAAGAAGAGGTCATGTAGTGCCCAGGGCCTGTACTTTAGGAACTGTTGCCAGTGTGTGCTGCATGTGCTCTGCTTTTGTGTTTTGGTTGCTCTATACTTGAGGCCAGTCATCTGCAGAGACTCTCCTTCCCTGCTATGGCAGGGAAGGGCCATGGGCTGAATGTGGCAAGTGCTATGGTCTGCTTGTAAAATAAGACCTAACACCACTTCCACCAGAACTGAGGCCTTGCAGAACTCTCTGGTTGGCAGACATGTTGTGGGCAGGGGTTTCTGCTGATTTTCTGGGGGAGGGGCCTGCCACACTGGAACAGAGGCAAGTTTGAGAGAGTAGTTAGAGCATAGGGGAGTGCGGTTTGGTATAAGCAAGTTGGGTAGCCACTGCTGGCTCTGCACTGCTTCTTGCAGTTGGCTCTGTTTATTCTAAGGGTCAGGGGAGGGAATTGGCAATAGCCACCTCCTTTACTCCTAGAGAGGCATCTCCATGAATGCTGCCTCTCAGGGATAAGCTCTGAGAACAGTAAATAATATTCCACCTGTGTGTTCCAGGTGTTCTTCAGATTGCTGTTTCCACACTGTCTGTCCCCTGTTTTTTTTGCCTGCATTCTTTCCAGAAGCAATGCAGTGCCCTCCAGTCTCTATCCCAGCCAAGCCCGCTGACCTTTAAAACTCAAGGCTTTAAGCTCCACTGGTTTCAGGAACTCCTGAAATTCAGCCCCTCTCGTTTTTCAAGCCAATGGCTTTGGGGAAATGTTCTCTTTGTGTGTTCCCCTGTGTGCTCCTCTCTTTCTCTCTCTCTCTCCCTCCCTTTCTCTCTCTCTCTCTCTGTCCCTTCTCCATGACCACAGATACATACTCTCCTCAGCACCTGCAATCTGTTTCTTTCCTAAATCACATTTCTGCACTTCCTACCTTTTTTGATGTGGCCTCTTCTATCCCTTTAGTTGTAGAGTTGGTTCTGTCAGTCTTCAGGTCAATTTCTGGGGGGTATTTAGGATGATCTGATAGTTATCTAGTTGTATTCAGGGGACAAGAGGATACTAGGGTCCTCCTATTCTGCTGCCATTTCCTTTCCATGAAGAAACAACTCATCTTGAGCAAGAGAGAGGAAGGGTGGGAGAATTCTCTCTCCCATCAGCACACCATAATGAAGAAATACTGTAGTGCAGAAAATGCCCAATTTGATATATTCTACAGTTTTATAAATAAATAGAAGTACCATTATCCAGAACATGTGAAAGGGAAAATATTTTATAAAAATCCTTTGACCAGAGAAAAAACAAATGTAGGCCTAGAAAGAAACAAAGAACATGCCTTATGCCTACCAGAGACTATTAATAATCTTAAACTATTAATAAGAATTTTGAAAAAAAAGTGATCAATCTTGATGAAATTCAAATGGAATTTGAATGTTTGTTGAGTGAGGTAAAAATAATCAGTAGAACAAAAGAAAAGAAACCCAGGCAAAACCAAACTGATTCTCCATGAGGTCGCCACATTCAACTTTAGATGTATCAGGGCAATGTCACATTTACCATCACTCTGTATAGTGAGATTGAGATTTCTACCTCATTTGGGTGGGGACTAATATAAGAAATCACAGAGAGATTTTCAAATTACCAACAGTAGGAAAAATTTGAACTGTGGTTTTCACACCAGAAATTTTCAAACATTCCCCCAATTTGAACCTTGTGATTTTGCCCTAAAAGTCAACTTTTAGTGGGCATCAAGCACAGGTCACATTGGTGCCTTTTGAACAGCTAACAATCCCAATAAATTGGATTAGCCACTTTCTAGTTCTGTTAAGTTTAGAAAATACTTAACCACTCTAGGCCTAAGTCTGTAATTCTGAAATGTTGGTGTTAATACCCAGCTCTCTGCATTGTCTATTTATTTATTTATTTACTAACTTGCTCACTCATTTAGTATTTATCCATATAACCTATTATGTTCTAGGCACTGTGGGTACAGTGATTAAATATATATATTTGCCTACTATTCTGGTGAGGGAGAAAGACTTACGGATATATACTAAAATATTAGTAGTAAGGGTATTCTGAAATAAAAAAGACAGAAAGGAAATCAGAAGTGATGGTTCATACAATTTATAAAGAATGGTTGGAGAGCTCTCTGAGCAGGTGACATTGAGAATCAAGTAAGGGTGTGCATGGTGTAATCAAAGGACAGTGGAAAATCCAGTACAGCTGTATCAAAATGAACAAAGAGAAATTACAGAAAAAATATTTTCTAAGGGTAGCCAGTGGTTAGATCATGCAGAAGTCATGATAAAGAGTCACTAAAGGTTGAGAAGAGACCAGGATATATTAATCAAATACACATCCTTTTTTCTGTGACTCTATATTAAAGAGTCAGAATTAATTCATCTTTCATTTAATCAATGCTTTTTGAGTGTACACATTTCCTTTGCACTTGAGTACTGGCTTAGAAAAGTTTTGAAATCATAAGAGGGCAGTGCTCCTAATAGTTATGAATATTAAACACCAAAATAAACAAAAACACAAACCCTTTAGTCCATAAACCTTACCTTCTAGAGATGTAAAAATGACAATGAACATTACATAAAAGTAAATAATCAAAGATTTACCAGGGTCACTTTGAGATATCACTAAATGTATTCCGTTATTTCTTTTTTAATTATTAATCAGCATGTGTCTTAATATGTTCTGGGGAAACATACTGTCTACACCATCCAAGGTCCAAGAGAAATTTTCCTACCTGTATCCATTTTTCCTTACCTTATCTCAAGTCTTGAAAGCTTGAAGTATCAAGGAGAAATACGAATGGAGGTGGATGTGAACATTCACATGATTGAAATAGTTGAGCTAGAATGTGTTTCTTCTTGCTAACACCATGTCTACACTTCACTACCAGAGTTCTGAGTTTAATGCTTGCTAACAAATTGTACAATAAACACTGGCAACCTGAAGTAAGAGAAACTATCAAAATATATAATAGATATGACATCCATGTTGAGTGAGGGATTTTGCAAAGAATGGAGGATGTTTGGTCTAGATTAGAGAAGCCTGGAGAATAACATATCTAGAAACAGCTTCCATGGAAAAGAAAACCCAGAATGGGATGGCTTTTCTATGAGCAATGATATGAGCAATCCATTGTCACTGGATATATTAGTGAAATAAGTGATTGTTATGTGAAGGGAGGCTACAAAGGGCCATGGCTCAAAGATGGGACTGATAGATTACTAAATTCTTAACCCACAGTGTGTTTCTCTTATTCTGTGAAAGCTTGATGTCATATACATAGGAAAGAATCTCAAGATAATTTTATCCCCATTTTCCCTATGACATTTCTTCAAGCAGAAAGAAATTCATGTGATATAAATATAGGCTTCTGCTGCTTCTAAGAAAGAAAATGAAGAAAAATAAGAAAAGAGAAAAAGGAAGGAAAGAATTAGAGAGAGAGAGATACAGACAAAGAGAGAGAAAGAAAGAAACAAACACAGATAGTATGGATATTCATATACAGACTTATTTTCCCTGACCTTTGTTTCTGGGTCTATTTAGTACCTACTATTAGTTTGGGTAGCAGGATTTTATTAGCACACAATGAACATGATTTCTCTTATTTCATTCTGCAAGATGCATTTATCACTGTCATTTCAAAAAGCAATTTCTTTAAGCATTTAAAAGTCATATTTCCCACAGTTGTATTCATGATATATATAATTTTTTTCTTTCTTTGTATTATTACTTGCATTTTCTATATTAATACCACTGCTTAATAAACATTATTCAAAGCACTGCACAATATTCCAAGTATTTCCTACTAATCCATAATTTACTTACCCAATTTCCTACTTTGTGATTGTTCACCATTATAGACAGTATGGTAAATATATTTGGGCATAAAATGTTTTCCTCATTGTTTTGGATGGTCCCTTATGATACTTTTCAGAAACTGAGCTATTGGCTTAAGTAACATAAATATTTTAAAAGATTTTTAATCTATGAAAATTAACTTTCAAATGACTAGTAACCTTTTTAGACTATTTTAAACATATTTTAATGAATTGTAATGCAAACTTTTTGAAGACTGTAATTAGTATCTCTGTCAGTCCATGCATGGTACATTTAGCTGAGTTTTAATATTAAAACACTGAACAAATTTCCTTGGGATGTTACGTGGTGTTAATTCTCATCATCACTCACACTTAGGACTTATTCTGTGCCTGTCTCTTTATCTAGTTTATCTTGCTTAATTTTCAGAACAATCCTAAGAGAGGTCTTACTATTTTCTCTATTTTGCTGATGAGGATACTTAGAGAGATTATACTCCTTGTCACACAGATAAGAAATGGTAGAGAATGGAATTGATGCTGCCAGACTGCAGAGTTGATCATTTTTGAAAATGAACTCTGCTGTTTGTTTATGCATTTCAGTGAGTCTTTAAAATTGAATTCTGTATTTTATAGAATGTTTGTTCTCTATAAAGTGGCTGTGTCCAGTAGTATACTGATAAACTGGCTCTCCAGTAAGAATGACAACAACAAGCACTGAATGGAAATGTTTGCTGATTTTTGTTTTGTAGTTACTTTCACTGTGGCCAATTTCAAGTTATCTACACGAATTCACAGAATGTGGAGAGATGCAGACCATCAGCTCTCATAAGCTGGTACAGCCAGCTGCGGTCCATCACTGGCTGTCACTGTCTTTGAGCTCCCTCTTAATGAGACTGAACCGCATCCTATAAACATTTCCCCTTACCAGTTGGCTCTGTTAGGCTTTCTGCAAGGAGGGTACCGGAGAGATATTGGAAGACCAGAGCAGGAGGATCAGGTTTCCCTCAGTGGTCCCGCCATGCTCTCTTTCAGCAAAGGAGCCAATAGATTATTAAGAAAAAGATAAGCAGCCATGATAGAGTTTCTCAGCCACTTGGTGAGCAGTTCCTATAAACTAGCTCTGGCCAATCTGCTTTGGGGCATTTCATCCTTACTGACAGTCTGTGTTTCTGTGGCAGCCACATTCTCTTCAGCAAGAATTACATATCAGCCTTAGTTCTTCCCTTGTTCACTTGTCTTCAGCCTACACATATTTGCTGCTTTCTCCATTTGTAATTTCTGGGCCACTTAAGCTCCTTCTTTAACTTCAATAGCAAATCACCTACTAAATTCATGGCACCGTCATACCACTTGAATTACGGGTGTGGTTTTATCTCCTTTTTGGACTCTGATTGATCCATGAACTCCATACAATAAACAAGAACAATAAAAAATGAAAAATAGGTTGCAAATCTCTTACCTTTGACCAAAAATTTCTGGGCAGCATATCCAAGGTCTAAATGAAGGATGATAGGCTGTATCGTGTGCCAAGAGATGAATGAGTTTAACCTGAAATTAAAATAAATAACAATAATTATATTAATAATGGTAATAACCTGCAGTGAGTATTTATTACATGTGAAGAATATGCCAAGATCCATTATGAAATAAATCATCTTCAAATTTCTCCTGTGAAGTGAATAGTCATTTTATAGATAAGGAAACTAAGGCCAAGGGACATGCAGAGCGAAAACTCTAGGCCAGCAGCTTTAAACCTGGTTCTGTTCAGAATTTATTCTAGTGTTTAAAAAAAAAAAAAAGTTGTCATGCACTGTAATTATTAAGATATTAATTTTGAGGAAATGTCTACTTAAAAAATGATACTTGAATGATGAATTTTATTCCATTTTGATGTGTTCCAAAATTATTTTATTCTCATATTTTAGAAGTTAAAGAATCTTCTGGAATATAAAAAAAAAAAAAAAACGCAGATAATTTCCCAGTCACTTATTTCACTTGAAGAACTGGCTTGGAAACTAGAAAACTTGCTTCATTTGTTGAATACCTGGAATTTTCCCAACTAATGCTGAGAATAAAAGAGCTGCCAAATTCATTAATTACCCTTAATATTCAATTCTCAAGTATAATGAATTCCATTTTCACACATATCTGAGAAAATTACACTGGAAAGTTAATAATACTGTCTTTTGCTGGGTTTCAGTGAATACCTCAACACGAAAGCAGATTTCACCCTGAACTTGGTGGCAGACACACATTTATCCTCCCACACCCGGATCAGATGTCTGCCATCCTCATCCCTATCACCCACTCTTCTATAACTTAGATATGACTCCAATGGCTCAAGATATTTACAGCATGATCCTGCTTTAGACCATGTCAGTTCTAGTAGTGCTTATGAAATTTGTCATATACTTCACCACATTTCCCAACCTCCCTGCACTTCATCAGGGACATGAGACATGGCTACCATACTTATATCCTTCTGTGGACAAAAGGAATGTGTATTATTTTCAGGATGAAGCACTGAAGAGCAGGGTCTTTTTTCCTGCTATGAGATCCAAGGACATGCTGATGGTACAGCTATGAGGTGGTGGGTGGGGGGGGGGGTTCTCTCTCAGCCTTAATACTATGGACATTTTGAACAAGGTAATTCTGAGTGTGGGGGACAGAGGTCTATCCTATGCATTGTAGGATGTTTAGCAGTATCCCTAACCTATAATCATTAGCTTCTAGTATCATTCTCTCCAGTTATGACAATAAAATTTACAGTCTGACACTGCCAAATATCCTCTGATGGGGAAATTGCCCCTGAGCTACAAGATAGTAGAGCTTTCATGAGCCTAGCTCTCTGGGAAACTAAATGGAGCTGAGCACCTCACTCATCTATATTGCATAATATATGTGAAATAAAGCACACACACACACAAATTTTAAAAACAAAACAAAATAAAAAACCCAAAACAATAAAATTGTTAAGCCAATGAGATTTAGGAGTTGTTTGTTATTGCTGTAGAGCTTATCCCGATTAATATGCATTTTATATGTGCTTTCCCCTCAGATCTAAGCCCTTCTTCAGGAAGGTCTTCTCTGAAATATTGAACACATCAGACTATGCCATGACTTCTCTCAATTCTGGATCACTATCTATTTTTCTTGAAAATAATTACTCCAGTGAGATAATTTATTAACACTTGTTTTACTGTTAGTCCATAAACTCTTATGAGGGTACAAATCCATCTCATTAGACATTTATTTGACTTTCCAATACACAGAGCAGTACCTAGATTATAAGAGATTCCAATTAAGTATTTTTTGAAGGAAGATGGAGGAAAGAAGGAAGGAAGGGGGTTAAGAGAGCAAGCAACATCTAAAATTATGTAAGATAAACAGGTTTCAACCCATGTTTTCTTCCTCTTTCATCTGTAGAAAAGAGAAAAATTTTAGTCCATAAAGGGATATTGGTAAAAAAAAAAAAAGAGTATGTTTAGTTGATATTTGCTACCAAGGTAAATACTACAGAATCAATGAAAAAATATAGAAAAAATTGAAGACTATTATACTAATAGATAATAAAATGTAATTATGAGTTAATAGTTTATATAATTCAAAATACTTCCAGTTTTATCAACCCACATTTATCTTGGTTGTTCAGTTTTATTTCTGGGTTTGTTTATGTGTGTGTGTATGCATGCGTGTGTGTGTGTGTGTGTGTGTGTATTAAACTGTGTTATACTATCATTGGTACAAGCAATATGTCCATGTTGAGTAACTATGCATGTCTAACACTAGCAGGATACTTAACACCAAATTAATTCCCTGTCAAAGCCACTGCATCTGTATTTCAATTACTAAAATTCTAAATTTAGTGGAAAATATAAGTATGCTTTCTTATTATCACAGCATTAGTATTTCTAGGGTAAACAAGAATAACAACTGAAGTGGTTATTAGGGAAATGTTATTTCAGTGTGAATTTATGCTTACCAAATATAAGTGTCTTATTCAGATGTCATTTATGTGACTGGCTCTACTTTGGAGACAAGCATTTCAAGATATAGTCTTCCCTTCAAACACAAATATACAGCAATAGCTTCCACTTAGAATCATTTCTTTTGTCTTCACCTAGACTACATATTTCTTAAGATTAATATTCAGGCATTTTAAGAAATATGCTCCCTTCATAAGGATGTTTATCTTAACTATGCATGAATGAATACATTTTTTGCTTATACCTGTTGGCCTCACAGGGTTTTCCCAGATCCTTTGCACCCATCCTTCTACACACTAAAGATGTGGGCTTCACCTAACTATCCAGCCTGATGAGCTAAAGTCTTAAATGTTCCCTTTTTAACAATGATCACTGTTTTCCACCCAATAAGTAATTTATGTATGGATATCAAGAAAGACATTCACTATGCTGATTGCAAGGCTCTGTATATTTTTCTCTAAACTCTGCAACTTATAGTTTTGATCTTTTCATTAAGAGTTAAGAAATTTCCAAATGATTTGTAAAAGTGAGGCTATTCATATATGTAAATACAGACATTTGGGATGCTTACATTGTTCAGAAGTTGCTTTTTATTAAGGAATATATTGCCTTCTGACTGTCTATTATTGCAGAAGTCAGAATGATATCTTGGGAGGTAATATACATCTCATTCTGCTTCTATCTTGCATTTAAAACAATGCTTTCCTTTTGTTTCTGCAGATTTAACTACTACTGTATCTTGGTGGAGTAGACAGCAACCTTGAATGTCTCTTGCTAAACACATATATGTGGAGTTGAAAGAGTATTGATCTCAGAGCAATTCCATTAAACCTGTATGCAAGTTAATCATGAACTTGGATGCCTCCTGGTAAACAGGTACTATTCTTTCTTGTTAAAAAAGAAAATCGCTCTTGCCCTGAATACAAAACAAACAAACAAAAATCATACATTCTATATGTTATTCTAACACATACAGGCACCAGACACATATAATTTTTCATTTGATTAGTTGCTAGTCATAATTCAGGTTTCAGCTCCAGTATCACTTTTCTACCAAAAAAAAAAAAAAAAAAAAATTCTACCAAAATTCAAGTGTAAGGTGGTTTTGTTTTTCCTTTGTGTATTTATAGAGTCATTGTCCTAGCGCTTACATCAGTTTGTCTTTATACTTTTATTAATATGCTCATTTCATTAATATCTCTCTCCCTCTTTAGTTTCTTCCATGTAAGGAGGTATTATATATAGTTTTTGTCCCCATTGTATTCCTTGAGCCAAAAAGAGGTTTAAGCAGGTAGTAAAATTTGAAAGGCCTTAATAGGGGGATGAATAAAGGAAGCATAGCATGTGTTTTTAGTAGAAGATAATTTGTCTTCTCAGTGCTCCTATAATTGGCACAAGTTGGTGCCCGTTTAAGTTATGTTTAAATTTCCTGTTTAATAAGAACCATATGGATGACCCTTGCCCTCTAGCCATTGCTAATGTTTAAATACTGTTAATTCAAAAAGATGCCAGCCCTCCCCTTACCATCTAGATTTGTCCCAAGATATAAAATTTGTTTGGAACAGAAAAATTTTAAAAGCGGTTGCTGCCTTTAGACAGGCTAGACAGAAGTATGAAAGTACAGAAGGAAAAAATAAAGTCTGTGAAAAGTGAGTAGAATCCACACTGGTTCACCCATGAGATTGGTGATCACCAGAGAAGCAAAGAAGTTTTCCCTTGTGTTTGGGAACGAGAGGATTTGTCCTTTTGGTAACACAATGGTAGACGGCAGCAGAGATGGTGGCATCCATGACTCACACAGGTAAAAACTGGCAGCTTTGGGACTATGGACAGCATATAAGGATGCAAATCTTGTGGGCTGAGAGAAAGCCCCTAATGTTATTTAAGAACAGGCTACTTACCCCCAAGGGCAGTATTAAGAATATACACGTGGGAGGAAGGATCGGAATGGCATTCTGTTATAAGGGGAGGGTGGGGATTAATGGAGGGTATTGCCCTTGAAGTTATATTTGCAGGGAAATCTAAAAATCAAAGTCACTGAGTTATTTTTTTCTTCATTCCACCAAATATTTCTACAGATAATATTTACAGTTCACTCACAATTTTCAACACAAACAGTAATGGAAGCCAATATCCACATACTCATTACCTTTAATTCTGTTAACAGTATGTGGGTGTAATTTTCCCCAAATTGTCTTTATTTAATTCAAACCTGAACCCTTACTCCTGAAGAGAAAAGAGTACAGCATCACTTTGAGGCCATATGACATATAATTCTGTAGTGTATCTTTCAAGATCCCAGGTTCATTATCTTCTGGGGGAAATTGGACTTTCTATTGTCAGTGAAGTATTCCCCATTCTGAACTCACAGAAATAAAGCACATGTCTCCTTTAACTTAAACATCTGACCCTAGGAATTTAGCCAGGTACTCCCTAACAGGTATTTGTTCATTCATTTATGTCTTTATTCAACCATATATTAGGCATATAAAAGAAAAAGGAAGAAATAAACCAAAGGTTGACCAGATTTTAAAGTCCCTCCTACTATCTTCATATGACTTTTTTTTCCCTAACAAAATCCTTCTTTATGAAGTAAGTTAATTAGCTTACTAACCTCTACTTTGAAAGTTATCTAATTACGCCAGCAATCAACGCCCAAATAAATTTGCCAGTGAACAGAGGTTAGAAAATGACACTGTTGGTGTTTTCTATGTATAATCGGGGCAGTTACTGACCTTTCCAACTGACCATTTTTAAAAATCATTACTCTGGCTAATTTTTTTTTTTTTTTAAAGATTTTATTTATTTATTTGAGACAGAGAGAATGAGAGAGAGAGAGCACATGAGAGGGGGGAGGGTCAGAGGGAGAAGCAGGCTCCCTGCCGAGCAGGGAGCCCGATGCGGGACTCGATCCAGGGACTCCAGGATCATGACCTGAGCCGAAGGCAGTCGCTTAACCAACTGAGCCACCCAGGCGCCTCGACTCTGGCTAATTTCTTAAAATAAAATAGAATTATCTGCCTACATACTATCATTTCTTATTTTATAAATGGATTTTGTATCAGTTCAATTAAACTATATGCAATGCAAATCATGTTAACATTCTTCAGTAATATGTATTTAATTTTTTTTAAGATATATATGTATAATATACGTGTATTATACATGTGTTTTTGGATATTTTAACAGAGGGTTTTTTTGTTTGTTTAGCACAGGAACATTTACAGGAAGTTCATTTGCTCTTAGGAAGATAAGTAATTACAAGTTTTTGGAAAAGTATAGAAAGATTATTCTTTATGAGCATGCAAAGGGTTAATTTTCCATGAATACACTGTTAATCAAGATAATGGAGGCTACATGAATGCATCAATAATATAATTTGACTCAATCTTTCTTCAAGTGTAAGACTCCATTTTGTGTATTCCAATTATAATAAAAGCATTAAAGCTGGCAAACAGAGAAAACCTATTAGATTTTCTAAGTTACTCTTTGAACAGTGGGGAATGATTTCTGTTCCCTTCCCTTCCTCTCAGCCCTACAGGTTTTCTCAAGTAAACTCTTTTATTTAAAACTTACAAATACTGGGGTAAGTGCCCTTGGGAAAATATTCTGAAGCTCAGAGGATCCTTCAGGCACTTTTTTTCTTTCTTTCTTTCTTGAAACCCAGTCTGGTTTAGATTTTCACCCTCCACACTTCTCTTCTGTTTTATCTCCTGCCACCCATTTTGCAACACCCTATGCCTGAAAGGGATCAGTGTTCTAAAGAGAGGCTCTATCAAAATCATTACCTATCTGTTTCCCAGGGACTATGTGATTTGCATCGAACAATCTATCCCTGAGACCAACACTCACATCTACTGGTGGACACATGAAGAAGCTGGGATTCTGTGACCTCAAGAAAAACAAAATAAAGGCAGAAGAAATGGCACAGCCAAAATTCAAACCAAAATTATTAAGCTTTCAAAGTCCTTCGGAATTCAATCATGGTGTGTCTCCTGGAAGCTAAAAATTAAGTTTTCATGCAGAGGTATCTGAATATACACATAAAAAAATCTAAACACCCAGAATCACAGTTTCATTCTAGAAGGTATAAACAATAATTCACTCTTTCTCTTTTGCATCTGTTAATTCAACCATGAGGGTCCTGTATGTGTTTGTGATTGCAGTTCTCAGTTGAGTTCACACTCTCAAAACTACAAATCTATCTAGAATGAATCTTCCAAATATCTAGGCTTGCATTTTTTTAAGTAGACTACGCCCAGTACCGATCCCAAAGTGGGGCCTCAACCCATGATCCTGAGGTTAAGACCTGAGCTGAGTCGGATGCTTAATCACCTGAGCCACCCAGGGCCCCCTCTAGGCTTTCATTTACATTGAAAGACTACCCTCTCAAAAAATGAACTGTCCTTTTGAAGAGAATAATTTCAATAGGAATAATGCATGAAAACAGACCCATTCTTAAATATTCTACACAGTGTGTCCACAGCTTATGTGATGATTCAATATAATAATAAATTTCTCCTCTTACCTTTTCTTCCAAGTTCCCTCATGTTGTTTACCTTCCTACCTCTAGCCTCAGCTACTCACACAAGTGTTCTTACTCAGATTGCTTTGGCCACAGGGGTTTTCTATTTTCCTGAGTATGGGATACTTTCAGCCATTAGCACTTGCTGTTTGCTTTCCTTAGAATATACTTCTGCCAGCTCTATGAATGGCTGACTCCTTCTCAGCATATACACCATCTTTTCAGAAAGGCTTTCCTTGATGTCCTAGGTCAGGTTTCTCAGAAGCCAATCTGTAGGTTAACCAACAATTTAAGCTTGCCCACGACTATCTCGATGTTTGTACTTAGAGTTCTACCTGCTGGTAACATTCCAGTCCCAGGTAACCCCACAGCACTGGACAAAGTGGGACAGTGACCATAGATTTATAAGGGCAACGCTCCCCAGGAGTTTCTGGGAAGGGTGCGGGAGAGAGGAAAGGAGACGTCAAGCAAAGCAAAGTCCAGTGGAAAGAGCTTAAAACCGATCCCACAAGGGAACATGTAATGTTAAATTAGGTTCTGAGTTTTTCCCAATGGGAGCAAGGGATTTGAGCTTTCATAATCTCCTACCTGTCCATAATGGCTAACAGGTCTTCTGGGGGTGGCAGTGGGAGAAACCTATTTCCAGACAAGTTTTGCTTTCTTAGAATGCAGGCAAAGCAGTTCCATTAGCTCCAAATCAGGCGTCCGGAGAGTGTCACGGGTGTGGTTCATTAGAAGCACACACACACTGAAGCTGGGGAGGAGCACATACAACCTTTTCTCCTTTATAAACACCCTCCCTCTTAAGCCCCACTCTATCATTGTTTTACTTTCTTCAAGGCTCTTATCAATATGAGGCATTATCCCATGTGTGTATAGCTACCTCTATTTACATCTAAATCTGTATCTTTATCCATATTCATATCTATATATGCCAATGTCTATGTGTATATATTTAAATTACTTTTCTTTCCTACTAGTGTTTAACTCCAAGAGGACAGTAACTGTTATTCACCATCACTAATGTAATAGTTGCTAAATAAATATTGCAGAAACCCATAAATTCACATGCTAAACGGTAATATTCCAATAGAATGAAAGGGCCTCTATTTCTCAGCGCTACATCTCATAATTCTAATAGCCCTGCTTATTTCTCTGTTTTCTCTTTTGTAAGGTTTCATTACAAAACCCCTGCTCTGGTCTTGTCAGTCTGTTTTTTTCCCTTAAAAACATTCTTACCAACTCAGGTAGTGGGGTTTAGTTCTTAAGAACATAAGCTCTGGGGGGGCGGAGCAAGATGACGGAGGAGTAGGAGACCTGGATTTCGTCTCCTCTCAGGAATTCAGCTGGATAGGGATCAAACCACTCTGAACAGCTACAAACTCAACAGGAGATCGAAGAAAAGAAGAGCAACAACTCTCTCATCAGAAAAGCGACCACTTTCTGGAAGGTAGGACGTGCGGAGAAGTGAATCCGAGACGATTTTTGGGTGGATAGACGGCGGGGGAGGGGGCCTCCTTCGGTCGCTTCTGGCAGGTGATAGAGCCGGGGAGCACAAAATCGGAACTTTTAAAAGTCTGCTCCGCCGAGGGACGTCACTCTGGTGGTTAAGCGGGGGGTGGAACCCTCCGGGACAGTGTGGTCTCGGGACCCTCGGGGTCACAGAAAGACCGGGGGTGCCTGAGGGCGGCAGAGCTCCCAGGTAACGGAGCAGGGAAGCGGCTGCAGAGGCGGAGCCCAGGCGCGGGCTCTCAGCTCGGGGTGGCCATAAACCGTGATCCGCGGCACAGTCGGGCCCCTGCTCCTCCAGCAGGGACACGACAAGCGGCAGATGCGGGGAGACTCACCTTCCTCCCCCGGGAGGAGCCGCGCGGGAGTGCACTGCAGGGATCTGCTGGGTTTGGAGACTGTACGCGGGGTCGGGTGCCAGAGATAGAAACGCACGGTCACAGGCCGGGTGAGCACGGAGTGTGGCCGGAGACCGGGGAGACGGGAGTGACTGACGGCTTTTCTCTGGGGGCGCACTGAGGAGCGGGGCCCCGAGGTCTCGGCTCCTCTGGGGCGGAGATAGGGAGGCCGCCATCTTCACTCTCCGCCTCCAAAGCTGTACGGAAAGCTCGCAGGGAACAAAAGCCCCGGAGAGCAAACCCGAGCAGATTACTCAGCCGGGAGGGGGCAAGGGCGGGGCGATTCCGCCTCCGGCAGAGACATTTGGAAACCACGGCAACAGGCCCCTCCCCAGAAGATCAGCGAGAACAGCCAGCCAAGACCAAGTTTACCGATCAATGAGAACGGCAGAACTCCAGCGCTAGGGGAATACTGCACATAGAATTCATGGCTTTTTTACCATGATTCTTTAGTCTTTCAAAGTTAACTTTTTTTATTTTTTAACTGTCTTTTTTTCTTTTTTCTTTTTATTTTGAATTTTTCTTCTTCCCGTTTTCTTTTTTCTTTTTATTTTGAATTTTTCTTCTTCCCGTTTTCTTCTTCCCGTTTTCAACCAACATCCTATCAATCCCTTTTTTAAAAAACATTTTTATTTTTCATTTTAGAGTCATGTTCTATCCCTTCATAGTAGTTACCCGTATTTTTGGCATATATATATATATATATATATATATATATATATATATGTTGTTCTCTCTTTAAAATTTTGAGATAGTTTCTTCTAACAGATCAAAATATACCCTAAATCTCTAGTGTATGGTTTTTTCTACTCCCCTGCCTGATCACATTCTCTCCCTTTTTTTTTCTTTTTTCTTTTTTTAAATACTCTTCTTTCTTTTTTCAAACAACTTCTTATCAATTCCTTTTATAAAATTTTTTTATAATTTCCATCTTTACAGTCATATTCCATCCCTTCATCATATCAACCCTTATTTTGTACATATATGTTTTTCTTTCTTTAAAATTTTGGGAGGCACTTTCTTCTAACAGATCAAAATACACGCAAAATCTAGTGTGTGGCACTGATCTATATACCAGGCTGATCATATTTGATCACATTCTGGTTTTTTTTGTTGTTGTTGTTTTGTTTTGTTTGTTTTTATCTTTTTCTTTTTCTTTTTTTTTTCTTTTTCTTTTTTCTCTCTTTCCCTTTCTTTTCCCACTGCTTCAGGTCTTTTCTGATTTGTTTAGAGTATATTTTCTGGGGACGTGGTTACTCTGCTAGCATTTTGTTCTCTCATTAATCTATTCTCCTCTGCACAAAATGACAAGATGGAAAAAATCACCTCAACAAAAAGAACAAGAGGTAGTACCGACTGCCAGGGACCTACTCAATATGGACATTAGTAAGATGTCAGATCTAGAGTTCAGAATCATCGCTTTAAAGATACTAGCTGGGCTTGAAAAAAATATGGAAGTTATTAGAGAAACCTTTTCTGGAGAAGTAAAAGAACTAAAATCTAACCAAGTAGAAATCAAAAAAGGCTATTAATGAGGTGCAATCAAATATGCGGGCGCTAACTGCTAGGATAAATGAGGTAGAAGAGAGAATCAGTGATATAGAAGACCAAATGATGGAAAATAAAGAAGCTGAGAAAAAGAGAGATAAACAACTACTGGATCACGAGGGCAGAATTCGAGAGAGAAGCGATACCATAAGACGAAACAACATTAGAATAATTGGGATCCCAGAAGAAGAAGAAATAGAGAGAGGGGCAGAAGGTATAATGGGGCAAATTATAGCAGAGAACTTCCCTAATTTGGGGACGGAAACAGGCATCAAAATCCAGGAAGCACAGAGAACCCCTCTCAAAATCAATAAAAATAGGTCAACTCCCCGACATCTAATAGTAAAACTTACGAGTCTCAGAGACAAAGAGAAAATCCTGAAAGCAGCTCAGGAGAAGAGATATGTAACCTACAAGGGTAGAAACATTAGATTGGCAACAGACCTATCCACAGAGACCTGGCAGGCCAGAAAGGACTGGCAGGATCTATTCAGAGCACTAAATGAGAAAAATATGCAGCCAAGAATACTATATCTAGCTAGGCTGTCATTGAAAATAGAAGGAGAGATAAAAAGCTTCCAGGACAAACAAAAACTAAAGGAATTTGCAAACACAAAACCAGCCCTACAGGAAATCTTGAAAGAGGTCCTCTAAGCAAAGAGAGAGCCTAAAAGCAACATAGACCAGAAAGGAACACAGACAATATACGGTAACAGTCACCTTACAGGCAATACAATGGCACTAAATTCCTATCTTTCAATAGTTACCCTGAATGTAAATGGGCTCAATGCCCCAATCAAAAGACACAGGCTATCAGACTGGATTAAAAAACAAGACCCATCAATATGCTCTCTGCAAGAGACTCATTTTAGACCCAAAGACACCCCCAGATTGAAAGTGAGGGGGTGGAAAACCATTTACCATGCTAATGGACACCAAAAGAAAGCTGGGGTGGCAATCCTTATATCAGACAAATTAGATTTTAAACCAAAGACTGTAATAAGAGATGAGGAAGGACATTATATCCTACTTAAAGGGTCTATCCAACAAGAAGATCTAACAATTGTAAATATCTATGCCCCTAACATGGAAGCAGCCAATTATATAAGGCAATTAATAACAAAAGCAAAGAAACACATCGACAACAATACAATAATAGTGGGGGACTTTAACACCCCCCTCACTGAAATGGACAGATCGTCTAAGCAAAAGATCAACAAGGAAATAAAGACTTTAAATGACACACTGGACCAAATGGACTTCACAGACATATTTAGAACATTCCATCCCAAAGCAATGGAATACACATTCTTCTCTAGTCCCCAGGGAACATTCTCCAGAATAGATCACATCCTAGGTCATAAATCAGGTCTCAACTGGTACCAAAAGATTGATTCCACTAAGGAAATTGAAGCAGTCATCAAAAATCTCCCAAAAAACAAAAGCCCAGGGCCAGATGGCCTCCCAGGGGAATTCTAGCAAACATTAAGAAGAATCAATACCTATTCTTCTGAAACTGTTCCAAAAAATAGAAATGGAAGGAAAACTTCCAAACTCATTTTATGAGGCCAGCAATACCTTGATCCCAAAACCAGACAAAGACCCCATCAAAAAGGAGAATTACAGACCAATATCCCTGATGAACATGGATGCAAAAATTCTCACCAAAATACTAGCCAATAGGATCCAACCATACATTAAAAGGATTATTCACCACGACCAAGTGGGATTTATCCCTGGGCTGCAAGGTTGGTTCAACATCCGCAAATCAATCAATGTGATACAATACATTAACAAAAGAAAGAACAAGAATCATATGATCCTCTCAATAGATGCAGAAAAAGCTTTTGACAAAGTACAGCATCCTTTCTTGATCAAAACTCTTCAGAGTATAGGCGTAGAGGGTACATACCTCAATATCATATAAGCCATCTATGAAAAACCTACAGCGAATATCATTCTCAATGGGGAAAAACTGACAGCTTTCCCCCTAAGGTCAGGAATGCGGCAGGGATGTCCACTATCACCACTGCTATTCAACATAGTATTGGAAGTCCTAGCCACAGCAATCAGACAACAAAAAGAAATCAAAGGCATTCAAATTGGCAAAGAAGAAGTCAAACTCTCACTCTTTGCAAATGATATGATACTTTATGTGGAAAACCCCAAAGACTCCACCCCAAAACTGCTAGAACTCATACAGGAATTCAGTAAAGTGGCAGGATATAAAATCAATGCACAGAAGTCAGTGGAATTCCTATACACCAACAACAAGACAGAAGAAAGAGAAATTAAGGAGTCGATCCCATTTACAATTGCACCCAAAACCATAAGATACCTAGGAATAAATCTAACCAAAGAGACAAAGGATCTGTATTCAGAAAACTATAAAATACTCATGAAAGAAATTGAGGAAGACACAAAGAAATGGAAAAACGTTCCATGCTCGTGGATTGGAAGAACAAATATTGTGAAGATGTCAATGCTACCTAGAGCAATCTACACATTCAATGCAATCCCCATCAAAATACCATCCACTTTTTTCAAAGCAATGAAACAAATAATCCTAAAATTTGTATGGAACCAGAAAAGACCCCGCCTAGCCAGAGGAATGTTGAAAAAGAAAAACAAGGCTGGTGGCATCACAATTCCGGACTTCCAGCTCTATTACAAAGCTGTCATCATCAAGACAGTATGGTACTGGCACAAAAACAGACACATAGATCAGTGGAACAGAATAGAGAGCCCAGAAATGGACCCTCAACTCTATGGTCAACTCATCTTTGACAAAGCAGGAAAGAATGTCCAATGGAAAAAAGACAGTCTCTTCAACAAATGGTGTTGGGAAAATTGGATAGCCACATGCAGAAAAATGAAACTGGACCATTTCCTTACACCACACACAAAAATAGACTCCAAACGGTTGAAAGACATCAATGTGAGACAGGAGTCCATCAAAATCCTAAAGGAGAACACAGGCAGCAACCTCTTCGACCTCAGCGGAAGCAACTTCTTCCTAGAAACATCACCAAAGGCAAGGGAAGCAAGGACAAAAATGACTATTGGGACTTCATCAAGATAAAAAGCTTTGCAAAGCAAAGGAAAAAGTCAACAAAACCAAAAGACAACCGACAGAATGGGAGAAGATATTTGCAAATGACATATCAGATAAAGGGCTAGTATCCAAGAACTATACAGAACTTATCAAACTCAACACCCAAAGAATAAAGAATCCAATCAAGAAATGGGCAGAAGACATGAACAGACATTTTTTCCAAAGAAGACATCCAAATGGCCAACAGACACATGAAAAAGTGCTCAATATCACTCGGCATCAGGGAATTCCAAATCAAAACCTCAATGAGATACCACCTCACACCAGTCAGAATGGCTAAAATAAACAAGTCAAGAAACGACAGATGTTGGCGGGGATGCGGAGAAAGGGGAACCCTCTTACACTGTTGGTGGGAATGCAAGCTGGTGCAGCCACTCTGGAATATAGTATGGAGGTTCCTCAAAAAGTTGAAAATAGAGCTACCCTATGATCCAGCAATTGCACTACTGGGTATTTACCCCAAAGATACAAAAGTAGGGATCCGAAAGGGTACATGCACCCCGATGTTTATAGCAGCAATGTCCACAATAGCCAAACTGTGGAAAGAGCCAAGATGTCCATCGACAGATGAATGGATAAAGAAGAGGTGGTATATATATATACAATGGAATATTATGCAGCCATCAAAAGGAATGAGATCTTGCCATTTGCAACGATGTGGATTGAACTGGAGGGTATTATGTTGAGCGAAATAAGTCAAACAGAGAAAGACATGTATCATATGACCTCACTGATATGAGGAATTCTTAATCTCAGGAAACAAACTGAGGGTTGCTGGAGTGGGGGGTGGGGTGGGAGGGATGGGGTGACTGGGTGATAGACACTGGGGAGGGTATGTGCTCTGGTAAGCACTGTGAATTGTGCAAGACTGTTGAATCTCAGATCTGTACCTCTGAAACAAATAATGCAATATATGTTAAGAAAAAAGAAAAAAAGAAGAAGAAGAAGGTAGCGGGAGGGGAAGAATGAAGGGGGGGAAATCGGAGGGGTAGACGAACCATGAGAGACGATGGCCTCTGAAAAACAAACTGAGGGTTCTAGAGGGGAGGGGAGTGGGAAGATGGGTTAGCTTGGTGATGGGTATTGAGGAGGGCACATTCTGCATGGAGCACTGGATGTTATGCACAAACAATGAATCATGGAACACTTCATCTAAAACTAATGATGTAATGTATGGGGATTAACATAAGAATAAAAAAATAAAAAATAAAAAAAAACATAAGCTCTGGAGCATCCTGGAGTGTGTGATTTTGGAGCTCAGAACTGCCACTTACTATGTGTATGACTATGGTTTTTACTCAACCATAAAATGGGGGGATATATTGCCTTTCTTATGAGGTGACAGTGAGCATTAATGTATGTATAAGCAGTGAGATAATGCCTAGTACCTAGAAAAAACTTAAGAACTATTAGTAATTAGCAGCCTGGGGGCTCAGTCCCTTAAGCTCTGACTCTTGATTTTGGCTCAGGTCATGATTTTAGGGTCCTGGGATCAAGCCCCAGTTCAGGCTCTTTGCTCAGTGGGGAGTCTGCTTGAGGATTCTTTCCCGCTCCCTCTGCCCCTCCCCCAGCACTCTCTCTCTCTTTCTCTCTCTCTCTAAAATAAATTAATCTTTTTTTTAAAGAACTCTTAGCAATTACAAATACCCAATAAAATATTACTAATATTCCACATGAACTTTGTACATTTTGGATTAGTTATGATTTATTTTTCAATGGCTTCAAAATGAAATCCAAGGTACCTTGACTCTAGTCTTTTATTTAGAGATTTTATTACAGTCATCTCAGTAGAATTTGTATTTACTAGATTATTTACATCTTGCTAGAAATTATATTATGTTCTGACTAGGAACAGAAATGTTTTTTCTCAAAAGGCTTTAGAGTTAATGTCTCATGCAACATACACGCACATACTAACTCTTACACTCAAGACACACACTATGAAAATAATTTCTTCAGTTGGCCAACTTCTTGGGGAATTTTGGGCTGAATTCATTGAAATACCTCTATGGTTTAAAATGCAAAGGTGAACAGAGTAATGCAGTATTGTGTTCTCATTATTTAATAGGTTTGGGCACCCATTTAGAATTCCCCTGATGGTTCACTACATTTAAGATGGTTTTATTTGTGCTCTAAGAAATGCACTAATGTGATCACTTATAAATATAATTGCTTTAGCAAGTTCAAAAGTTGATAGACATTTCTTACCACCCCACACATAATATGATCTAAACATTACTGTTGCCGTTTTTACTACATATATATACACACACAAATATATATATAATGTTTTAACACATGAATAACATTTTATCATTTCTACATGTTTGCATTTGAATATTAAATGAGCAGACTTCTTAGCATAGGAACACAACCATTACTTATGAAAAAATATTTGCATGGCTATAGTCTGATACCAGATCCTTTTAAATGCATTTTTACTTACACATGCAGATGATGAGTATTTGAGAAACAATGTATGTAGTAGTTATGGATCCAGAACCTAGATACAGAGTGCCTACTCTACCTTTAACTATCTGTGCACGAGCTTAACAAAGGGTGTCACCTGATCATGCCTCAATTTCCTCATCTGTAAAACAGATAATAATAGCACTCACTCTTAGGGTTGTTATGAATTTTAATATATGAGTTCATGGCAAACACCAAAGTGGTTTGGCACAGTGCTGGGCAAATAAAAATATAATTTAAGATTTAAATATTACTGTTACTATTAATATACTATAATCCTCTGGAATTCATTTTATTCATTAATAATATGAGACATATGGACTGAGAGCATTCCTATATATAATAATTCCTGTAAAAGGGAACTCATGTTGTCAATTTAATGGTGTATTTATGTCATCATGGCTATTTACTCTTAGATTTGAGTGTGTAAATAAAGAGTATTATAAAATCATAGGATTTGGGGTCTAATCTTGACTTTACATTATCAGCTATGTGCTCTCAAGAACTATAGCTCCTCTGTGGTTCATTTTTCTCATCTGCAAATGAAATAGTAACCATATCTTCATAAAAGAGTGGTTACGAGGTTTAAATGAGATGACATGATAGCAGTGGAAATTCTTGGTAAACTGCATCAAAAAAGTTGTACCATAATTACTGTCTTCAATGCAAGTACATTTTAATTTTTGAAGTTGATTTTATATTTCTATAATGCTGTTCTTTTCCTGCAAAGTGTATCTCTTTCAGTCTTGATAAAATGTTTAAATGCTTTGCATTTAGTGATCTCACCTCTAGAGTAATTTTCCTAGCTGAATGCTCTACAGTCAGGGTAACAGATAAAATTCATTCCTCATGCCAAAACCAATCTACTGGTAGTGGCTCCCTGGGAATGCTATGATTCTAAGGATTCTGAGGTCATACATGAATAAACTGTTGTGAGTCACTTACAGGGCTGTGGGAGGAGACTATATTTGTTGCTCTTAGCTTACCAAATATGGCAGGGCTGTCAACAGGAATGAAAGGCATTTATGCCTGCTAGGATTTGTGTCCAAAGTCTTATAGCAATAAGAAGAACTTACATTCAGTGCATTGGGTATTCTGTGTATACCTCTCCAGAAGATTCTAAAGGTGTGAAGAGTAAGTCTGAAGTATCCACAAAACAAGGTCCCAACCCAGTGCCAAGTTTCAATCTCTGCCCAACTTGCAGTAGGGATTTACAACTTTCACTGGAACCATTAACATAAACAGATAACTTAAAAAAAAAAAAATCCTATCTGGTGATTTCTGTAGGAGAGGCCTCTGGGCTTTTCCAAAAAGAGATTTTACTGCCAAATTGCATTTTAATTAATTCCTTCTTGGCATTCCTTAAAATGAATTCTTTAGAATGGGGTGGTGAGAACTTTTAATGTCAGTATACAAATAAATTAATTAATATCTCAGAGAAACTCTCTTTTTTATGCTGAAATTCATTTCCTGATGATTTAGGCTCAAAACATAAATGTGATATTTAAGAGTCTGGTAAATAAATTCCAACAAATACGCCTATAAACCAAATTATATCTTTATGCCTCATTGATCAGCATGTGCAGAGCTGGGTAGAAAGAATGTCTGCTGCTAATCTGTATGTTGTAACTTTAAATCCTTCTCTAAAAAGCCTTGTATAAACAGAAACAGCACCTTTTCAGAAATATTTCAATTTCATTTCTGAAGTAGTTTAAATACATTCTTATCCCTCATACACCCAGCCACTTCTCCATACCTCTACTCCTCTACCGCCACGCAATTTTCACTATTGTTTGACTCACAATAACTCTCTTATTCTTAAAGATCTCATAATCTTTTTGTTCAAAATCAAATTAGAAAACCCAGGGAAAATTCCATGCATTTGAAACACTAACTCATACTGAGATGGAAATGGAAATAATGCAACATGGAAATAATGCAAAAGGACCAACCAGTGTTTAGAGTATAGGTGTTTAAATAGGATACTCTTTTTTTTTTTAATCTTTTTTTATTGTTATGTTAATCCCCATACATTACATCATTAGTTTTAGATGCAGTGTTCCATGATTCATTGTTTGTGCATAACACCCAGTGCTCCATGCAGAATGTGCCCTCCTCAATACCCATCACCAGGCTAACCCATCCTCCCACTCCCCTCCCCTCTAGAACCCTCAGTTTGTTTTTCAGAGGCCATCGTCTCTCATGGTTCGTCTACCCCTCCGACTTCCCCCCCTTCATTCTTCCCCTCCCGCTACCTTCTTTTTTTTTTCTTAACGTATATTGCATTATTTGTTTCAGAGGTACAGATCTGAGATTCAACAGTCTAGCACAATTAAATAGGATACTCTTTTTTTTTTTTTTTAAGATTTTATTTATTTGACACAGAGAGAGTGAGAGCGAGAGAGGGAACACAAGCAGGGGGAGTGGGAGAGGGAGAAGCAGGCTTCCCGCATAGCAGGGAGCCTGATGCGGGGCTCCATCCCAGGACCCTGGGATCATGACCTGAGCGGAAGGCAGACGCTTAACGACTGAGCCACCCAGGCGCCCCAAATAGGATACTCTTAAGTAAAAAACCCAGTTATGACTGAAAGGGGTATAAATGGTTTTTGTTAGATTTGCAGTGGGGGGGAATGGGGGAGGGATTCTAGTAACATGGCAGTTCTTATTATATGTCAGACATTGTACACAGCATTTTATTTGTATTATTTAAATTAATTCTTAGAACAACTACTGGAGGTTTTTATTAAGTTATTATTACTAACTCGTTGACAAGAGAGCTTATTAGATTCATAAAGAATATGAAGTACTCTTTGACTCAAAGGAAAACAAGTGGTTGCAGGAAGGCTGAGAACCAGGGAGACTTGCAGGCATCTCGTGCTGGCAATTAATGGACATTTCCGTGCCGCACCATAGGAAATATAATTAACTCCTTTCCCACTTGATTTGAATCTTTGGGTCACACTTGTGAAGATGTGAATTCTCAAGATTACTTGATGACAACCTGAGCCATCTGCCACTATTGGGCAGGTTAGGTTAGACTGCCCGAATTGACAGGTCTAGGTGGTTAACAAATGAGGGAAAAGAAAAGTTCAAAAAAGAAATAGATGCTGGGCAAGTAAAAATGAGAGCCCAAATGAGGTATCCTCTGGACATGTATTAACTTATCTAAGATGAAATTCAGTGCAATTTTTGGATGAAGTGGATAAACTCTCAGGTTGTTGCCTACTTTATGTGATCAAAACTACTCTTTTCTCCAACCACAGAAAAGTTTCAACAGTTCTTTCACTTTGTCATTGTAAGACCAACATAACCTGTAGTGGTAAAAGGGATCTCCGTTGAGGTTACTGCTCCTCACTGTATTGTGTGCTAAATCTGTGCCTTTAGGCAGATCATTTAACCACCTCCAAGTCCCCATTCCCTCATCTGTAAACTGAGGTCAATAATAGCTCTTTTTACTCAATCATAGTGATGGCGGGCAGAGGAGACAATGTAGGTAAAGCACTTGGCACTGTGCCTAGTACATAATGTCCCACTGGTTATTTGTAAAACTCTTTGGATTGTATGAAAGAAAGCAAGGCATTCATTCTTGGGGAAACCCTGGATCAATAAATTGATCCAAATGAAGCAATGATTTGGTCAGAGAATCAATATTTTAAGGAAAAATCCAGAATATTTTATTTCTTTTGACTCCTGCACCTATCAAATAAAACTCTTGAATTTGGATAAGACTATCAGCATTTGCACATACCATTTTAGCCAAGGCACAGTCAAAATGTCAGTCTGTGTTAATTGTACATGGTCTCTTAAAGAAAAGGAGTGCCAAATATCATTAATAGCCATAAAGGAAGAAAAAGGTTGTTACAAACTAACATCCCCTGGGAAGCATGCGGTAAAACAGAGTATATCAAGCAGCCCTATAAATAATCTGTTAGCTACATCTTCACCTAAATCAGAGACAAGCCTAATCTTATTGTAAATCACATCAAAAAAGCCCTTCCCCAAAATGAGGTTACAGTAAAGCTATAAACTCTTCCCATGTATTAATATATTTTTAGATATTAATTTGTCAAGTGTGGGGTGAAGTAATAATTTAAAAATGAGTAAAACAGTCACCTCATCTAATTAAAATGGAGAAGAAATATTCCTTAGAAACAGCCTTAGTCCTCCTTCTTTGTTCCCTGCTTTCAATCCAAAATCCATCAGAAACTTGCATTGTGGTAGTCAGAAATGGTGATCTTGGTAACATTATACAAATTCTCCTGGAAGGAATGGGCTTATCCTGAGAAACATCACAGACCAGTGTTTGGGGAACTTTGAACTGTATTTTCAAAGACATATCTAAATACATCTGACAGTAAAATTTGCACCTTTTTTGAAAGGTTCCTTGTTGTTCTATCTGGGTTGAAAAATCCATTTTCATGTTGAATAATAATGTGGAAAAGAGCAAACTCTGTTAAAAGGGAACCTTGAAGTACACTGTTAAACTGCTTCCAATAATGAGAGAAATAAAGAAGCATTTTGGGACTTTTAAGTCTGTCCCCTCTCCTCCACCATTAAATCTCCAAAGTACTTAAAATTGTTAGATCTCTTGAACAACAGCGTGTGTGAATGGTGGTTGAGGATCGGAGAGGGAGAAGCTCCCTTTTTCTCTGCTGAGTCATTGTGCCAGTGGGGAAGTTTAGAAATGCAAATAAGCCTCTCTGAGGCTTCTATGTGGCTGTTTCTCCACACACAGTGTTTTTACTCACAAACCTGGCAACAAGTTCTCACATTCCCAGAAACAAGAATGTTACTCTCGATTTGTTTCAGGTGCAGTGAAATATTCTTGTCTGAAAAACTACCACTTCGGCCACAGTTTCTTGGTAATTTCAACCATATGGAGAAATGTCCCATCAGTGAATACTATTCATCATCATCTTTGCTTAATAATGACAACAAAAGGCAAAGGACCCAGGTCCACTTATCAAAGAAATTCCTGATTGAACAAAGTCCTTAAATACATTTGGTACAGAAAATATATTTGCTTATTTAAAAAAATAAGAATTATGACTTTTTTGAGTACATTAGGAAACAGTTCTATTTTCTACTATGTGTGTAAGTATATGAGTTATCACAAGTGGTTTGGAAATAAAATCACTAAACTCAATCTGAAAATCCAGCAGAAAATACTATTTCTTCACATTAAACTATTTTAACCTGATATTGTGAAAATTTGTCCAAAGTGTTTATTGATGTACTTTAAGCCAGTTTAATTCAATACTATTTATGTATTATTTTTGGTTAAACATTTCCTTTCTAAAATGTCCATGTTACATGTAAACATTAAGTTTATTTTTTTGTCCTGAATGTGCCTGAAATGATGCCTCTTAAAAATAATTGTAGTATTTTTCCAGAATCCCTGACAATAAAGTAAAAAATAACATTATGGCACCATCTAGTGACCTAGTATTTCTTTTTCTTCTTTTGTTATTCAGCTTAAAAGTGCATATTTCTACTGATCATATAAAGCCATGTGTACTTTTAGCACATGTGCAGCTAGAAATAGTTTCTTTATACTATTACCCGTGGATAAAAACAAACTGGTCTTGACAAACTGAAATTTCAGAAATAATTCTCCACTTTGTAGAGTAGAAAGAGTTTTATGAGCAGTTCAATAATTTTGGACACAGCCTAGTTCTGCAAACAAGTAATGATATTACCATAGACTCATATTGGGAACTGAAGAAGAAAAATCCGTCTCTAGAAAATGTTTTCATCAACAAATGAAACATTTTTTATAACAAAACTGACAGAGCTGGTTTTATTTTTTTCCTGTATAAGCAATAATGATTATGTATATGACAATGGCATCAATCCAAAAATACAGGTAAAGGAAAAGAAATACCTCTCAACCCACCAGAGATAATTACTGAATGCATAGCCATGTATATTCATTGCCAATAGATATGTATTGTTTGGCATTATGATATAACTAAATTGATTTATAGCTTATTTCTTAAGTTCATAAATGTCTTACTACTTTTTTAACAAACCTTATTATTTTAAAGTTAGGCTGAATTTTAAACAGATGTATTGAGTTCTTGTGTGTTTGTGAAAATGGAATTATCAACCTATCAACCTATCTTCCTCTTTGAAATGTGTTTTTTATATTTGTAGTGGGAATTCACAAAAGGAAACTTGCTAAAAGCATACTTAAAACTAGAGTCTACAGGCTATGAAAGTTAAGTACACTATACCGTAAGTAAACTGATGGGGCAGTGACTGCCTCTGAAACATGAAACATATTTAATAAAAGAATTACCTTCACTGAAGATACTGCATTATGCATTTCCACCATCTCTGAAGTCAGAATTTGACTGTAATAAAGAAGAAGTATCTATCAGGAACATTTAATTTACTTAAAATAAGACAATGCAACATAAAAACAAAATTATAGTTTTTTTGGTTCAAAATCTTAGAGAAATAATTTTTTTAAAAAGTTTGAATGATTAGTCTGTATTTTGTAAAAAAGAAACCTGTATATTTGACTCTACTGTTTATTGACATGTAGGACTATAAAGGCTCATCAGTGGTTTCTGATACTCACTTCCAGTTCCTTTTCCTCATGGAACTGGAAATATCCTTGCAGGTGACAGTGTGGGATTGGGTGAGGTTCTAAGCGATGAAGGAATGAATTCACCTTGTCAGGTGCCTACTGACATGCTTCTCACCGTGTGCAATGGCCTTGCTACAAGATCTTTATTCTGAATCACAGAAAGTGCTTACTTGAATATAATCTAACCTTCATCATTTGGTTTCCGTGGGAGAACCGCCGTATCTTCTGTACTCGCTTTAAATCCCTGGTTGTCGAATGTCATTGTGAGTTCTAGGAGTGCCTTGGTGACTCTGTTTCTCTAAAGTATATGATGCACTCCTGAGGGTACTCTTAAAGATGAGTTTCTCTTCTACAAGCACTATGATATCGGTGGTGAAGAGGCCTGCTTCAAAGCTTATGTTAGACCCAGGGCGAATTCCAATACATTTTACGGCTTGAGAATAATCCTCTTCGGCCTGATGCTCTGTGTTTTGGGTTCACAAGGGCAGTGGCCATGTTTTCCAATTCCGCTGTGTTAGCATTGCCCAACTTGGCCCTGGGCAGTAGCCCCATTCCTGCAGCTCTGGGTCTTACCCCTGCCTCTGCGGCTCTGGGCAGCACCAGGCTGGGCTGCAGAAACTGAAGATGTGGCCCTGCTCTCTGAAACTGGGGAGAAAATAGCTGTGCCCGCTAGGTCTGAGTAAAGGGAGTGGCAGCTCTGATATCTAAATCATCTTTGGGAACATTCTTCCTTTTCTTGAAAATTAATGAATGTTTGCAGTTGTATTGTTCTGTCTTGTAGAATCCCAAAAGCCTCTCAACCTTGCTTCATTCTGTCCTGTCTCTAACTCCTTGGGTCCAAGCTGGTAGTGTTTCTGTTGGTAAAAACCCATCTCTATTCCTAGTTTCTACTGAGATGACTGATTTGATTCAGGAGTCATACCTCTAATCTCTTTATGGCATGGATGTCCAGCCAAACTCTTGGGTGTTTGTGTATATACACACATACACACACACACACACACACATATATATGTAATACATACTAAACACCCAGGATACAATGAATTCCTTCCTGACAAACAAGTGTGACACATTAATAGTGCTTGTTAAGAGTTAGCCTAACTCTATGTGCCTTATATGAATTTTATTCATTTAATCTGCACAATTCAAGAAGGTACATAGACCAAAAGGGAATAATATTATATATTAAGGGGTGAGTAGTAAATTCTTCCTCCCATAAGCATCTGGAGAAGAGGTTTCTAGTAAAGAATTATGAAGGACATGAAGCAAAGCAGACAGTTCACCCGTCTCTTGGAGCAGAGGTATAAGGAAAAATAGGAGGATTTTCTTAAGGTTTTTCAATGTCCAGATGATTCTCAATTTTCTTAATTTTCTCAATTTGGAATTAAAGAAGAAGAAAGCCAGATTACATATCTCAGAAAAAAAAAATATATATATATATCTTCCTTTCTCTCACATACCTCTCTCTCTCTCTCTCACACACACACACACAGACATATGAATCTATGAATATATATTCTCCCAGAAATGTTAGAGATGGTATCTCAGCAGAGATTCAGATATGAAATTAGCTCACACGCAAAGGAGAATTTTTACCATTTTGGCCCTCTGAGGGTTTTGGTCATCTAGGGTCAAATAAGTGCACTTCAGAATACTTAAATACTTCTTGGGAACTTCTGAACACTGCATTTAACATATGCAAAGAATCACACTATATATGTTTGGCATTATTACTTAAAAATACGATTTCATAAAAATTATCAATGGATAAACCAAGTAAAAATAGTAAGATAGTTTTCTCTTTTAAAGCCAGCGCAGGTACGTTTATTTGTTGTTGTTGTTGTTATTTATTTATTTATTTATTTATTTAAGAATTTAGGAGAGAGAATCTCAAGCAGACTTTGTGCTTAGTGTGGAGCCCAAATCACGACCCTGAGATCACAACCTGAGCTGAAATCAAGAGTTGGACGCTCAACAGACTGAGCAACCCAGGCAACCCCCCAGTACGTTTTGAATGAGAGACTAGGGCTTTCCTTAGTAATGTACAATAAAAATTATGTTTGGTTGGGAATAGGACAGTTATAATATCAGATGGTGAACAATACTAAAGTTTAGTCACTTAAGGACTTCTTAAGCTTACACATACAGTACAGCATTTATTAAAACCTGATTCAATCATTCAAGTCACAAATCCATTTTGCTAGGTAAGCAGAGGTATGTTATCTAATTAGGAATAATAAGAAGATATTTTATATTAAGGATCTGTAAATGATTTGAATTCTGTGTTGGCTTTTTTGTTTTGTTTTAAATATCTTGTTTATTTATTTGACAGAGAGAGACGAGAGAGGGAACACAAGCAGGGGGAGCTGCAGGAAGAGAGAGAAGCAGGCTTCCCAAGGAGCAGGGAGCCAGATGCAGGGCTCGATCCCAGGATCCTGGGATCATGACCTGAGCTGAAGGCAGACGCTTAACCAACTGAGCCACCCAGGAGCCTCTTAAGTTCTGTGTTGTGGTGCAATTTGTGACTCTGATGGATGAAATTCTAGATGTGTTGAAGGCACATATGATAGATTATATGATAACATATATGGTATAGTAGATTCAAACTTAAAAAAGGAACCATTCACACATTTACACATGAATGTGTTCTCTCCACCACTGCTCTCAAGAGATCAGGCACCAAATGTCCTTTCTGAAGTAGCATGCTATTTAAAGTGACCACATTCTTTCTGATTCACAAATGTATCCTCTATTGGATTTTTCAAATTTTAGGGTCCATTTCTCATTATTATGTATAAGTGGGTTCCATTTTCCTTTCTCCTTTTTCTGCCCTTCTTGGACTCCTGACTTAACATTCAGCTCATGTGTTATTTCCTCTTTGAATATATTCCTATTGTATTTCCACTCTCCTTGATATGTCTATAACCCTTTAGCACATATCTATTTTAAAGAATAAATCATATTTTAGTGAAAACATTTTTGATATAATGAATTATATCAAAGTATGGACAAAGTTTTTTTGTTTGTTTGTTTTTAAATGCAAGTGATCTGACTCTGGTAGATACTGATCACAGGTACTTACTGAATGTACTCCTCTTCCTCCTTACTAACAGGACCTAGATTTTGTGCATAGTGTCAACTTGATTAGTGTGAATATATCTTTTGCTTCATCTTTCCCTGATTCTTCCTGCCTGGAATATGTTAAAAGTATTTTAGAGGGTTGGAAGATAAGTATGGACAGAAGCTCTATTGTGACCATGAGGTTGAGAGGTCCATGCTAGGAATGATGGGTTAGAAAGAGAACAGTCCCTATAGCACCACTCCTGAGCTACCTGTCCCCATACTTCTTGTTGTATGAGAAAACAGAATCTTCTCTTTCCTGTTACTTATAGTCAAGCATGATCTTGATTAATATGCTAATTCAAAAGAATGAAAAAGATAAAACATGAATTAATTGTCCAAAATTATATAAATGTTCCATAGTCAACTAATTTTAATTATGTCTAATTCTGATGCTCAAACTATACACAAGAATATACATATATACACTGACATATATTTCTCTATATATACCATCTCTGATTTCTTCTATGTTATATTTATTCACAGATGGGACATTCACCTTGGGTTTGGCAAAATGACTTCTGGAGGTTGTAGGTTTATATCTTACTAAGTAAAAATCTCTGCAGAAATTGAACTCCTTTTCCTTGATCATTTTATCACAAATCTTTGGACTAACCCGATTCATGTGTCCATTACTCAAATAAGCACTTTTTTTTTTTTTTTTTTTTTTTT
>NW_023270469.1:22242205-22269546 GCF_011800145.1 Mirounga leonina | reverse complement strand
CCTTCACTCAGGTCATGATTCCAGGGTCCTGGGATCAAGCCCCGCATCAGGCCCCTTGCTCAGCGCGAAGCCTGCTTCTCCCTCTCCCACTCCCCCCTTGTGTTCCCTCTCTCATTGTGTGTCTCTCTCTCATTCTCTGTAAATTTTTTCTTTTAAAGATTTTATTTATTTATTAGAGAGAGAGTACATGAGTGGGGGTGCAGAAGGAGAGGGAGAGGGAGAGAATCTCAAAGCAGGCTCCCATCTGAGCATGGAGCCCAGCGTGGAGCTCTATCTCACAGCCCTGAGATTATGACCTGAGCCGAAATCAAGAGTCGGAAGGTTAACAAACTAAGCCACCCAGGTGCCCTATAAACAAGCACTCTTATAAAGGACTGGAATATATGGATTGCTGTAGATATAAAAGGAGTTTTTTTTTTTTTTTTTTTCAAAACAAAATCAGGCTATGATTACTGCAGGAATGGATGTTAGAAGAAAAATCAACTGGTGTGCATTAGCTATATTTATCTGAATTTCTGGAGAACATAAATTATTTCTTATTCCTCCATAAATCATGTACCTACACCAGCTGGTTTTCAAAGGACATTAGTCATGCCGTATTAGTGTATATTTGTAGAAGAGAGAGACAGAGAGAGAGAGAGAGAACAGGTAAAAAAAAAAAAAAAAGAGGGTTCCATGATATTCCTATTTCAGTCATCTATCCATATTCTTCTACCCCATATCTTATCTGCTACAACCTTGGAAATAAATCTAACTAATTATTTTCCTATTTACATTTCACCGCGTTTCTCATTATTTTATTTTCTTGTGTTAGACAACAAGATTGCAGGGTGGAGAATTTCTGCTCAGTTACGCAAGGAGTCTGGATAATGCAATTATGATAACATAAAAATAGATTTGAGAGTTTACTGACACATTGAATTTGATTATCTCTCTTATTCACCTGATTCACCTGTTTTATTTGCTTTTCTCATAACTGAACCAGGAAAAAGCAGTCATCTCTAGAGAGTAGTTATTACATTTTTACCTAATATTTTTAGACTCAAGTAATTCACAATTCTGATAAGGTTGGGGGCTTTTGAGATGTTGAAATGATTGCTAGAAATGAACTCATTTAAGAAATCCCTATCCTCATGTCACAAGCCATTAGTTCAATAAACTAATGTCAGATCTGGAATATTTACCTAACCATCTAGAGTCCATTATTATAATCACACCTAACCATGTGGCCTTAATGTTTATGGACAGAATGATGTGCATGACCTTGTTTCCACACAGCATGCAGCAGCTCCCTGCTTGCTACTAAATGGATAATTTTAATGGTTTTATTTGGGTTGAGATGGGAGTAAATCCAAATTATATGTCTTCCAATATTTACCCAAAAATCCAGAGAGAAAAATGAATGTGAGTTCATATTTACATTTATGCAATGATAGATAAATCCAAGCTGTTCAACAGCCTCAAACCCGATACCATAATGTAGACAAATGAAATATTTACCATTAGACTAAAAATATACTATCCATGCATCCTGACATCCTAAGATTTCAGATTTGAATATAAGGAATACTGTAGTAGATTTTGTTTTTAATAAAAATGGATTTATCATATATTTAAATAGGAGACTTGTGGCTGACAATAACAAAACAATGTTTCTACTTAAAATAGGTATTTTCCTAAGAAGCTTATGTAAATATTGAGTGCAAAATTTTAGGAGCAACTAAAGCATTAAGTCAGAGATGGGGATGTGATTTTTTTTTTTTTAAGATTTTTTTTTTTATTTATTTGACAGAGAGAGACACAGTGAGAGCAGGATCACAAGCAGGGGGAGAGGGAGAGAGAGAAACAGGCTTCCCGCCGAGCAGGGAGCCCGATGCGGGGCTCGATCCCAGGACCCTGGGATCATGACCTGAGCTGAAGGCAGACGCTTAACGACTGAGCCACCCAGGCACCCCTGGGGATGTGATTTTTATTTTATATTTTACGGTATAAAAATCCTTAGTAAAATCCATAAAAGTTAGACATAATCAATAATACAAAATAATAAAACTAATATTTATGCAGTGCAACCTCTGTGATAGGCATCACTCTAATGATTTACATGCAATAACCCACTAAACTCAATCATTACATCTGTTCTTTTATCTTCTCATTTTAGAGATAAGGGAAATCATCATAAAACCTAAAGGAATCAAACAATAGCAGGCAAAAAGATAGGCACCTATTGTAAGTCAGTCACTACCAGTCCCAGGTGTTACTTCTTTTATTCAATAACCCATAACCTTTGAGCTCCTAGCACAGGTCTGACATGTGCTGAGCACTGGAATAAGGCATGAGTCTTACCTTTAAACAGTGCAGTCTAATAAGAAATAGCCACATGTGTAAGCAATTTCAGTACACCACCATATGTGTGATACAGAAAATAAAAACAATTTCTGAAGCACATATATGAGATCAATTAAACTGAGGGAGACTTCTTGAAGGACATAACATTAGAGCTGATTTGGGAAGGGTGAAGAGAACTTCATCACATATAGAAGGATGTATTCATTCCACATAAGTGTTTCTAAATCTCAGTACTATTGATATTTCGGATGAATAAGTGTTGGTGAGGGGAGCCTCTTCTCTGCATTGTAGTATATTTAGTAGCATCTCTGGCTTCGCCCACTAGATGCCAAAAGCAGCCGCCTAGTCGTGACAATCAAAAGTGTCTCTAGACATTGCTAAGTGTCTCTTGGGGAGGGGGCCACAACTGTACCCAGTTGAGAACCACTGTTTTCCAAAGAAACAACATACTTAAAATCAAAGAGCTCAAGAAACAGGGATTCAGCATGATCATAAGTTCTAATGGAGATGAGGAGGAAGGATGCGAAGGAGAGACCTGTGGAGGCAAGTTAGGTCACACTGAGAAAAGCCATATGGCTACTCATAGAATGTTAGATTTAATCTCACAACAGCTGGAAGCCAAAGAAGAGTAATGCAATCGCGTTTGGTCATGTTAGGAGCTAACTTGGGCAGCTCTGTGAAGGAGAGCTTGAGGTGGAAAAATGATACTCATCCCTTGCCTTCAAAATACAATATTTGGGATATCACTTGGAATTGGGAACTTTCTTCTTATTTCACCTCATTATTACTTACAGAGGGCAAAAGAAACAGTGTATTCTTATCAGTTCAGGCTAGATTGGTCTTTATAAAAAAAAGTCTATCCAAAGCATCATCTAATTCTTTATTCTCATGAATATGTGAAATTTTCATGTCTCTTTGTCAACATAAAGTACCATCTAAAACAAACATTGCCACATAAAATAAAATTATAGTTAAAAGTAAATATATGAATCTGCTAGTGTTGTTTCTGAATTGCATTCTCCAAATTGTCCTCAAAATTCTCCAAAAGTCTTATAGTCCCCTAAGTATTACTCTCAGTGCCGCCTTTCTTTGACAGTCTTCCAAATGTAAGATTTCTTTTTTCTTACTTCTTTTAAGATTACAAATGCTATGACCCCCAATGATCCCACACAGAGTATTTCTGGTGTTTATCATGACTGTAACAACGCAGTCTGTCAGACTCATTCTATTCTGAAAGCCACCAGAGAGGATTCCAGGAATTTTGATATATGCTGCATACCTATGGCGTACGACTTTATGACTACATTCTATATGGTTGAAATTTTGGGGCAAGTAAGAATAGAACTAAAATTCTCTACTCAAAAAAAACCCTCTCTTTTAATATGAAAGAGAAATGGAACATGTGTGTGTGCAAGTATGCATGCATATGCACATGTGGGTGTTACTGTTTGGGAAATTGTATGAAAGTGTCTAGGGAAATCTTACATACTTGTATACTTAGATATTTTACCTGTTCCTTATCTATTTCACATTGTTGAATTTTTCCCATAAATAAAATACATTCATGCCAACTTTTTTTCTTAATATACTGAAGTCATTTAAGTGTTCAGGGGGCTAGACCATTCATTTTTAGACTCTAGCAGTTTTTATTAAATTTAGGAATAACCCTAGAACCAGATCTGTCTCAGAATTCTATACAAAAGCTGAGTTTTTGGATCCAGTAACATTTTAATATATGTTTGGATGATCGATTTTAATGCATAATAGTAAGTAAAAAATACTCATCAAATCTTACCTTGTGATTTTGGCATGGCACTCTAGACCCAAATTCATGAAAAGTCTGGTTGTCTTTCTTAATTTTAGCTTCTTATTTGAGGCATTTAATACTAGCATTTTGGAATCTGGTTGTGTTAGCTATTGTATTCTCTATTCAAGCCTCATGTTATCTCTCAATTTGAAAATGATGAAACAAATCAAAGAAAAGAAAAACCTCCCCTCCCCAATATTTTATAACCAAGTAAGATCAGGCCTGAATAATAAGCTTACTACTAAGCTTCTCATAGAAGTAGTTAGACTTGAAAAAAAAGTTTTAACTATTACCATTCTCAGCATTTAGCACCAAAAATACATCAAAAAACAGTGTTCTTAAACCAAAGAAATGACAGAAAAAAAATACACAAAGTTTAAATGAAATTGGCAGTTAGCTAGACTATGATAAAAAAAGACTATGATAAAAAAAAGAAACCTTAAGTAAGTAAAATCAGAAATGAAAGAGGAAAAATTATAACTGATATTACAGAAAGAGAGAGAATCATAAGAGACTAATAAGAACAATTATATGCCTACATATTAGGTAATTAGAAGAAATGGACAAATTCCTAGAAACATACAATCTACCAAGACTTAATCATGAAGAAATAGAAAATCTTAACATACCAATAACAAAGAAGAAGATCGAATCAATAATCAAAAACTTTCCATAAAAGAAAAGACCAGAGCAAGAATGCTTCACTGATGAATCCTACCAAAAATTTAGAGAAGAATACCAATGATTCTGAAAGTTTTCCAAAATTGAAGAGGACAAAACACAAAATGAAACACATTTCATAAGTCCACCATTACCCTCATAACAAAAGAAAATAAGGATATTAAAGTCAAAGCAAACTATGGTCTGATATCCCTGATGAACACAGATGCAAATATCCTCAACAAAATATTGGCAAACAGAATTCAACAACACATTAAAAGGATTATATATCATGATTGAGTGGGATTTATCCCTGGGATGCAAGAACCATTCAAATTATGCAAATTAATCATTGTGATATACCACATTAACAAAATGAAGAATAAAAATCGTATCATCATTTTGATATTTGAAGAAAGAGCATTTGACAAACTTCAACATTCTTCCATGATTAAAAAAGTCTCAATAAATTCAGTAGAGAAGGAATGTAACAAAACAACATGATATAAAAGATATATGAGAGGGGCACCTGGGTGGCTCAGATGGTTAAGCATCTGCTTTCAGCTTAGGTCATGATCCCAGGGTCCTGGGTTCGAGCTCCACATCAGGCTCCCTGCTCAGTGGGAGTCTGCCTCTCCCTCTCCCTCTGCCTGCAGCTCCCCCTGCTTGCGCTCTCTCTCTGTCAAATAAATAAATAAAATCTTTAAAAAAATTAAAAAATTAAAAAAATAAGATCTATGACATCATTTTCAATAGGGAAAACCTGAAGCTCTTCCTCTAAGATCAAGAAAAAACAAACACAAGAACGCCTACTCTTGCCACTTTTGTTCACCATAGTACTGAAATTCCTAGCCAGATAAATTAGGCAAGAAAAAGAAATAAAAAACTTGCAAATTGGACAAGAAGTAAAATTGTCTCTGTTTGCAGACAACAGGATCTTATATATAGAAAACCCTAAAGATTCCACCAAAAACCTGTTAGAATTGATAAATGAATCAAAGTTGCAGGATACAAAATCAACATCCAACAATCTGTTGTGTCTCTACACAGTAAAAGTGAACTATTCAAAACAGAAATTAAGAAAACAATTCCATTCATAATAGCATCAAAAAGAATAAAAAACTTAGGGATAAATTTAAGTAAGGAGGTGAAATATCTTTATAATGAAAACTATAAAACATTGATGAAACAAATTGAAGACAAATGAATGAAAAGATATTCCACGTTCATGGATTGGAAGAATTATTATTAAGATGTCTATACTACCTAAAGCAATGTACAGATTCAATGCAACCACTATCCAAGTTCCAATGCCATTTTTCACAGAAATAGAAAAAAGCAATCCTAAAGTTCATGGAACCACAAAAACCCACATAGCCACAGCAATCTTGAGAAAGAGGGAAAAAGCTGAGGCATTGCACTTCCTGATTTCAAGCTACATCACAAAGCTATAAAAATCAAAGCTGTATGTTACTGACATAAAAACAGACAAATAAAGCAATGGAACAGAATAGAGAGCTCAATAATAAATCCACATATATATGGTTAAAAAATTACAAGAGAGATGCCAAGAATATACAAAGGGGAAAGGACAGTCTCTTCAAAAAATGGTGATGGGAAACCTGGGCAGCCAAATGCAAAAAAATGAAACTGGACCACTTTCTTACCATACACACACACACAAAAATTCAAAATGGATTAAAGACCTAAATGTGACACAGAAAACCATTAAAATCCTAGAGGATTTCCTAGGTCACATTGAACTCAAAATCACATTTAACTCAAAATGGATCAAAGATTTGAATGTCAGAGTTGAAACCATATAATACCTAGAAGAAAATATAGGGCACAAACTAGTTGACATTTGTCTTGGTGATGATTTTTTGGATTTGACACCAAAAATAAAAGCCCTGGAAGTAAAAATTTTAAAAATGGGATTACATTAAACTAAAAAGATTCTGCACAGCAAAAGAAACAAACCATCAACAAAATGGAAAGAAAACCTACTGAATGGGAGAAAATATTTGCAAATCATACATCTGATAAGGGGTTAATATCCAAAATATATAAAGAACTCATACAACTTAATGGCAAAACAAAACAAAACAAAAAACAAATAAGCAAACAATCCCATTAAAAAATGGGCAGAGGATCTGAATAAACATTTTTTTCCAAAAAGACATGGCCAACAGGTATATAAAAAGGTGCTAAACATCACTAATCATCAGGAAAATGCAAATCAAAACCATACTGAGATAACTCACACTGTTAGAATGTCTATTATCAAAAGGACAAGAAATAGCAAGTGTTGGAGAAGATGTGGAGAAAAAAATAAACCCTTCTGCAGTGTTGGTGGGGCTGTAAATGGGTGCAACCACTATGGAAAATAGTATGAAATTTTCTCAAAAATTAAAAAAAAAAAATAGAACTACCATATGATCCAGCAATTCCATTTCTGGGTACTTATCTGAAGAAAATGAAAATACTAATTCAAACAATATCTGCATCACCATGTTCATTGCAGCATTATTTGCAATAGCCTAGATATGGAGGCAACCTCATTGTGTTCAACAGTGGATGAATGGGTAAAGAGAATGTGGTATATATGCATATATGAAATATTATCCAACCATAACAAAGAAGATCTTGCCATTTTGACAACATGGAGGAAACTTGAAGACATTATGTTAAGTGAAATAAGTCAGACAGAAAAAGATAAACACTGTATGATCTATTTATCTGTGGAATCTAAAAAGAAGAAAAACAAAGACTGAACTCATAGATACAGAGAACAGATTGGTAGTTGCCAGAGTTGGTAGTGGGGGGATTGGTGAAGGGAGGTTAAAAAGTAAAATCTTTCATCCATAAAATAAGTCGTGAGGAGCACGTGGAGAGCAAGTAGAGCACGGTGACTATAGTTAATAATACTTTATTGTATAACTGGAAGTTCCTAAGAGAGCAAATCTTTTTTTTTTTTTAAAGATTTTATTTATTTATTTGAGAGAGAGAGAATGAGAGAGAGAAAGCACATGAGAGGGGGGAGAGTCAGAGGGAGAAGCAGACTCCCCGCCGAGCAGGGAGCCCAATGCGGGACTCGATCCCGGGACTCCAGGATCATGACCTGAGCCGAAGGCAGTGGCTTAACCAACTGAGCCACCCAGGCGCCCGCTAAGAGAGCAAATCTTAAAAGTTCTCATCACACACACAAACATATAACTGTGTACGGTGATGAAAGTTAGCTAGACTTACTGTGGTAGTCACTTCACAGTATATACAAAATATTGAATCATTATGTTGTACAATTCTGAAACTAATACGATGTTTTATGTCAATTGTATCTGAATAAAAACAAGAGAACCTTAGCCAAAACAACAACAAAAAAGATATTTGCCCCAAATCATATGAATAATAACTAAAAAGTCAGAATGCTAAGCCAACTCTGACTGTAGTGTTGGAGACCTCTTATGCTTTTATTCTCCTCTCTCAGACTGCGCTCAATACAAAGATGGTTCAGGCTTATAATTCTTTCATCTCTCTAACTTGTAGGTCCTTTATGGTGAGTGATAACACCATAGATTTCCAGTACACCTAACAAATCTTTTATTTAGAAATATGCTTAGATATCTTTCTTAGACCTACTTCAGTATATGTGTCATATTGCAATGTATATCTCAAATGTATGTCTCATAGAGACATATTTATATATACATGTATATGTATATTTCACATTTAACATAAATAATTTGAAGTTAGAGAAAAATTGTGAAAATACTACAAAGTTCCCATAAACTCTTCACTAAGTTTCTTCCAATGTTATTATGTAACATAATTACATAACTGCAGTATAGTATCAAAACTACAGAATTAATGCTGTCATAATACATGTTGGAAGTCATTAAGAAACGGTCTTCAGAAATTTCTTATGTTTAGTAACAATCATATAACTTCAAATATCACCTAAAATTTTGGCTATTTAAATTTTATTATCTAGTTTCCTTAACTTTTTCCATAGTTTCCTTCTAATATTTCAAGGTTCCTAATAAATAAACCAGTCACTCAGGACGCTCTCTATGCTACTAGAATCTTTGCTGATGTAATGTGTGTGGATACCAAAGTATTAGATAGAACCTGCTGAGGAGAGAAGAAAATAATAATATACCAATTTCTACTCTCAGAAGTCTGAGAGGGACTTTGAGAAAATATATTTTAAGAAGCTGCTTGTATAATTATGATAAAAGCAGTTTATATTTTCATTTAGGGAAACTATTGTACAAATGCTTATATTTCAGTTATACAAACTTAATATCATCTGTCTATTGATATGAGAAAGTTCCCATACAAGCAGATATTATTTTAAAGTAAGTCTAACTAAAAAATAAATAAATAAAATAAAAATAAAGGAAGTCTAACTAAGCTTGTAGACATATGGTGCTTCATGTGTTCTAATTCTACTCTTCAGATACTGACTAAATAAGAGAAAATGAGACATATATTATCTGGACTAATATTCATCTTCAGTGTAAACAGAAATGATAAGAAAGGGAGAAGAAAGGGAGAAGAGAGAAAGAAAAGATGAGGGAGTAACCAAGGAGGAGATGAAGAGGCAAAATGGTAGACATAGATGAGAGAATGAAGAGAGGATAGATAAACATGGCTGGGAGGGAAGAATTAAGGGTATGGAAAAGAGGGGGAAGAAAGAAGGAAAGAAAAAAATAGCTAAAAGTATAACTACAAATTATCTATGAGATATTATATATCACATCCCATGCCACGTGACTTACTTATACTATTTTAATCAATCCTTTCAACTCGAGAAAGTCACCTGTCTCTGGTAGTCATGACTCCTGACCACTTTTCTTCAAAGATGAATTCCAGAAACTATATTTAGATTTGAAATGATTTTTGACACTGATCTCAGCTCTGTTTCATTATTTCTAAATGTACCTATATACTATATAGGTACATAATACTACTATATTACTATATACTATACTATATTATAGTATTATGGCTACACCTGATTTTTTTTTAAAACTGAAAATATCTTTATTTCACTTCGACATTTAGAAGATATTTTTTTGGGTATAAAATTCTTAGTTGAAATTCTTTCTTCTCCCCACCATCTGTTTTCTATGTTTGGAGGCTGAAATGAGGAGAATATCCATATATCTCCAAGTGTTCAGTTGTACAGTTTTAGTAAGATTGAGCTAGTCTCTAATGAGCTCAACTCCCGAAGTCCAGCACTGTTGCGCCTAGGACTACTCCCTTTTATTTTATCAGTGTTTGAGCTTTGAGCTAGGAAGGTTTTAGACCTGTGTTTCATCTTTCCAGTTAGTCCTAGCAGAAACTCTGATGCAAACCACTCTGAAAATGGACACGAATGAATGGTTTCTGCTTTTCTATTCAAGCCTTTGGTAACCAATAATGTTGGGAGAGGGGTTTATTTTATTTTTTTAAAGATTTTACTTATTTATTTGAGAGAGAGAAAGAGTGAGAGCATGAGCATGGTGAAGGGCAGAGGGAGAAGCAGACTCCCCGCCGAGCAGGGAAACCGATGCAGGACTCGATCCTGGGACTCTGGGATCATGACCCGAGCTGAAGGCAAACACTTAACTGACTGAGCCACCCAGGTGCCCTGGGGGAGGGGTTTAGAAGAGAATGACTATGTTGAGAAAATTATTGTTTTGATTGTGTATGTAGATTCTTTCAGTCTCCAATACATTCTGCCAGCCCCATCAGCCACAATTCTCTGTCCTCTTGTTATCCAGTAAAATGTCTGGTTGGACAGAACCTTTTCACCTGTTAACAACCAGACCGACCATCTCATCTCTCTGGAAATCAGTTTATCAGTTTTCTTTGTCCATTAAATATGTTTGATAGTTATATTTTCTGGAATTTTTTTTTTTTTTTTTTTTTTTTTTTTTTTTGGTGTTACTGTGGGGCTAATGGTGTTACAGTCCCAAGTAGTATTCTAGCTTCTAGGCTTCTTGAAGAGAGAACATAACCAGAGTGGGACTGTGACCCAGGAACTGGGCTAGCCAACTCATGGGGAATTTTCAAAGATACAAATCTCTGAAGTCTGAAAGGAGTATATGTTTGATTTGAGAGTATGTGAGATGAGAAAAATTTTTACTTCTAACTATTCTGGTGAAGCCTGGACATTCAGGAATAGTCTTCTGCCATTGTTGGCAGATAGGTTTAAGTTGTCGGTTCTCTGTGTCTTATAATTATATAATCTTATCACACATTTACAAACAGTCTGACATTTCTTAATGACAGATTATCTAATAAACAGAAGCTAGTGGTGCTATAAGAAATAAATTTTCAAAAAGTAACAGGAATCATGATGTTTCCAAGGGAACTTAAATGACTGGGAAGATATTCTACTAAGTACAGCTGACCCTTGAACAACATGGGTTTGAACTGCACAGGTCCACTCATATATGGATTTTTTCAATAAATACAGTACCTTAAATGTATTTTCCTTATGATTTTCTTAACCTTTTCTTTTCTCTGGTTTATTTTATTGTAAGAATACAGTATAGAATACATATAACAGAAAATATACATTAATCGACTGTTTTGTAAGGCTTCCAGTAACAGTAGGCAATTAGTAGTTAAGTTTTTGGAAAGTCAAAAGCTATACATGGATTTTTGAGTGTGCACAGGGTCAGTGCCCCTGACCCCCATATTGTTCAATGGTCAACTGTAACACACTTCATTTTGCTAAGATTTTTTTTAAATAAGAAAAGGAAAAAAAAAAACCTTTGTTTTAAATTTTAATAAAGAGATTTTTGAGTGCTTTTGGTTCCATAAAACATAAATCTAACAAATGATTCCATTCATTTGCATGATGAATGACTATTCACATTTATTTCTTTTATTACTCTTCGCAAGGCAGAAAATAGCTCTTTTGCATGCTTCTGCAGAAATTAATTGTTTTTCCTTTTTCTATTGTTGTTTAGGGTTTGTATTCCAGTATGAAAAGATGACAGCTATTGTAAGTTCCTTAAGTGATAATTAGTCCTCTATGACAGTTTAGTATGTTGCCACAGCTTATTAAAACTCTTCATTTTCATACAATTATCAAATTCACCATTGGAAGGCCACTTTCAAAATAGAAATTTGCATGCAATTGCTAATTCCTTCAAAAAGAACACAGGAAAAATTTTAGTAGGTTGGGTCAAATGTTAGGACTGAAAGGACACACAAGCACATACACATACACGTATTATTTTATTTCCTTTGGTTTCTTTTGTTAAAATTAAATTTCTTGGTTACTACAAACTTTCTAGGAAATAAAATGAAAAGTTTCATCTTCTGAATATGAAAAAGAATTGTGAAAATGATTTTCTGCTTTTGGCTTCCCCAGTGAGCATGTGTGTGTGTGTGTGTGTGTGTGTGTGTACCCAGCTTCGTGACTTGCTAAGAACTTGTAACATCACTTCAAAATTCACAGAATGACATAATGATTTCCTATACTAGAATAGTGAGAATTTTTAAAACCATTTTCTGTTGTGCACTAGAACAATTAGTAATTTTCAAAACAGAAATAGTCAATTTAAAAAAAATTCCTTCTTTAATAAAAGATTTAATTACTAAAGAATTAAGTGGAGAACCAGTGGGCTGCCTATCAGAAAACATGAAATAGTTTTTGACTCTTGTTATTTATAATGATGATTCATTTGCATACTTGATTTCCTACTTATTTATCAAGCTTATATAATGTGCTTTTTTTTTTTTTTTTTTATATAATGTGCTTTTTTGGTCAAATACTGTTACAAATTTTAACCAATACAGGTTCATGTAGTCCTCATGACAATCGCATGCAATGTAACTATTATTCTAACTTCACACATGAATAGCTAAAGCAAAGAGAGGTTATTTACTTTGTCACACAGCTCACAAATGACAGAGATAGGATATGAACCCAGGAAATTAAAATTTGAATATTCACTATAATTAGTAATATTGGGGCACTCCACTGAAACTCTATTGAAGCTTGACTTATCTAAACCTCTGTAGTATAACTTTAACTGAGTTCTTGACACTTATTTAAAACAATAAAACATTAGCATTTCACTTCATACTTTGAAATTTTCAATGGGATCAACTCTCAACAATTTTGCATATTGTTCATACTCTTTCTTGATTTGGCACTTGCCAGACTATCCAGTTTAACTGCTGGAACCTCTTCTGCCCTACAAAGAGCTCCATACTTAAGCAATACTGAACCACATATAATTACCAGAACATGACATTCTTGTGATTGTACTTAGTTTCCTCTATCAGGAGCACCTGATCTCATACTCCTGGGGTCATTCTTTAAGACTCAGTTTGAACGCTGCTTATACGTGAAACTGTCTTTGAACTCTTTCATAGTTCAGCTCCTCATTCCTGTACATTACTACTGTGCCTTTTAGATACTACTAACAGAGAAATCATCATACTTTACTATTTCCATATAGGCATGTTTTTAGGTCACCTTAACTATGAGATCTTCAAGGTTGGAAGCAAGCTGTTGGTATTTGCCTATACTTTGAATAGACTCTTAGTAAATGATGGACACTCCCTCAGGTCCCTTCTTCCTATGTCATATCAGTTGAGAATGTATTCACAGGAAATAATAGTAAAACTGATATACAGGTGTTGAATATTCCAGGTGGCTGATGTTGATGGTACAACAGTTCATGATGTAATATTATGCTGAAGTATTTTTGTATTTCAAATTTTATCTGTGCTTGCCTCATGTTTTCAACTTATTATTTACAAGATGGCTGCACAATCCCAGAAATCACATTCAGATTTGGAACAGAAAGCAGGGGCAGGAAGAAGCAATGTCAGTGCAGGAAGCTGATTATCAGTATTCACAGAATCAGATCACAGGGCCAGGGTGATTAGCTTTTCAGGCTTCTTTTTTTTTTTTTTTTATCTGTTCATTTGAGAGAGAGAGAGAGTGAGAGACAGAGAGCATGAGAGGGAGGAGGGTCAGAGGGAGAAGCAGACCCCCCGCCGAGCAGGGAGCCCGATGCGGGACTCGATCCCGGGACTCCAGGATCACGACCTGAGCCGAAGGCAGTCGCCCGACCAACTGAACCACCCAGGCGCCCGCTTTTCAGGCTTCTATAGTGAATGCAGGCAAGGGAAAGAGTGATTGGAAATGGGATTTGTGAGACAAACCTCAGAAAAATCAGAATTTTACTTGGATCTTCAAAATCCATATCTACGGTCTCAAAATTTTTAAGAGGTATCTTTTTTAGTATAAACAGAATGCAATTTCATTGGGAAGTTATTTCATAAATATGAGTTCCATAAAGGGGATACCTACTGTCTTCTATCCAACGTGCACGTTTACCAGTCTTAATTGGTCCAGTGTTCAGGGCCTGGGAGAGGGAGCAGGAGGGTGTGTGTGTGTGTGTGTCAGAATTAGATGCATAGAGGCATAGATGAGAGGTTTGTGTTCTTCAATACAATTAGCACAGTATCTTCCATAATGATAATTATAGTATTTTCAATAGTTTGAGGGGACGCAGCATGAAATATGTCAGATAATATTTTTCCTTGAAATGAGCTCACCTCCTAAAGTTAGAGATCTTAGAAGGAAACTCTCCTTTATGTCATTGGAATAGTAGACAACAGGCCTTGTCTTTCTTCAGCTTAGGAGACCTTTTGAGAGAAATATCAACACAGACATTTCTGTCAACTGACATGAAAACACTGAGTAGAGCAAATTACCTCATGTAGTGGCTAATTTAAACAGCTAAATAAAGGTCTGTAAAGGATTATGTTTGAGTCAGTGTTTCATTCTGCTAGAGCACTGCTGGAGAAAAAACTGTAAGGGGCTTTCATTATTAAATTCCATAATAAAAATAACAATAGCTAATATTTAGTGATCATCTTTATTTTATTGCTAGTCACTATGCTTATCATCTTTAAAGTGGCACTTTGTTTTTTAAAACCTCCTCAACTACTTCATGAGGTGGAAACTACTTTACACTGATATTGTGGCTGTAGAAACTAAGACAATAAGAAATCCTTAAAGTTACATGCTGTTAATGAGTATAGCTGACCTAGAAGTTCATACTTTATCACATTGTATTAATTTCTTGTAGCTGCCTCTACCCCAAAATTACCACATATTCAGTAGTTTAAAACAAAAGAAGAAAATTTTTACCTCACTGTTACAAAGGAAAGAAGTCTGAAATCAGGCTATCGGCAGGACAGCATTCCCTCCAGACATTCAAAAGAATCTGTTCCTTGCATCTTTGACCTTCTGGTGGCTCCAGGCGTTCCCTAGCTTGTGGCCTGGTCATACCAATCTCTACCTTTGTCTTCACATCAGCTATGTGTGATTGAGTGAAAACTCCCTCTGTCTCTCTCTTATAAGGATATGGGTGATTGCACAGAGAGTTACCACCCAGATAATCCAGTGTAAGTGTAGCCTCTCAAGATTCTTTTTTTTTTTTTTCCTTTATTTATCTGACAGAGAGAGAGATACCGAGAGCAGGAACGCAAGCAGGAGGAGCGAGGGAGAGGGAGAAGCAGGCTTCCCGCTGAGCAGGGAGCCCGATGCGGGGCTTGATCCCAGGACCCTGGGATCACGACCTGAGCCGAAGGCAGACGCTTAACGACTGAGCCACCCAGGCGCCCCAGCCTCTCAAGATTCTTAATCACATTTTTTCCACATGAGGTAATATTCACTCTTTTGCCATATCCAGTAACATTCACAGGTTCCATGCATTGGAAGGTAAATATATCGTTGGGAGGCCAGTTTTTAGTCTACTACACACATGGAGTGAAGAGTCCCCCAAACCTGCTTTGAAAGCTCAGAATTACCCTGTGGAATTGAATCCATATGCATTTACATAGAAAATATATTCCTTCGAGGAAAAAATAATGGGAATCTAACTTACATAAATAGAACTAAAAAAGCACTACAAGAAATTATTAGAAAAACGATGTCAGGGGCGCCTGGGCGGCTCAGTTGGTTAAGCGACTGCCTTCGGCTCAGGTCATGATCCTGGAGTCCCTGGATCGAGTCCCGCATTGGGCTCCCCGCTCGTCAGGGAGTCTGCTTCTCCCTCTGACCCTCCCCCCTCTCATGTGCTCTCTCTCTCATTCTCTCTCTCAAATAAATAAATAAAATCTTAAAAAAAAAAAACTATGTCATTTCATTAGGAAAATTTATTTAAAAATGACAAGGAATGAGATGTGTTACTCCAAAACCCCTAGGACAAAATGTGGCTTAGGGTGGGGCTTGGGTGCTCAGTGATACAGCACACACACCTGTGAAGCAATTAGAAAACAGGAGAATGAAGACTCTGAGTGTATGCAGTAAGGAGGTGGGACATGTGGAGTGTACCTCCACAAACTGGCCAAAGACTGATACTAGAGGCAAACATAAAGCCTCAATCGAGTTGATATGTATCCTTCCCACTCTTTTCCGGAAGACTCAGGTCCCATACTGGCATCCCAAAGGAAGCAATGAAATGCTTGCAAGTTCTTATGTATTTTCACCATGTTCGAAAGATGCTTAATCTATGTTTTTGACAAATTTCTGAATTATAAGGCACTGTCTTCCATTTAAAGATCTCTGTTTCTCCCACGGTATATAGCCCATAGTCTAAGAAAGCTATATGGTGAGATTGTAACATTTATTTTTCTAAGTTTGTTTATTAGGGAGGCAATAATTTGACTATTGTCCATTCCTTTTATTTAATGGTCTTTCTGAATCTAGATGGATGCTTTTACATAGTGTCTAATGTAGACATAATGTGGACACATACTTTTAATCAAAATTCATCCAGTTTGAGGCCACTTTGTAGATGTGGATAAACACACTAATGGAAAGGTAGTCACTCTGCAGCCAAAGGGCATTTGCACAAACACTGGGATATCCAGGTGGTCCACTGATTGAACATGTGTTGCAATCTTTTAAAATTAAAACTAACACTGTATTTCTTTTCATAACTAATTATTCTTCATTATCACTGCTTACAACTAGATTTATAACTTTACTTTGTCAATCTCTTAATCTTTTACCAACATTTTACTGTCAATCCATCATCTACCCTTTTTGCTAACATACCTGGTAAAGCTAGACTTTTATGAAAAATTTTCTAATCAGTCAAATATTTCGCTTGCATAATTTTGGTAGAAGGGATTCAGAAGTAGTGATTAAAATAAATAAATGTTCTGAATATTCTATGAATTTTAAAAAGTTGGGTTAATCATAGAACTTTGTAATATACAATGATAATTTACTCATAAAAATCAAGTTTTTGGAACTATGTTTCTTATGTGATCCATTGGCTATACTGAATAAAAGGTATCTATATCTATTTACATGTGTATCTCTCTCTCTTTAGACATATATAGATATACATATGGCCATATCTTATGTTATTTCCCTTTAAAAATTGTTAATGAATGAGGTATTTTTCTGCATCATAGTCAGGTTGAAATCACTATTTAAATTAATTATGACAGCCATATCAATTAGACATAAGAGATTTCTAAAGCTAATTAGAGTCTGAGAGTTTTTAATTTGACGTCTGTCTCTGTGTAATATGTGCTTTATGCATTAAATTAATGAAATTAAGCCTGCATCATTATAAATTTCCACTTTCATAGTTCCATAAGTTTCACAATTGCATGCCATATTTGAATGATAATTGAATGAAACTAAATAATTATGTTCACATCAGCATTGCTAAGGTGTAAGAATATATCCTTCACTTTCTACTCCCTTGTCCTTCCACACAGGACCTAGTAGAACATAACTTGTTCCCAACAAAACCTTATTGTCATTTCCAATATAAGAACAATGAATAGGAACTGCAAGGGAGGTAAGGTGTATCGGAAACATACTAATGTATTGTAAAACAGGGCAATGACTCCAGACCAAAATAATTATGAAATCTGATTAATACATAGTGTATGGTTTTACACACTCTTCAGTTAAAAAAAAAAAAAGTTTGTCTGAGATGATTATCTGCTGTTAAACTCTATACATATATGAAAGAAATCTTATTTTTTAAAATAAAAAGTTGATTATTGGTCTTTGCTGCATAGACACTCATACATACACACAAGATTGTATCACTATATAATGTTTTGAAATAAATCTTTAACATATTCTGTGAAAATACATATTTAAAATGAAGAAAAGAATTAATTTGTATGCAAATGGGACTAAAACATGATATACGAGAGGACTGCAACCCTGCCTTTAAGATTTGCTTTTGACATTTGTGTTTTAACAGGCAATTAAAATTTAATTTGTCCTATGATGAAAAGCAAATCCTTTTATCCTATTTCAGCAGTCTGAAAAGGTACAGACTCTATTATAAAATGAGACTGTGGCTGAAGGTTTCTTGTGCCCTCATGACCCTGTGGTGTGAAATGGATGATTATCCAATCAGAGGATTGACATAAAAATAAGTCTACACATAAACGATTATGAGAGGAAAGACAATGTCCAAGAGAAAGGGATGATTGGTCATGCTCTACAGGAAGAATTTCAGATGAAAGCTTCATTTGTATTTTTGGTAATATCTAGAGTGTCATGATAACATACCATTCATTGGTTTGTTGCAATACCTCTCTAGAGATTCTGCCAGAATACAATTTATGCAGAAAACCAGGTGGGATGTTTATAGTCTCCCACTCCTGAGGAGAACAATGAAGTAGGAGGAAGTGAAGGAAGAAGAGGTGAAGAAGGATGGAGGTGGGGGAATGATGAGGTGTTGCCAAAAGCTGAGTTGATGGAAGTGTGTGTAAATAACATTTGGCTAGCTGGAGAACTGTAAGGTCTATACCACTCTGTGTTGGTTTCCTTTAGAGACCTTATAATTTTGTTTTATTTTAAAGTGATACAAATAATCAAACAAGGATAAGTCATCCATCTATCTAGATATGTATCCTACTTCGTCAGCCTCATGTTTTCTCAAAGGAGATTGGGAACTTGACTCAAACTTTTGAAACTAAGGCTAAATACAATCCAGGTTAATAATTCTTAACAGGACAAAGATCATGTTCTGAAATGGTTGTTTAGAAATACATGAAGACATTTTTCATCACATGGTTGTGCTCTCCACTCTCATTTAAATTGTGGGGCAGATCTCTCCCTAAAAAATTATTTTTCCAAGTTCAAAACACCTTGTGAATATCTGCCTCATCATTCATTTGAGGAAAATATAATTCATATTATAGATCTATATATCATATATATCTATGTACTTTATAATCATGTGGATCTAATATGCAACTCTGTTTTATATATAAACAAAGTATTCTTACATGAGTTTAATATGCATGAAATTCTGGAGGAAGACTACTATATATATCAAGGGAATGTTTACTTTTTTGGTTTTGAAGTTCAGCAAGAGTTATTCACTATTTCAGAAAATCAACTATTTTTTATAGCAATGCTGCTTGTCATATTGCAATCACCAATGTAACACAACTGTATCAGTCTGGTTTTGTAGCTGAAGCATTCATAGTATTTCTGTGTTTAGAAGTAAGAATTCAGCTACTGTATTCTGTTTTAGTTTGGTCATGCTCTGGAATTTCTATATTAAAAATATTATAAAATATTATCTCCTTCCTATTACATTGAGGGCATTCCATTTCTTTCTTTGCTAACTAGTGTGAAAGGATATATGGCATGTAAATATTATTTCAGGAAAGCAGAGTGGAGGGCATTAGATAGCCAAATAAAATCTATACTTAAAAGGGTAATGGGTCAGAAAAGGTTGAGAATCTGCACACCAGGTGTGTTAGATCTGAGTGTGAGTATCCTAAAATATAATGACTGAGATCAGAGATATCTCAAAATTGGATCCTGGCCACCTTCAAGAAACAAGGAATGGTTTCTAACATCCAATGCACTTGGGCACATGAAAAATAAGGATTCCACAGAGGAGTCTGCAAAAAAAAAAAAAAAAAAAGAAAGAAAGAAAAAAGAAGTACAGGATAGGGTCACCTGAACTGAAGATGTGATTTTTAACATATCCCTCAGGAAAACACATCCTCCAAGAAAATGGAGCCTGCTAGGTAGCTCATTCTTGCCTATGAGATGTTGAGAATCAAAATATGCAAATACATATGCAACAAAATCCTTTTTATTCAATACTACATGAGGTTAAGTGTTTTAAAATTTTGATAAAAATGTCCATTCTTCTAAATATCAGTATCATTCAATTTATGGAGTAATTGAGTTTTAATAATATTGGGTACATAAGAGAAATATGTAAAATATGCTGCCTTTTGATTAGCACATGGATATAACTCTGACATGATGAAGAAAGCCAAATATTTGCTCCTAAACTGAGTTGACAACTTATCAAGAACTGGTTTTTGATACTGGTTAGTCCCATGTTATGCTGAGCAATATACTGTGAAACATTTTAATAGTTGCCAGTAAGATTGAATTGTTACTCACCCGGTTTTTTTTTTTTATTATTATTTATGTATGTATGTATGTATGAATGAGAGAGCATGAGTGGGAGGGGCAGAGGAAGAGAGACTCTCAAGCAGACTCTGTGCTGAGGCGGGGAGCATGACTCAGGTCTGGATCTCACGACCATGAGATGGTGACCTGAACTGAAACTAAGAGTTGGATGCTTAACCAACTATGCCAGCCAGGTGCTCCTGGTCATATTTTCTTTTAAGCCACTAAGTATATTTTGAGGAACTTTTACCTTCTTTTCCACCATATTTCCACTCATTCCAGAGCTACTTACTTTGGAAACAGACACCATTTTACTCATTTATCAAAACTTTAGATGTTTTCTGGGTCCTGTTTACTAATGATTATGTGGATTAGGTTGCGCCCCGAGAAACAGTTACCAAGGTGAGAGTATATATGCTGGAAAAGGCAGAGGGAGACTTTAAAATGGGATGAAGTTTCAATCCCTGGGAAAGAGAAGGGAGAGGAAGGAGGATGCTGCAGAAAAAGTACTGAACTGCAGTACCATCAAAAGTTCCATCAAGGGACGCCTGGGTGGCTCGGTCAGTTAAGCATCTGCCTTTGGCTCGGGTCATGATCCCAGGGTCCTGGGATCAAGGCCCGGGTTCGGCTGCCTGCTTAGCTGGGAGTCAGCTTCTCCCTCTCCTTCAGCCCTCCCCGGCTTGTGCGTGTGGTGTACTTGCTCGCTCTCTCAAATAAATAAATAAAATCTTTAAAAAAAAATTTCCATCAAGGGGTGCCTGGGTGGCTCAGTCAGTTCAGCCCCAAGCTCTTGGTTACAGCTCAGGTCGTGATCTGGGGGACCTGGGACAGAGCCCTGCGACAGGCTCCGCACTTGGAGGGGAGTCTACTTGAGATTCTCTCTCCCTCTCCTTTTGCCCCTCCCCCTGCTTGTGTGTTCTCTCTCTCTTTCCCTCTCTCTCAAATAAATAAATAAATAAATCTTAAAAAAAAAAAAAAAAAAGTTCCATCAAAGTTTCCACTGAAACACTGTGGAGTCTTCAGGTAGAAGTTGCCTTTGGGGGAGTCCCACATTTTGTTGGCATGATCTTGCCCTGACTCATTAGCTGGGTTTGAGAGCAAATGTAGTGGCAGATCCAGTGAGATAGTAGCTGGGACAGTCAGTCAGTTACGTTCCCTGCTGTGAGCATTCTGAGCAGCATATTTTCTTTTTTCTCTTTTTTAAGATTTTATTTATTTATTTGTCACAGAGAGAGAGAGAGAGAGAGCATAGGCAGGGAGAGAGGCAGAGGGAGAAGCAGGCTCCGTGCCAAGCAAGAAGCCCAATATGGGGCTCGATCCCAGGACCCTGAGATCATGACCTGAGCTGGAGGCAGATGCTTAACTGACTAAGCCACCCAGGCACCCCTGAGCAGCATATTTTCAAGGTTAGGAAAAGGTGCTTCCAGAATCAGAAACTGTTTGTGACTGCCTTCTTTCATTTCCTGCTACACACTGGAATTGGGCAACACTGCCCCAGTAGCCCAATCTGAAACAGTTATGCACATCAGGTCAGTTCTGCTCTGTGTTCCTGGCTTCTTTCAGGTCACAGAGGAGACTATAAACAGATTCTAAGTGTAAGGCTTATATTGTAGTGTAACAACATTCACCAGAGAAAACTTTGCTACTAGGAGTGGGAAAAGTGGTAAGAAACAGGTTTTAATTTGACTACAGGGAATAAAATAAACCTTCTCCTATGCTTGTCCACGACACTCTAGGTGAATTCAATTTGTGGAAGGCTTCTTTCTGACTTTTGTTTGGAAAGCAACAATTTTGTTCCTCAAAATCTTCAGAGTATTTTTGATATTTTCATTTTCTGATCTTTTGCATACACAATGAGTACAAATGTGGTCTAAGGCATTCTTTCTTAAACTCGTAATGGCTGTGTGATGTGCCAGGTTTGTTTTCAGTAGGAGCTGCAGGCTGCATATACACTTGCCTTGTGTGCAGTTAACATCCAGGGGCACTCAAGGTTAATTAGAAATGGTAATAGGTTTAATCATGATGAACTCATTTGGTGCTGATGTGGATGTCACCTGTAATTCCATAAAAATTCCATTGTAATTTAGCATTAATTAATGTCCACTTATCAACGAGTGTTACAGCAAATTAGTACAGAAGTGACAAGTTATGTGCTTAAGAAATGCTTAATGGGAGAAAAAACAGCATTTACTAGGTCATCTTAAAATATAACAGATTGAGACATCTTTATCCTTTAAAATATGAGATTAAAATCAGGTAAAGTGGTAATAATTAGGCAAGACTTTTGATAAGAATTTGAGAACTAATGGGGTTACAGCAAACATTAAGAATATAGATTTGCTTGGATTACCATTTTTTAACATAAATGACAGAGAAGAGATGGAGCTGTTCTTATCATTAGCCTATAATAAGAGAAGCTGCTGAATTTTCAATAATCATCATCATGAAGCAATGGTCTTATTCATGTAAAGTAAAAGTATTTTTCTCCGTATGTAAAAATGCTATTAGCCATGTTTGAAGGCATTATACTCAGATATCATTTTTTCCATTTCTGTAAATGACAACCATTAAATGCAATCATAGCTACATGACAGGACTATTTTTATTACATCAAAAGGAAGAAAGGGATTAAAATGAATTTATTCGAAGGTGTGATTTGTCATTTTCCCCCCCTTATCAAGGCACATACAGGACAGCTTTAAATCTAAACACTGAGATCTGACCTCATATTTGAATAAGTTAATGTGATCCGGTGTTCTCTGGGAAGTACTGAAACCTCTCTTTTGTATCCAGAAATCCCAGGAGACATTTTGGCTTTTAGGCGGTCAGCTCCAACGTTTCATTTCTTTTTATCATTTTCCCTTTTATCATTTGGCAATTCTTGACAGCTTAGAGGGTATTCTAGGTGTCTGTGGCTGGCAGTACAGTATGGAGAGGAACTTAAAGAAAGAGTTTCGTTCCTATTACCTAGATCTTTTAAAGGCATGTTAAAACTATTTGGAAAGATTTCTTCTCAGAGAGAGAGAGACTAATAATCACTATAAATGCAAAACTAAAATTCATACTTTACAGAAAAATGTAAAGCTATCAAATTTTTACTAAAGTACTTCTTGGATTTCAATTATGAATTTGGTTCCATTAATTTATATGTATGTTCTAAAGCAGTGTAAATGATTTTTTAACTCAGAACAAAGACATGTTTATTAAACATTCAGTATTATTCTTCTGGATTTTTTCATCAAGACATTTTTAGTTCTATGGATTTATCTTTGGCTTTGAAGATGTATTTTTTTCCCTAAACATTCAACACTGATGGCATTTATGCTCAGGGAAGGAAAAGAGATATTGATAACATAATAAAATTGACAGTAAATATTGAGTTGGGAATATATCTTTGTTTCTACAGTTACTTAAACATGGCAGATAAGACCAGCACCATCATTCTTCAATCAGTGGGATACAAAGTAGATGTTCTGACAGGAGCATCACGTGTAAGTGAACTGGGAGTTGCCTGAAGTAAGAGAATATGTCGTTCTTGTCCACTTCTGACCTCTAAATTGCAAATATGGTGCCTGGCACTGATGAGGTACTCCATAAATGTGTGCTTGTATTTTAAATGGAAAGTGCAAGTGAGTTCAGCATCCCATGTAGAAATATAGCATTTTAGCATTGAATTGTCCTTAACTGTAATATTTTCCAACCTCCATAAATTTCTCCATGAAACCATCAATTATCTCTTTTGCACATATGTCTAGTGATTAGTGTTGTTTTCAGTATTTTTGAATGCTTAGATAAATAAGTTAATCAATCTCTCTAACAACATGGTGGACTATTTTTTAATTAGGTATTATTTATAGTAAATTGCACAAATCATAAATGTACAGCTTCATAAATATTTACATATGTTTGTACTCATGTAACCACCACCCAGACTAAGATTTAAAATATTTCCATCATTCTGACAGGCTTTTCTTATCTCCACTCAGTCAACCAGCCCCTAAAATGTTATCACTGTCACCAAAGAATCATTTTAAAGATAGAAGTTTGAGTCCATATAAATGAAATTGTATGTCTACCTTCTTGCCTCAATATTATATCTGAGAGAGTGATCTCTGATGTCATATGTAACAGTAGTCCATTTTTTTTCATAATTGTATGGATTCTATTTTATAAATATACAAGAACATTTATTTATCTATTCTATTGCTTTTCCAGCTTTTTGGTTATTATGTATAACATTGTTAAAATAGTATCATACAAGTACACAATGTGATCATAAGTATTCATTTCCAATAGGTGTATACCTAAATGTGAAATTACTGGATTAGATTTTATATACAAATATATATGTATGATTACTTACCAATTTCTACGTCCAAAATGAATGCATGAGAATGCTAGGTTTTCGGGGGGCGGAGCAAGATGGCGGAGGAGTAGGAGACCTGGATTTCGTCTCCTCTCAGGAATTCAGCTGGATAGGGATCAAACCATTCTGAACACCTACAAACCCAACAGGAGATTGAAGAAAGGAATAGCAACAACTCTCTGAACAGAAAAGCGACCACTTTCTGGAAGGTAGGACGTGCGGAGAAGTGAATCCGAGACGATATTCGGGAGGATAGACGGCGGGGGAGGGGCCTCTGTCGGCCGCTTCTGGCAAGTGATAGAGCCGCGGAGCACAAAATCGGAACTTTTAGAAGTCTGCTCCGCTGAGGGACGTCACTCTGGTGGCTAAGCGGGAGGTTGAACCCTCCGGGACAGTGTGGCCTCAGGACCCTCGGGGTCACAGAAAGACCGGGGCTGCCTGAGTGTGGCAGAGATCCAGGTATCGGAGCAGGGAAACCGGCTGCAGAGGCGGAGCCCAGGCGCGGGCTCTCAGCTCGGGGTTGTCATAAACCGTGATCCGCGCCACAGCTGGGCCCCTGCTCCTCCAGCAGGGACCCAACAAGCGGCAGATCCGGGGAGACTCACCCTCCTCCCCCGGGAGGAGCCGCGCGGAAGGGCACCGCAGGGATCTGCTGGGTTTGGAGACTCCACCCGGGGTCGGGTGCCAGAGATAGAAATGCGCGCTCACAGGCCACGTGAGCACGGAGTGCGGCCGGAGACAGGGGAGACGGGAGTGATTGACTGCTTTTCTCTGGGGGCTCACTGAGGAGCGGGGCCCCGAGTTCTCGGCTCCTCCAGGGCGGAGATTGGGAGGCCGCCATTTTCACTCTCCGCCTCCAAAGCTGTACGGAAAGCTCGCAGGGAACAAAAGCCCCGGAGAGCAAACCCCAGCAGATTACTTAGCGGGGAGGGGGCAAGGGCGGGGCGATTCCGCCTCCGGCAGAGACATTTGGAAACCACGGCAACAGGCCCCTCCCCAGAAGATCAGCGAGAACAGCCGGCCAAGACCAAGTTTACCGAACAATGAGAACGGCAGAACTCCAGCGCTAGGGGAGTACTGCACGTAGAATTCACGGCTTTTTTACCATGATTCTTTAGTCTTTTAAAGTTAATTTTTTTTAACCGTCTTTTTGTCTTTTTATTTCTTTTTGAATTTTTCTTTTTCCCTTTTTCAACCAACATCTTATCAATCCCTTTTTTTAAAAAAAAAATTTTTTATTTTTCATTTTTAGAGTCATATTCTATCCCTTCATAGTAGTTACCTGTATTTTTGGCTTATATATATAAGTTGTTCTCTCTTTAAAATTTTGAGATAGTTTCTTCTAACAGATTAAAATATACCCTAAATCTCTAGTATATGGTGTTTTCTATTCCCCTGCCTGATCACATCCTCTCCCTTTTTTTTTTCTTTTTCTTTTTTCTTTTTTTAATCCTCTTCTTTTTTCAAACAACTTCTTATTAATTCCTTTTATAACATTTTTTATAATTTCCATTTTTACAGTCATATTCCATCCCTTCATCATATCAACCCTTATTTTTGTACATATATAAGTTTTTCTTTCTTTAAAATTTTGGGAGGCACTTTCTTCTAGAACACCAAAATACACCCAAATCTAGTGTGTGGCACTGATCTATATACCATATAGATCATATTTGATCACATTCTGGTTTTTCTTTTGTTGTTGTTTTGTTTTGTTTGTTCTTGTTTTTATCTTTATCTTTTTCTTTTTTTTCTTTTTCTTTTTTCTCTCTTTCCCTTTCTTATCCCACTGCTTCAGGTCTTTTCTGATTTGTTTAGAGTATATTTTCTGGGGACGTAGTTACTCTGCTAGCATTTTGTTCTCTCATTAATCTATTCTCCTCTGCACAAAATGACAAGACGGAAAAAATCACCTCAACAAAAAGAACAAGAGGTGGTACCGACTGCCAGGGACCTACTCAATACGGACATTAGTACGATGTCAGATCTAGAGTTCAGAATCATCACTTTAAAGATACTAGATGGGCTTGAAAAAGTATGGAAGTTATTAGAGAAACCCTGTCTGGAGAAGTAAAAGAGCTAAAATCCAACCAAGTAGAAATCAAAAAGGCTATTAATGAGGTGCAAAAGCTTCCAGGACAAACAAAAACTAAAGGAATTTGCAAACACAAAACCAGCCCTACAGGAAATCTTGAAAGGGGTCCTCTAAGCAAAGAGAGAGCCTAAAAGCAACATAGACCAGAAAGGAACACAGACAATATACGGTAACAGTCACCTTACAGGCAATACAATGGCACTAAATTCCTATCTTTCAATAGTTACCCTGAATGTAAATGGGCTCAATGCCCCAATCAAAAGACACAGGCTATCAGACTGGATTAAAAAACAAGACCCATCGATATGCTCTCTGCAAGAGACTCATTTTAGACCCAAAGACACCCCCAGATTGAAAGTGAGGGGGTGGAAAACCATTTACCATGCTAATGGACACCAAAAGAAAGCTGGGATGGCAATCCTTATATCAGACAAATTAGATTTTAAACCAAAGACTGTAATAAGAGATGAGGAAGGACACTATATCCTACTTAAAGGATCTATCCAACAAGAAGATCTAACAATTGTAAATATCTATGCCCCTAACATGGAAGCAGCCAATTATATAAGGCAATTAATAACAAAAGCAAAGAAACACATCGACAACAATACAA